>NW_026530535.1:1915536-2234792 GCF_024509145.1 Vidua macroura | reverse complement strand
AAAACTGCTAACTCTAGCTAAGTGCCGATATTGAAATGCTAATTAGCTAATTGCTCTGTTTGTTTTCTCTAAACTACCTGGAGATAACCGGCCTCCCACCCCTCCACGCTGCCATTCTGGGACTAACATGCAAATAAAAACCCCTTAGGATCATGGGAGTATTTTTAGGAGAAAAAAAAGGAATATAAATCAAAAAACTGAACACAGTAGAGGAGTCTAGGCAAATGCCCTAGCTGAGGAAGAGGGAAACACATCCCCTGATTGACTTTTAACTGTCGCCATCACCTAAGAGAGAACAGACTATATTAGGCTCTGAGAAGCCGGAATACAGAGACAGAGAGCCCTGGTGCTGCCACCACGGAAGGAGCGGGGACAGCTGTTGTTCTGGACTTCAGCAACAGACTCTGCACGCCACGCCTCCTCATCCTCGGGCCACCGGTGTGCCACAAGGAAAGGAGAAAGGACAGCTGCTGCTCGGGACTCCAGTGACCGACTCTGCACGCCGCCTTCCTTTCGGCTGCCTGGGAAAGCTACGACCGTGGGGGCGAGCTCTGCGTCGAGCCCCCTGCCCAGCTGATCTTTTTAATAAAGAGCTGAACATTAATAAAGGCATTAGCCCTGTTCATTTCAGTTCTGGACTTCAGCAACAGACTCTGCATGCCTCCTCACCCTTCGGCTACCAGTGTGCCACAAGGAAAGAAGAGGGGACAGACTCTGCATGCCTCCTTCCCCTTTGGCTACCTGGGAAACCTACAACAGTGGGGGTGAGCTCCGTTCGAGCCCCCTGCCCAGCTGATCTTTTTAATAAAGACCTGAACATTAATAAAGGCATTAGCCCTGTTCATTTCAATAGCTATAGGACATATTAAAGGACACCAAAAGGGAATGAGCCCAGAAATAAGAGGAAATTATTTGACAAATCAGGAAGCTAAAGATGCAGCAGAAAATGGGGATGAAAAAGTTATGTTAAACTCCAAAGAAGGAGAAATTGAAAATTCCAAAGTTTAGTGAAGCAGAGGAAAAAGAATTAAGCAAGATAGGAGGAGAGCAAGAGGAATCTGGGAAATGGAAACTTCCTGATGGAAGTCAATTGCTTAATAAAACACTTACTAGGAAAAATTAGAAGACATGCATCAGAGAACTCATTGGAGTACTCAGGGTTTGTGTGATCATTTTTTTTAAGAACTATAGGTATTGAGATTTTTAGATTAGCAAAACAAGTAACTGAAAGGTATATAACTTGCCAAAAGATAAATAAAAAGTTGATGAGAAAAACAACATTAGGAGGTCATGAATTAGCTCTTCGACCATTTTAACATATGCAAGTAGAAGTTTAGATTTGTCAGGCTCTAAATTTATTTGTAAATTTAAAAGAACCGTTTAATCCAGAAGAAAGAGAATATGCCGCATGCTGGACAGGAGATCGTAGAAGAATAAAGATCTTTAAAATATCAGAAACCCCCCAAGAAAAAGCAAGAAAAGAAAAGGGCTGGGAACAAGAGGGTGTGATAAGTTAGAAAAGACTCTTTGTTCATCAAGACAGAAAGAAGAAGCCTTGTGTAGATAACAGAAAATCAAAGGAGAAGCCTTGTGTAGATAACAGAGAATCAAAGGAGAAGCCTTGTGTAGATAACAGAAAACCGCCAGACAGAAACTAGTTAGTATGTTGATTACTTAAGCTGGGTGTGTAATTGTGGTAGATAGGGACAGGCGAACGGAAAATCTCGGGATGTGACGGAAAGCAAGACCCTTCCCCCCTCATCCTGCTATAGATGATCAATCACCCCTGAAGCATGCAGCCCCTCCGAACTCCAGTAGTTTTCCACTCCTTACTAACCCTAGCCAGACTCACCGTCCCCCTTTGATGTAGTAAAGCCCCCTTGACTATTTAACCTCACGAGATGAGATAATAAATGCCATTTGACCATCCACCACATTGGTGTCTGTGCATGTCAGTGGACCGAGTGACCCGGGTGAGGCCAGGTCGCCGTGCTGTGTCTTGATACCAGGTCGCCCACCTTCTCAGCAGAAGGCGACATAGTGGTGCCGAAAACCCGGGAAAAGAGAAACTCTCGGGTAGCGGGTATCGCCTGGACAGGAGCAGCGGCCGGAGCGGCTGGACCGACTCTCGGCGGGGCAGACGTCCCCGGACCAGCGATTGACATGGAAGCCATCGCGAAGGTCGTGAGTTCAGTTTATAAGCAGTGGGGAATTAAGTGCAGGCTCAAGGATTTTTATCTCGCTATTGCGAGACTCTTAGAGCTTGGGGCGATTGAACGTCCCGTGGAAATATTACACCCAGAGGTGTGGGAGAAATGCACGGCCGCGCTAGCCAAGGATACTAAGTCCTCAGGCAGCGGCAAAAGCCTCAAGGCGTGGGGAAAAGTCGAACAAGCCCTGCGCCGGGCGCTAGAGGAACAGGAAACATGGAGCGCCGTGCGCACATGTTTATTAGCTACACCCAAGCTGGGGGTAGGAGCGGCAATGCAAACCAAAAGGGATCTGCCTGGGAGTGGGGACCCAGGGGGGCCGGGCGCGTTCCCCCCCTCCCCGAGCCCAAACCCCCCCGCGGAACCTCCCGAAAAACCCGCAGATTCCCCATCCGTCCCTTCACCGCGGATCAGTGATTCGGCGCCGGGAGCGCGGCAGCGCGCGCAGTCCTTTTGGGAGGAACTGGCGAGGGAAGCCAGAGACGCGGAGAACGCGGCTCAGAAGGAGACGCGGGCGGCGCCGCCGCCCTACCCAGCCAAACATGGCGTCGGCGACCGAGGGGATGGGCGGGGCATGGAGGCTCTCGGCGGGAAGAGCCCGGAGTCGCGGGTTCTTGGTAGTGTGCATCCGCGAGGAAAAGAGGAGGAGGAGACCGGCAGAGAGCGCATGCCCAATCGGGAGCCGCGCTCAACGCTGCTACCATTTAAGGGAGAGACCTCCCACTGCGGGCGACAGGGCAAGCCCAGGGGGCGGGAGCGGCACCACCCCCGAAGGGAAGGGCGGGGCCGGAGCCGCACAAAAAGGCACCGAAGCCCGGAAGAGCGCTGGCATTCGACTTCCGGCTCTGAGTCCGGCGACACCAGCTCCACCAGCTCGGGAGAGCTGACGGAAGCCGACTGGGACTCAGAAACGGAAAAAGTGGAGCTAACGCGGTTTAAAACAAAAACGAATAAAGCCTTAAGCCACATCGAAAGGCAATCACAATGCGAACCAGCCCAGTTCACCGACTGGGGAAAAATAAAAATAGCCTGTGCAGAATGGACCCCTTCAGCCGCGGTCCAAGCCTTCCCGGTGAGGATCACCGGACCAGAGGGGAATCAGCAAAGGATATATAATCCGGTAAACCTCAAAGACATACAGGCAATTGTCAAAGCGATCTCAGAGAAAGGGATCAACTCAGCTATGGTCTCCACCCTCGTGGACGGCCTTTTTGGCAATGACGACTTGCTCCCCTTTGATATCAAACAAATAGGTCGCATGGTACTCGGCGGTGCGGGAATGATCGTGTTTAAGCAGGAATGGGAAGATAATTGTACAAGAGCTCTAGCCCAAGCTTCTGGGGCGGGGCAGCCACTGCACGGGTCGAGCCTATCCAGGCTGCTGGGGAAACATGACGAGATGGTTACACCTCAGCAGCAAGCCGCACAGATGCGGGCTGAGGAAGTCAGGGCCACCACTCGAGCCGCTAGGGAGGCTATTCGGGCTGCCTCTCTGGTTGTGGCCAAGTCATCACCGTGGTCCACCATAAGACAGGCAGAGAGCGAAAGCTTCACGCAGTTCGTCGACCGCCTGCAGGCGGCAGTAGACTCCTCTACCCTGCCTGCGGAGGCAAAGGGCCCTGTGGTGGCGGACTGCTTGCTCCAGCAATGCAACTCCGTCACCAAGGACATTCTGCGCTCCCTGCCAGCCGGAGCCAGCCTAGCCGACATGATCAGGCACGTCGTAAGAGAGGAACACCAAACACCCATTCAAGCAGCTGTCTGCACCCTAACCAGTGCAATGGCATGCTTCAAATGTGGTCAGGCAGGCCACATCGCAGTGAGCTGTCCCCAGCCGGCACAGCAGTCCGCAGCGGTGCCCCCACCCCAAGCACGCCCAAGAGGGCCCTGCTGGAGCTGTGGGAAGAAGGGGCATTTCGCTAGGGACTGCAGGTCCCGGCCTCAGGGAAACGGGAAAGGGAGGGGGCGCACTGGCCGCACTCAGCCTCCTCCCGCTACGAATGCGAAGCGGCCCGTTTATGCCAACCCCCAGTGGGGTGGGGGGCCCTCATACCCCATGCCCCCACAGGAGGCAGCCAGCTTCGCACCCCCACTAGCGACACAATCGCAGAGTTTTGCAGCACCGCCAGTGGCACCTTCGTATCCACCACCGCCACAAGCCGCGCCTGTGCCACAGGGCCAGCAGGGGACGCCCCAGAGCGGGACCCCTGGGTGGCCTTGGCCATGAAAATAGGGAAGGAGCCCCTGATGGTGTGGGGGACATGCCGCCTTTATGGCAGTCAGGATCCCCACGTCATAGGGCTTCAGTTCTGGGCGGACACGGGATCAGACTGCTCGGTTTTTCCCCAAGCGCTTTGGCCTCAGCATTGGCAATGTAAAGAGGTCCTCCCAGTGAACGGAGTGGGAGGGCCATCCCGGGCGTGGAAAAGCACCCAGTTGGTGGCTATAACACTCCACACGAAAAAGGGACCGGAACAGACAGTGACAGTCTACCCCTACATTCTACAAAGCTCTCCACCCTTGGTAGGAAGGGATGTCCTTGCTATGTTAGGAGTCAGGATCACAAATTTATCCTGAGGGCCACTGCCGTACACCCACCGCTGCCAATCAGACTGACTTGGAAATCGTCAGAACCCATATGGGTCGAGCAGTGGCCCCTGTCAAAGCCTCGAATGGCAGCCTTGCTGGAACTAGTCAGCCGCAAGCTGCAGAAGGGTCACATAGAACCCTCCACCAGCCTGTGGAACACCCCTGTATTTGTAATCCCCAAAAGGTCCGGAGAGGGTTATCGCCTCATCCACGACCTGAGGGAAGTGAACAGGACAATCCAACCCATGGGTCCAGTTCAGACACTGCTGCCCACGAACTCAGCCATCCCCAAAGGGCAGCCATGCGCAGTGCTGGACATCAAGGACTGCTTCTTTTCAATACCCCTGCATGCTGAGGACAAGGAACGGTTCGACTTTTCCGTCGTGTTCCCAAACGGCGAGCAACCTAACCTCCGCTTCCAATGGAAGGTGTTGCCGCAAGGTCTCGTGGACAGCCCGACCATATGCCAGATCACCGTGGACAGAGCACTGATGCCAGTCTGACAATTCTACCCCGCTGCGACCATCATTCAATACATGGACAACATCCTCGTCGCCGCACCATCAGCGAGCCAAGTGGATCACTTGGTGACCACGATCACGGAAACTCTCCAGGCCAATGGCTTTGAGATCGCGAACACGAAGATCAAGAGAGGACCCTGCGTGACCTTCCTGGGAGTGGGGATCACAAACTCCTACGTGACGCCCCCCAAGGTGAAGGTCCGCCGAAACATCAAGACGCTCCATGACATGCAGCGCCTTGTGGGATCTCTGCAGTGTCTCCGCAACATCATCCTGATTCCCCCCGAGGTCATGGACCCCCTATATGACCTCCTGAAAGGAAAGCACCCCTGGGACCCCAAGGAGCTGACGCCGCAAGCAGCGAGCTCCCTCGACTTCATTGAGCATCAGATGTCTACTGGCACGCTTCCCAGGTGGGACCCAGATGCGCCGCTCGATCTATACATCCACTTCACACAGAAGGGAGGAGTGGAAGCACTGGCCCAAGTACCTTCCGAAAAGTCCCGGCCGATCCAATGGGTGGTCCTCGGAAGACCAACTCGTGCGTTTTCCCCGGGAGTTGAATGCGTCGCCAACCTCATCATAAAAGGCAGGAGACTCGCCTTGAGACACTTGGGAACCGAGCCGACAAGAATCCACCTCCCCTTTCGCAAGCGACCGACCACGGAGTCAACCGCGATATCGGAGCACCTGGCCCTTGCTCTCACCAGCTTCGGAGGAGAAATCTCCTACACCACCAGGCCACCTTGGACTCAGCTGCAGACCATTGTCGATATAGACATGCCACCAAAGGTCATGGACCGACCGCAGCCGGGACCGACGGTCTTCACAGACGCTTCCTCCACGACTTCTACTGCAGCGGCAGTGTGGCAGACAGGAGAGCAATGGCATTGCGTCAAAACATGTGACCCCACACTGTCAGTGCAACAACTGGAAGCAGCAGCAGTGGTCTTGGCGTGCGGACTCTTCCAAGACGAACACCTCAACATCGTAACGGACTCTATATTCGTGGCAAGGCTTTGCCTGGCCATGTCAGGAAGAGGCGTGTCAACGTCAGCAGCGGCCTCAATGCTGGAAGAGGCGCTCTCCTCGCAACGGGGCACCGTGTCTGTCATTCACGTCAACAGCCACAACCCAGTCAAAGGCTTCTTCCAGACCGGCAATGACAAGGCGGACGCCGCAGCAAAGGGAGTGTGGACACTGCGGGAAGCTCGGCAACTGCACGAGTCGCTCCACATCGGAGCCAAAGCACTGGCGAAGAGATGCGGGATGTCGACCGTGGACGCAAAACATGTAGTGTCCACTTGCCCTCACTGCCAGAAGTCACCCCTATAGACCAGTGGGGCCAACCCAAGAGGTCTCAAGGACTCGGAAATCTGGCAGTCGGACTTCACCTTATGTCAACTGCTAAAGCCTCGAGCATGGCTTGCAGTGACAGTGGACACTTACAGCGGAGCGATCGTAGCCACACAGCGCCCCAAAGCTAACTCTAAGGCCACAATTCAGCACTGGCTGACAGCTATGGCATGGCTTGGTATCCGCAAGCAAATTAAAACTGACAATGGTTCCAATTTAATATCCAAACCAGTGCAAGAATTCGCCTCGAAATGGGGCATCACCTTAGCACAAGGTATCCCGTATAACAGCACTGGGCAGGCCATAGTTGAGCGAGCGAACCAGACCCTGAAAGCTAAGCTAGAAGTATTGGCAAAGGCAGAGGGCTTTGCCAATTCCGTTCCCCCAGGAGACCAAGCGTGTATACTGGCAACAGCTTTGCTAGCACTGAATCAATTCCCTTGGGGAGATGAGGCAGACAGTCCTGTTTGAAAGCACTGGGTCACCCGAGCACTAGAGGAGGACCCGCCGGTCATAATCAAAAACGAGCTGGGCGAATGGGAACGGGGCTGGAGACTGGTGCTCACGGGACAAGGGTATGCGGCGGTTAAAAAAGAGGGCAAGATCAGGTGGTGCCCACTTAAGTCAATCAAGCCAGACCTTCAGAATGAGACTAACGAGAATTGCGAGTTTCTGTTTACAGGACATGCCCGTGGGGCGTCCCCGTAACGCGTACACCCCGGTTCCAGAGGAAAACGACGAACCACCAAAACGCCGGACAGCACCCAAGAGTCTTGCACCGGCAAGACCCAGACAGCAACGGTGGCTTTGTGCGATCTTGCTATTAGGGCTCATCGCCGGAGGGCGAGCCAACCCAGACTATTACCCCCATCAGCCATTCAGGTGGGTCATGCAACATCTTTCAAGTGACAAGGTATTCAAAGAAATCACCACGGCAGGCACCCCATCCTTCGGGTTCCACATCGCCGACCTGTTTCCAGGACGACCAAAAATACGACCCCATCACCCACACATCATGTACATGTACCTATCCTACTGGTGTCCAGCCTCCAACCCAGGGAAGAAGTACTGTAACTACCCGGGGTGGGGATATTGGGGACACTGGGGCTGTGAAACCATTGTCACAGATGCCAGACCATCGGGAGAAGGGTGGGAACCGCAGGAGCCCAATAGATTTTTACAGTTCACCTGGGCATCTACCGGCTGTAAAAAGCCCGCCATTGCGAAAGGGGTCTATAGCAACCATTATACACAGCCCAAATATCGGAAGTGCACAGACTATAACATGACAGTTTTGCAGCCAGAACACCCTAGTTGGGCCACAGGCAGAACGTGGACTGTAGTCCTCAAAGGGCCAAAAGAGTGGGTGAATGTGCGAATTATCAGGCTCCAACCACCGGCACCCCGACCGGTAGGACCCAATAAGGTTATTAAGGACGTGCTGAAAGGGAGAAACATAACCCATCCCAAAACCTTACCCACAAAGGCAACTGATATCCCGACCGGCCATGCGGATGCCTTCCAAATAGGCCGCTTAGCCGAGTCAGACTCAGACCCAATCTTCCGCATGCTAGAGGCTCCCTTTCTATCCTTGAACGAATCCAACCCGAACCTAACCAATTCCTGCTGGCTTTGCTACGATGTTAAACCTCCTTTCTACGAAGGAGTTGCTCTAAACACCCCCTTCAGTTACTCCACAGCTGATGCCCCCCACCAGTGCAGATGGGACACTCCCCGTAGAGGAATCACCCTGAGTCAAGTCACAGGCCAGGGCAAATGCTTTGGCAATGCAGCTTTGGCAAAGCAGAAAGGCAACTTCTGCACCGAAGTCGTCAAGCCCAACAGAAAGATCAACAAGTGGGCGGTCCCATCCGCATCTGGGATGTGGGTTTGTCAGCGATCTGGGGTGAGTCCTTGCGTGTTCCTTGCCAAGTTCAATGACGCTATCGACTTCTGTGTCCAAGTTCTGATTGTTCCTAGGGTCCTGTACCACTCAGACGAAGAGGTATACCACCTTTTTGAGGAACCCGGCCGACTTTCACAAAAGAGAAATAATAACAGGAGTGACTATCGCAATGCTGCTCGGCCTGGGAGCAGCTGGCACAGCCACGGGTGTCTCAGCCCTCGCGACCCGACACCAAGGGCTTGCTCAGCTGCAAATGACCATCGATGAGGACCTGCAGAGGATCGAGAAATCCATCTTCTTTCTAGAGAAATCAGTCTCCTCGCTTTCGGAAGTGGTCTTACAGAACAGGCGAGGACTGGACCTCTTGTTCATGCAGCAAGGAGGTCTGTGTGCCGCCTTGAAGGAGGAATGCTGCTTCTATGCGGACCACACAGGAGTCGATAAAGACTCCATGGCAGAACTCCGAGATAGACTGGCTCAAAGAAAGAAAGACAGGGAAACCCAACAGAGCTGGTTCGAATCCTGGTTCAATCAATCGCCATGGCTCACCACTCTAATTTCCACCCTGATAGGTCCGCTAGCGATACTGCTTTTAGCCCTTACATTCGGACCATGCCTGCTAAACAAGCTGGTCTCATTTGTTCAGGCTCGCCTAGAACGGGCCAACATCCTGTTTATAGGCCAGCGACAAATGCTGTGAACCAAAAACCGAGGACACTGCCAGTCGCAAAGGTTCTCTAAACTTCCCTTGCGAAGATTACTCAGGTTTGCCAAAACCCCTTTTCCCTTATCATATTATAACTTTGTACCTCACCTTAGTGCCTATGTTTATAACTACCTCATTCATTAGTAAAAAAGGGGGGGGAGATGTGGTAGATAGGGACAGGCGAATGGAAAATCTCGGGATGTGACGGAAAGCAAGACCCTTCCCCCCTCATCCTGCTATAGGTAATCAATCACCCCTGAAGCATGCAGGCCCTCCTAACTCCAGTAGTTTTCCACTCCTTACTAACCCTAGCCGGACCCACCGTCCCCCTTTGACGTAGTAAGACCCCCTTGACTATTTAACCTCACGAGATGAGATAATAAACGCCATTTGACCATCCACCACATTGGTGTCTGTGCATGTCAGTGGCCCGAGTGACCCGGGCGAGGCCGGGTCGCCGTGCTGTGTCTTGAAACCAGGTCGCCTGCCTTCTCCGCGGAAGGCAACACGCCGCCAAGCCAGAGCGGGCAGCAGTCCGCGCCGGATCACTGCTCCATGCCAGACGGAAACCGAGAGCAGGGGCTCTCCAAAGTACATCAGTGAAGTCTCCGTCGCCCACAGGGGAGCAGACAGTGTGCCCTGCGTGGGACAGGAAGTGCAAACTTTCGTGGCCAAGAGGGCAGCAGAAAGGACACTTCTCGGGACTCTCGGACCCTGGTGGCAGCTTTTCTTTGCAGAGACTTCAGTCTGGTAAGTATTAGTCATGGAAATGTGTCCAGCTAATACATGGAGGGCCTGCCGTGTTCCCGAGGTTGGGACGTGCGGTGCGCAGCACGAACGGCAACTGCTGGAGTAGCTTTTTTTTTCTTTTTTACTGCCCCAGGGGTGAGGTGGGTTGGGTGGAAGAAGCATGGGGACCGTGCTATCTGCCCAACAAAAGGAGTTTTATGCCCAAGTTAAGGAAATCCTTGCGGTAAAGGGCCCCTACCCGAAAAATTTAGTTAAGAAATTTGTCTGGTGGTTGTTCTTTGCTTTCCCCCGTCTGTCTTCCGAGGACGTGCGCAAAACAGAATTTTGGGAGCAAGTGGGAAAAAGGCTAGCAGAGGGGATCAGTAGGGACCCCTCCATAGACGACTGCTTCCCTAAATTCCATTTGTTGATCTCGGATGTGGTGAAATCAGACCCTGCGCGAAACTCGGTTGGGGAAAGGAATGAACCATCCAGAAAATCTGTTACTCCCCCTGAATCCGTTTCCCCATCCCCTTCTCCTACCCCTTCTTCCCCTAACCTGGGTGGGCGGGGGGGTACCCCTTCAATCTGAGATGCAGGGCAGCTCCACAAACATGGACCGTGCTCCTGGCTCCCCCAAGCCATCCTGGCATCCCCGCCTTAGCGAGATCAACCGATTCACTGAGGCAATGACCCTAAACCCCTTTCCCAATCCCTTTTTCCCAGTTGGAAATACCAGTTTCGGTGCTACCCCGCTCAGTTCTGTTTCTTTGAACCCCTTCCTTTGTCCCCCTGAGGAGGCCGAAGTCTCGTGGTCGATCTCTTTGTCTTCCCAAGATGGAGGGCGGCCACATGGCAGGGCTTCCCCTTCCCACAATCCCTTTCTTCCCTTCGTTCCCTATGACCTCACCTCCTCCTGCTTCCTGGTGGGCGCGGGCACCTCCCACTCAAGGCATAGGGTTACCACCCCTCCCCCTGTCCCTCCTCGGGTAGGCGTAGGCGTTCCCTCCTTGCATGTTCTACCTGCCACGTCAGCAGCCCCACCCTCTCCCAGCTGGGAGGGCTCAGTAGCCTCCACCCCACTTTCCGAGGAAGAAGATTCTCCCCGTCCTGTCTGTCCTCTCCCTCGCGCCCCGCCCCCGCGTCCTCCCGCTCCTCGGAGACCCGGGGGCGGGGGGGGGGGGTGTGCAACGGAGCCCGGTCAATGAGATAAAGCAGTCGATCCACACTCCAGTCCCCTACACCGGGGGAGGGGAAAACCCTACGTGGACACCCCTTTCCTATGATTCAGTCAAGGAGGTCTGCAAGACATTGCAAAAATTTGGCAGAACAAGTCCCTTTTTTAAAGGGATTCTAAAAGCCACTTTAACATCTAAAACTATAGTGCCGGCTGACCTTAAGCTTCTATTTAACTGCCTGCTTCTCCCGTCTGAATATGACCTGTGGGAGAGGAGGTGGAAAAGGCTGGCAGCAGACCTGCTTCCCGAAATCCATGATGGGCCTTACGGCCTGGATTTTGCGGAAGAACCAATCACCCTAGACCATCTTGTGGGTGAGGGAGAATGGAGTGAGGGGCGACTGCAAGCTCGGGGAATTCCCACAGCTGTGTTGGACATGTCCAGGAGTGCAGCAGAGCATGCGTTCCGGGGCATGCCCGCCAAGGATCCGGGGATACCCTACACGGCAGTCAAGCAAGCTGTGGGGGAGCCTATGTTAGATTTTGTAGATTGGGTCCGGGCAGCCGTGGAGAGACGCGTAGAGGTACCTGAACGCCGGAAAGGAATGGTCCTAGAAGTGGTGCACATGAATGCCAACGCCATGTGCAAAAGAGTCATCATGTCAATGCCGGCCTCACCACTGCCATCCCTCAGCCACATCATCGAGGAATGCACGCTGAAGGTGCACCTAATGGATGACGAGGAGGCCCCAAAGAAGAAAGACAAGCAAGTCGCCTCAGCTGCTGCTCCTTCGAGGAACCCAGCACTGAAGCAACTTCCATCCACACGCCGGTGTTACTATTGCCATCAGGAGGGACACTTCCAGGCTCAGTGCCCACTTCTAGGGACTGCACCGCCCAGGGTTGCGGGAGGGGGGAGGGGGGATGGGAACCCCACGGTCCAAAAAAACTGACCCATGAATGCGCACTTGCCGCACGTTCAGACAGACGCAGCAAGGATGAAGTTGGAGAAGCTTATTGAAAAATTCTTAGAATATGGATTATTGAAAAAATGTCAATTAGAGTATAACACATTGATATTGCCAGTTAAAAAGCAAAATGGGGAATATAGATTAGTACAAGTTTGAAGGGCTATTAATAAAAAGTACCTGATATTCATCCAGTAGTAGCTAATCTGTACATACTCTTGACAGCACTGAAAGGGGAATATAAATGGTTTACGGTGCTTGATCTTAAGGATGCTTTTGTCTGTAATACCTCTTGACTCAGATGATTAGAAATTGTTTCCTTTTGAGGACTTTGTCTCTTCGAGCCAGGTCTTATAAGCTCTCAGAGTTAAGTATTATACCCTAGATAGCTCAGCTACCTCAGATGGCATAAAAAGTAGCAGGATGGCTCCTGTGACAGTGTTGGAAACAGAAAAGTTTTAATAAAAGGCAAAAATAACAAAGCTCTTTACAGAGAAAAACTGAGCCAGGGCAAGAGGCTCTTGCTTCTGCTAAAACACTTCACAAGAGCGATTTACTTCTTTTGTTCTCTTATTTTTCTAGTGAATTGCTTAGGTGGGACTTTTTGGCTTCTGTCCAATTGGCTATCCTTAAGTTTGAGGTGAAGTCTCCAAGATCCTATGAGGTGTCTTTTAACCGAATTGAGGAGAGAAATTTCTGGGCTTTTTTCCTTTTTAAGGAGACAAAGGGTAACTTGTTTACTCCGTAAACAGGGGGCACATTCCTACAGTTGATATTTTACCAGCAATCAAGACTGAAAATAAGTACCTCAATGCTACTGTAAGTCTTTTAAATTTCTTGGGACAATCTGGATACAGGGTGTCAAAAAAAATGGCACAAAGAGCCTAAGAAGCAGTAATATATTTTAGTTTTGAGATCTCGCAGGAAAAAAGAAGCTTGAGAAGCAGCTGAAAAGAAGCCTTTTCCGGTGTCTGGAGCCAAGGACTACTAGCCTACTTAGGTATGGCCAGATGGTGTGAGTTGTGGATTGGCAGTTATGGAATACTGGCAAAACCCTTGTACGATCCTCCAACAAAAAATACTTGGTATGGACTCCTGTGTTGCATCCCGGACTTTGGGTTTAGATTGGGGTTCTGATGTATCTTAGCAAATTCTGTGTACTCCCATGTATCCCCCGGGTTTCCCCCCCCCCCCCGCAGTACCCGGTTCCCGAGTTGCCTTACCATGCAGCCTGGCTCCCATCCCCCCCCGTGCGTCCTTCCCTGCTGTTACCCCTCCTCCGCGGCTGGGGCCGCCCCGGACCCCTGGCGCCGCCCCTGCCGTGCCCCTATTGGCTCCCCCGGACCACGCCATGCCCCGGGACCGCCCCGGGTCCCGGTGCCGTCCTTCCCTGCTGCATCCCTATTGGCTTCCCCAGACCATGTGACACCCCTCGCTCCACCCTCCATAAAACTCCCACGAGGCGGGGGCCGGGTGGCCATATTTTCCAACACAGGGATTGGGAGCACATCAATAAAATGCTCTCAGCTCCTGCCACGGGGAATTTGGTCCTTCCTTCACCCCCTTTATCGAGGTCCCTCAAGTGCGGCAGTAGAAGTGGCCGACCCACCTTCCTGGAGCGCGCTGCGCCTGGGAGCAGCAGCGGGACCAGGACCGGAGGAGCTGCGGTGCCCCGCTGGGTGCGGTGGCTGCTCCGGACCCGGGAGAAACACCAGAACACCACACTCCTGAGAGTCAGAAGGCCTTTAAAGCCCTAAAAGGACCTTAATGATAATGCCTGCACTGTGACTCTCACGTTTGAACCAAACCATTTGAGTTATATGGGCATGAAAGGATGCACCTGGCACTAGGGGAACTGGTGCAGCATTTGGGGTCATGGAAGCAGCCTGTCCAAACAATTGGACGGTGTGAGTAAAGAATGGCCCAGATACCTGAGAGTGGTGGTAGCTGCAGAAAAGGAAGACATTGGATATCACCAGCAGGATGCTGAAATACCAGGTTGCCCTATTGGAGCAGGACAATGCTGAGCTGTTTAAGGTAACCACTGCTTTGAACTCAGCCATGTTTCTCCAGGCTTCAGAAGAAGCCCAGAGACCTTTGTACCATTACTGCCTGGTAACCATTGGATAAGTGTGTTCTGGCAGACGGGATCTCAAGAGCAATCCTATTCAGGACCCATAACTAGGCCTGCACACCGGTGGGAGCAGCATGGTATTCTGGGAGATAAGAACAATTTTATAGAATAAGGGCCTTATAGGCCTATGATCACTTCTGTTCATTCACGAGAAGCACTTTGGAAGATGTGCAGCTAGCATGACGAAAAAATAAGTTGCCTAACCTCCTCATAACCAGAGTGCTGATTGGTTTAGGGAACACATGGACAGCAACACAGGTCTTGGCATGTGACCAATGTATTTTTGTTTTGCTTAAGAAAAATATTAACAGGTATAATTTTAGCTAGTGTATTTTTAGCACCGTATAAAGCCTGCATGGTGTATTTTTAGCATAGTATAAAAGCTTAAGCATACTCATACTGTGTTATAGATGCATATAATATGATTGGCTTTTCACAAATATTAAAATGAATGCTATATGTGTTATGTTGGAAAGTTATGTGTCTTGGTTTGGAAAGACAGGTGTCTGCTAAGGAAGGCAGGAGCCTCCCTTGAAATGGAAAAATGTAAACCCCCTCCCTCTGAATTGTTATGAATTTGAAACTAAGGGGGGCTCTCAGGCAAAATATGGGAGCAGGAATAACAGTTCTTTATTAGGGAAGAAAATAAAAAGATAAAATAAACAATGCAGTAAACTAAAACAACACTGACAGAGTCAGAATATAATCTGACACCCTGTTGGTCAGGGTGTTGATATCAGTCTAATTGGAATTGTGGCTGCAGTCCTCCTGGAGTGTCAGGTGTGGTTCTGTTGGAGTAGTGATCCTGTAGAAGGGTGTAGTCTTCCTTTGAAGATCTAGTGGAAGAGGCAGCTGTTCCTCTGGAAAATTCAGGGGAGAAGGCGTGCTGGTGTTCTAGAATTTCAAGATTATATCTGGGTAGGAATGCTTGGCTCCTCCCTCTGGGTGGAGCATCTTACAATGGGATGCTATAGTTCTTATCAGTCATGCAGTGACATTCAGTAGCCCATTATCAACAGATGTCTCCCCGGAGGGAGGATTGGTTGTGGAAGAGATAAGGAAAACTGCTCACTTAACAGAAGACAATTGCCATACAGATGGCAAATAGAATACATCTTGCCTTTCAATCTGGGACATGCTGTATTAATCTCTTTTAGGTAGTGTGGTAAATATAGTTTTTTAAGCAATAGCATAATAATAAAATCGAAACTATGTGCTGTAACATACTTTCTGTAACTAGCTCAAGGAATGGATAAGATAACCAAGAAATTCTTCACATACTGATAACAGCAACAAGACACCCAGATCCCAAGAGAAGAATTATGACCTCCTTATAGAGACTGTTCTGACTTCTTCCAGACTTCTAGGAACCAAGAAATTGATTTCCATGACGAAGCGGGGGGGCAGAAATTAAGCAGAGGACATCCTTTGTTTGAAAAGAATGTTTGCATCAGGTATGAGATATAGGAATATGCAACATGCTAATGCTTTAAAGGGGTAATCCTTTGTTAGCAAGGTATACTTTTGTGGCTTAGTGCCCAAGCGCATCCGGACGTCCGTAATTCTTTACTTTTTATTGTCCTTTATTGTCCTAACTCTGATTGCCCGAATTCTTATTTCTCTAATTTTATTACTATTTTTATAACTATTTCATTACTATTAAACTTTTAAAATTTTAAAACAAGTGATTGGTGTTTTTCACATACAGTATATAAGGCCTTATGTGTTGGCAATTGTCCAAATTTGAGACAAATTTAGGAGGAAATGTCCCAAAAGGGTGTCTCCTCTAAAGAAGAGTAGGTTTTAGCAACCCCTCCTCCATGGGTTCCCACAGATTAGAAAGGATTTCCCCTGGAGAAAGTGGAAAAAAAACCTCTATTTAACAAGCAGGTTGCTCATAGGCATGAAAATAAAAGAACAATGTTAAATAATAAAAGCTCTCCCTGCTTTGAAAAGATTCAGAGTCCTTTCCATAGGTGTGGTCCCGTTCTCTCCAGAGCTGGGGTGTGGCAGGGGCCTCTCCGGGCTGAAGTGGGGGACGGGGCCCCCGGAGATGGTGTTCCAGACTGGAGCAAAGCTGACCAGTTCCAGAAGAAGAAAGAAAAGAAAGAGAAGCCACAGTCCCAGGAAAAACCTCTTGCCTTAGCTAATGAACAAAAAGCTAGAAAAAAAAGCAAAGAAAAGCTCTCCATCTTTCTTCCCTGCTGCAGAGCTGAGAGCTGGGAAAACTGAGAGGCTTATCTGTCTTTTGAACACAGGTGCCAAAAAAATTCCACTGCTTCCCCCCTTCTCTCTCGAATCCGACTTAAAGGCACAGGGCTCATATCTGGCAGAAAGTAGATTATAGGGGATACAGAACCATACAGTCACCCTAGGACAGCAATAAACTCAATTCTTTTTGGATCAAGAACCAAGACAATCCATGTATTCATTTCTCATTGCTACAAATGGCCGCCCAAACAGCTCAGACATCTCACGGATGGTTAAAGACATTCATCATTCCAGTAGCAACCTCCACTGTACCACAGGAGACGTTCAACCAGAAAGATTCAACAAAGAGACCCAAAGCAAGTGCCCATCACCTAACAGGGGAGCAGTGGGGAAGTCATGGGAGGAAAAAATGTCCCAGGAACAGAAACAAAGTGTAGCAGAATTTCTGAGAGAAAGAGGGCATGATTTATATTTAGAAGGTTGAGCTACCCCAGCCTAGGCCTCAGATGCAGGCCTTGGTGAGGCCTTGAAGCCAATGACACAGTTGGAAATTCAGTCTGTGGCGCAGTTAGAAATTATGTTAAGGTAATCACAGTGTAATTGAGCTTTCTGGGTGTGAAGTAGTATAGGTCTGCAGTGTGAAACTTTAACCACCTTAAGACAAAGACAAACAGTGTTTGCTTGCCAATGAAATTATACTCACAATTGTAAACTATATTGAAGTGTATATAAACTGCCATCTTACAAACAATAAACGGAGAACGAACGTTTCACCACATTGGTGCAGATCTGCGTTTGTCCTGTCCAGCCTCCCGGAATTTATGAGTCCCTGATTCATGTGGTGCCTGTGAACAGGGACTGGAAGACTCCAATGAGCCGTCAAAACGCCTCTGTGATGGCGTCGGACGGCGGCCCCTGGTCCGTGTGAGGGAGGGCACAAAGAGGGGCTTGCGATCCCGAATTGTTCTTATCGTGGCAGGGATCTCAATTCTTTGGGACCCCACGATGCTTTATGATGACGGGGATTGGGATGCCGGAGCTCTAAAACCTCCTCAGTTTCCAAATCGATTGTTTCGACGGGAAACGGGAAAGTCTCCATGGTTCACAGACTGAGCGCAAGTGGAAGTGCGGCGGAGGTGAACGAGACGGAGCAGGGAGCTGGAGCGAGTGTCGCTGCTGTGTCGTGGGAGGATACGGGGCGCCGCGCAGTGGTTGGAAGGTAAGCCTCATGCAAAGCAAGTGAACAGACAATGGATGGTGATTTACAGGCAGCTACGTGGCTCCTTTTGCATATTCTCTCTAAGAGAGGGGGAAAAGTAAAAGACGCTGATTTAGAACAATTAGTCCTATGGGCCAGAAATAAGGGCAAGTTACAAAAGCCCTCACTCGTTTTCAGCGAGACCGAGTGGCAAGAACTGGGGCAGTTGCTTTGGTAATCAGCTGTGGAATGTGGAAAAGATAAGAAAACAATATTAGAATTCAGAGCGATTTGGAAGAAAGTTATAAGTACCTTGCAAAGTATGTCCGCAGAGAGGAAGGCAGTAGAGGCTGCAATACAAGCTTTTGAACAGTCGGTGGTGGAAAAGACAGAAGGGCAGGAGCCATCTCGGTTTGAAAGGTTTTTTGGTGTTAGCAATATGCATCCGGTGCAGGGACAAAAAGCTTCAGTTAGCTCGTCAGTGCAGGAGGTTGTAGCCTGCATTGAAAGTCGTGCGCATGCAGAGGAAGTGCCTTCTTCAGTTCCCCGGCAGAATGAGAGGCAACAGTAAGTGAGCCAGCCACCCCACTCTGGGGGCGGGGGGAAACCCGAGGAGACAGGCGGAGATGATGATGAAATGGGGCTGGCTCAGGGGACGGAAGACAGGGGCGGAGATCTAGGCGGAGATCAAGGCGGGGACAAGAGCGAGGCGGTGCCGCCCCCCCAACCCCCGCAGCGAGTGGCGACAGCAGCTGCGCATGCGCGAAGGGCCACCCTGCGTTGCCCGGAGACGACAGCAGAGACCCATGGGGGCGGGGGGGGGGGGGAACGGCAGAAGCAACAACACAGACTATGGCTCTGCAGCCCGCAGCAGTCCATCCACGTCACAGTGCTGCGCAGCGATGTCCCCTTCCCTCAAACTCTGATTCAGATGAATCAGAATCCGATCTTTCTGATTTCAATGGTTGCAAAAAGAAGAGGTCCCAGAACAAGATAGTGAAAACAAATACGTTACAGCAAAGAATAGCCAGACTCGCTGACCTTTCAAATCCACAGGTTCAATTAGAAGAATCTGAGCAGCAATTGACAATGCCAGTTGTTTTAAAAAATCCAATTCAGTCCCGGTGGGCTTCAGTGGTGAAGGATGCTATTTTAGATGAGGACTGGGAAGCTGCCAAATCTTTTGCCTGCCCTGTCATCATAAGAAATAATAATGCAGTCTGGGAACCTCATGAATGGAAAATTCTCCAATCAGCCAAACAGACAGTCACAGATTATGGGATCAGATCAGAGGCAGCCAGGAACATCATTCAGTATATATTTACAGCAGATGTGCTTTGTCCCTCTGATTCATTTAGCATTGCATCCTTGTTGCTGACACCTTCACAGTTTCTCGTGTTTGAAAGGGAATGGAAGCGTCTTGCAGTTGAAGAAGCTAGCAAACATGCAGTGGTGGGAGATCCTTTTTATGGTGTCCAGCCAGATATGCTGACTGGGCATGGACCTTATGCAACAACCAGAGTGCAACTCACCTACCCAATTGAAGTACATCAATTGTCTCATCAAGCTTTGATTTCAGTACCAGATAAAAAGAAAATAGCACCTTATACAACCATAAAACAGGGAACTACAGAACCTTATGGACAGTTCATTGACAGGTTGTCAGCCGCTTTGAAAGATGCTTCGGATGTGCCAGCAGATGTGCAGGACCACTTGTTTCGCTCTCTTGCGTTTGAAAATGCTAATTCACACACAAGAACTATCCTGGCCACCCTGCCTCAAGGCTGTCCAGTCAACGAGATGCTTGTCAGAGCCACACAAGCAGACCAGAGCAATCAAACTGCAGCATTCACATCAGCCATCCAGGATGCAATCCAACAACAGGGACACATCATTGCAGCTGTTTTGTCAGGCAACAACGTCAATAACCCTATCCGATGCCAACAACCCTCGAGTTTGGACCCTTGAACAACAAAGAGTTCTGATTCGAGTTGTGAAAGAGAAAAAAAAAAAAAAAAGAAAAACTTACAACTTGGTTGGAGTGCTCGTCGCATTGAACATGTGCCGTTGTCACTGTTCCTCTCCAACACTGATGCTTGTCCTTTTGCCATTGTTTTTCGATGGCAAAAGAAAAAGGGGGAGTCACAACATGGTTGAGTAGTGATTCTGATGGAATGGGAGTTTTTATTTAAATTTCTACCTGTAGAAATTAAGACCGACAATGCTCCTTCTGATGTTGGTCAACAAATTGCTACATTTATGCAGAAGTGGGGGGTGAAACATACCACAGGGATCCCTCACTCATCTACAGGTGAAGCTATTGTAGAAAGAGCCAATCGTACCCTGAAAGAATATCCAGCCAAACGAAAGCAAAATTATGAAACTGATGTTTTTAATTGATTGTCAAAAGTACTGTTTACCCAGAATTATTTGTGTTTAGCAGAAGGTAGAGAAGAACCTGCAGTTGTGATACATCACCAAGCAGTGAAGGAGGGAAGACCACAAGCAATTCCAGGACTCTATATCACAAGGACATGCGAACCGGTGAATGGCAAGGGCCAAGTCCCGTTTTGTTTACTGGTAGAGGTTATATGTGTGTTTCAACAGGTACTGGTCCAGTTTGGGTGCCAACCAGATTTACGCGTGCGTGTCCACAGGCAGAGATACCTGCCAACAGTGATAACAGCGCTGACGATGACAATTTACCTGGAACATCCCATGACAAATCTAATTCTGATGAAAAGTGATTTAGTAGAATAGCAGAAAATAAGTTAAATAATCATAAGCATAACCTTAAGTTTATCATAAGTTATAGTTTGTATTTAGAATTAAGTTTGTTTTTTGAGGCAATCAAGAATGTGAGAAAGATGTGGTGGGTCAAAGTGTTTTTATTAAGTAGTGTTTTAGTAACCAAAGTATTTGGAATCCTTGACATCAATAAAAGACAAAATATGTGGATCACTTGGGCCCAACAAACTAATCAGGATTCGTTCTGCCTGTCGTTGACCACACCGTCCAATCCTTTTCATACTTGTTTAATTGGAGGTCCACTGAGTTCCATGGCAGAGTTCAAGGCCTGGACTCTGGTCAAAATAAATCCAAAAAGTGGTCTGGGAGCGCAGGCTGTTGCTGTTGTGCAAAATCTTAAATTTATTAATGTTAAGCCTCAAGAATTCGATCTTTTGGGTTCTGTCCCAGGAAATTACTGTTTGATATTTGGACCTCATGCTACTACACCAACACAAAAAGGAAAACAGCCAACAGATGACAACACTTGATTGTCTCCCAGATCTCCATTGTATTATAATTATTCAGAATATTGTAACAATTGGACACAATCCGTGATACCGCCGAAACGTGCTCCAAGAAAACTGCCACCAGGAATTTTCCTCATTTGTGGGGATCGAGCCTGGTCTGCAGTGCCTCAAAAAGCTATGGGAGGCCCATGTTATGTCGGTAAATTAACCCTGTTTGCTCCCACCATTCATCAGGTTCTAGGATTGCCTCAGAAGCCTCAACGAGCCAAACGGAGTGCTCCCCAACTAGATCCCAATTGTAAAGATCAAGTACCACTATGGGGGCACACATCTGTAATACTAGCCTCAATTTTCTCCCCAGGAGTTGCTTCAGCGCAAGCTCTCACACAATTGAAAACCCTGGCCTGCTGGACAGGAAAACAAATTAATATAACATCTAAAATGTTAAGTGAGCTTGCCACAGATGTAGATAGCATTTGTCATGTGGTTCTGCAGAACAGAGCCGCCATTGACTTCCTTCTTTTAGCACAAGGACATGGGTGTGAAGAATTTGAAGGCATGTGTTGCATGAATTTATCAGATCACTCTCAATCAATTTATAAACAGTTAATGCAACTGAAAGGCAACATGAAGAAACTTGTCGTGGTAGACTCTCCGTTTGCCAACTGGCTTAATTCTTTAGGTTTTACTGGTTGGATCAAAGATTTAGTTCGTTTTAGTATTGTAGTTTTTCTTATTATTATCCTTATTCTAGTTTTTATACCTTGTTTGCTACGGTGCATGCAGAAAATGACTAACCGCACCTTCAAGTCAATCTGGGTAGCTCAAAAAGTAAAAGAGGGAATTGTAGCAGAATTTCTGAGAGAAAGAGGGCATGATTTATATTTAGAAGGTTGAGCTACCCCAGCCTAGGCCTCAGATTCAGGCCTTGGTGAGGCCTTGAAGCCTATGACACAGTTGGAAATTCAGTCTGTGGCACAGTTAGAAATTATGTTAAGGTAACCACAGTGTAATTGAGCTTTCTGGGTGTGAAGTAGTATAGGTCTGCAGTGTGAAACTTTAACCACCTTAAGACAAAGACAAACAGTGTTTGCTTGCCAATGAAATTGTACTCACAATTGTAAACTATATTGAAGTGTATATAAACTGCCATCTTACAAACAATAAACGGAGAACAAACGTTTCACCACATTGGTGCAGATCTGCGTTTGTCCTGTCCAGCCTCCTGGAATTTATGAGTCCCTGATTCAACAAAGCCTTGAAACTTTAAGGCAACTTCTGCATCAGCAAAATAGAGACATTTCTGATGCTAAGCTAAGTACCTTGCTGGACCGGGCGTCCATGCCATGCATAAGACTTCCCTTCTAATGGGACTTTTCCTTTGGAGGCCTGGCAGGCAGTAGGCCAGACACTTTTGGATATTGCCAGGATTGGCGATGCCAATGCTTGCAGACACCTCGCAACATGGGGCATTATTATGGTAGTCCTTAAAGAACCCTGTATGCAGGACCATCCATTGGTGTCTTTAGCAACTGATTCCCCTGAGCCTTCAGACCCAACCTCACTCACTTCCAACACACCGGGCGATTCCAAGGTAATGCCAACCCCCATGGTGCTGTTTGATTGTGATGAAAATCCTGACCCAGTTGGTCCTCTCGACCCCGTACTCTTGGACCCTGAAAAAGGGGCAAGTTCATACCCTCCATGTGATAGTGATGATGCAGCATGTTGTGGGCAACTGGGCAGCTGTAACTGCCTGTCCTGTTATTTATACACCAAATCAATGGCCTAGTTATAAAGATTTAGATTACCAGGTTATCAAAGAACTAAGGAAACTAGTGAAAGAAAGTGCTGTATCTGCGTATCATGTCTTCAGCTACTTGGAGCCCATAAGTAACGCTTATGTTCTTATGCCTAGAGATTGGAGAAGCGTAATGAAGATGATTTTGGCTGTGACCCAGTTCATGGTTGTTGGGGGTTGGGTTTTCTTTTCTCTTCCTTCCTTATCACTTGTGGAATTTCTTCCCATTGAGTTGCTGATGGGAGCTGATTGCTAGGTGCTTGGGACAAGGGGGGAACTCTGGTGTTTTGGGAGTTTTCCCTTGGGGAAAGGGGGGGGGGCAGAGATGCCGGGGAATTTGGGCTGAGCACAGCTGCAGGCCCTCTCTCAGTTTCAGAGAAGGACGGTGGGAGCTGCTGCTCTTGGGAAAGGGAGTTCCACTGCTACTGCCGGAGCCTGCCCCAGGGCTGCTTCTTCTGCCATGGGGTGAGCAGCCACTGAACTGGGACCTTGTTGACACCTACCTCGGTAGAGACCTGTCACCATCTGCTCAGGTGCCTGGGATCTTGAGCTCAGCTCTCCCTGCCCTGCTGGGAGCCCCTCACCCCCTGCCTACTGAGACATCCTTCTGGCCCATCTTGCTGCTTTCCCAGAGTTCTGCTGGCGGCACTGAAGCCAGCTGTCCTATGGGTTTTTGAAGCAGAACCTCTCTTCCACCCCTTCCTGTCTTTGGACAAAAGCTGCCATTGCCATGTGCTCCCCAAGCCTGTGCCAGAGCACCCCCTGCAGCCATGTGGGGATCACTGCGCCTGCCCTGCCTACCAGGAGCCTGCCAATGGCCCTGCCGGCTGTGACCGTAACTACACCAAAGGGGAAAGTGCCACAGCCGAAAGGCTGTTACTGGGTTCTGGTTTCTATTTTATGTTAATGCTGTAGTTGTTGTTGTTTGTTTGCTTTATTATACACACTAGTAAAGAACTGTTATTCCTATTCCCATATCTTTTCCTGAGAGCCCCTTAATTTCATCATTCTAATCATTTGGAGGGAGGAGGTTTATATTCTCCATTCCACGGGAGGCTTTTTCTGCCTTCCCTAGGAGACACCTGTCTTGTAAACCAAGACAATGGTTTGGCTTACGAATTACCGTGACCTATGTACTACTCAGGTGGAGACATTACAATGCAGAAATCCGCCTATGGTTGTTAGTTGACAGGAGGGGCAGCATGCAGCCTCCTCATCGCAAACAGGCTATCCTTGGGATGTCTATGAGTATATTAGCTGATTTGTTCTACAGACTCTGCGCCAGCTCCCTGGGGCGGGCAGAGATGTTAATTTGGCTTTTGCTAAGATTTTACAAGGTCCATCGGAATCATTTGTACAGTTTCTTGACAGGCTGCAAGCTGCACTTTCCTGGCATATTGATCATGAGGAAGCCCAAGCCATCCTGCTGCTGCAATTGGCTTTTGACAATGCAAATGATGACTGTATCAGGGCGTTATTGTCTATTTGCAATCGGGGTACTTGTGATATAGCAGACATGGTTAGGGCCTGTCAGAGTGCCAGTTCCACCACCCATCAAACTAATTCTCTCACCTCAGCTTCAGACGCTTACCTCTGGGTTTTGGGGGCAGGAGGGTGTTACAAATGGAGATGGGAGCTTAGATGAGCCCCCGCCTTTTGCCCAGGCCTCTGGCAGCAGGCAGTAGCTTTATTGGGGCAGCCAGCACTCCAAAATGCACTCTCGTTCACAAGTTCTTTAATAATGGCTGATTAGGTCTATTACAAAATGAATTATTTATTTAATAGACACAAAATTAATAGTCATAAGACTTTAAAAGACTATTTACTACACATGAATAAAAAAAAAAACAACTACTAGTAGATAAAAAAATACAGTGCATGTTTAAGGTACCTGTTATTACAGCTAGTGAAGAAACAGTACAGCTTAAGATCCAATGTACTTGCCACCTAATTGATGATGGAGTGCACATAGAACCTTTTCTTTCAGTCCCCAGGTAAAGTATCCACAGTGTCACATCTGACCTTATGGGACAAGATCCCCTATAAGTTTCAAGGAGTGTGTAGGAGACTTCTGTCTGTAGAAATTTGTGTAGCTTTTATACTTTGTAAAACAGTGTCCCTCAGTCAATGATATTTATTTTTCTTTTATCTCTTTTCACATCTGCTCTCCAGACTAAGATGTTGATTCTTAGTTGGGGGCCTCAGACCTTTTGAGATGACCCCTTGCTGGGCCTTTGA
This sequence comes from Vidua macroura, assembly GCF_024509145.1. Lineage (NCBI taxonomy): Eukaryota > Metazoa > Chordata > Aves > Passeriformes > Viduidae > Vidua > Vidua macroura. Next base: position 2,209,791 of record NW_026530535.1, on the reverse strand, counting down.
CTCAGCCTGGGTTATCTCTTCCATATGCACCAACCATCTGTGGTGGGGGAGGGCAGGGGCATCCTGCCACAGAATGGAAGGGTGTTTTAAATGTGGCTCAGCTGGTCACCTTAAGAGGGATTTTTGGCAACAGGGGGAAGGAAAAAAGATGCTTACTACAGATTGTCCCTGATATGGGAAGGGAAAACATTGGGCTAGTGAATGCCATTCTCACTACAATGCTAAAGAGGAACCTGTACAGTCAGGAAACCACTGGCAGGGGGCAGGTTGTTGCTCCCTGCAGAATCAATCAAATGCGAAGCAAGGTGCTTGGTGAGCAATCTTGTATGGGTATTCTCAGTTCAGTCAGAGAGAAAGAGAAAGGTTTTCTAACCAGGCAAGAGCCTGGGAAACAGTTGGGAAAGAATGCAAGTAATTCTCTATCTCTCTTGTTGTTCACATTGTTTATAGATATGTCTTGCCACTGTGCGTCATTCACTGCACACCAATGGTGTGAGATGTTTTTACTTTAAGACCAATGAAATTAGTCTGCACAATGTTCTCTATATATAGAGCGGTGCATTTGAAATAAATCAATTCTTTCTTGCCTTCTGATATTGGAGTCATTCTGTTCCCATCCTGCTCAATGGCAACAATCTTACTCCCATAACCGCAGGAAGTGCAGGATTGGACCTTGGAGCCAGCCAGACAGTAACCCTTATGACCTCCACTGTGCACTTAGTTCCTACAGGGGTGTGGGGACCAATTGGGAATAATATGCATGCTTTGTTAACTGGATGCTCTTCCACCACTAAGATGGGGCTTTTTGTGCTCCCTGGGGTTATTAATTCAGATTATGAGGGTGAAATATGAATTATGCTTTGGACCCCTGAGCCACCTTGCTATATACCTGCAGGTCAGCATTTGGTGCAACTTGTTCCTTTTTCCAACAAAACCCCTGGCACTAAGTGTAAGTGTGGCATGGGTAGTTTTGGCAGCACGGGCCAATCAGAAATTTTCTGGACAAGTTCTATTATGACAGCTCAACCTACCTTGGTATGCAGCACAGATGGTCACAAGTTCAAGGGCCTTGTAGATACCAGAGCTGATATCTCTATCATCAAAAGTAGTGAATGGCCTAGTGATTGACTGACAATTAACTCCACCTTGACCCTAATTGGGGTGGGAGAACTACAGCACCCTAGGCAGAGCACTCATCTCCAGCTTGTTCTGGACCCTGATGGGCAAACTGCCTAAATTGCACCATTTATTGCTGCCATACCATGTACCTTGTAGGGAAGAGATGTTTTGGGGCAATTTGGAACCACCATACAGATAAAATCAGATTCACCTAAGGATCTTTTTCATAGGGGGCATTGATCAGCGGTTCCAATCACAAATATCGAGCATATGCAAACTCACATGGAATACGAATGACCCTGTGTGGGTCAACCAATGGCCCCTAAAAAAGGAATGGCTACAAATTCTACAACAGCTCGTAGAAGAGCAATTGTCCTTAGGTCATATTTGCCCATCTTCTAGCCCTTGGAACACCCCTGTATTCCATATACCCAAGAAAAGTGGTGCATGGCAATTGTAGCATGACCTGCAAGCAGTAAACACGATCATTGAACTGAGAGGGGCTTTGCAGACTGGACTTCTGTCACCTGCAATAATTCCCCTTGATTGGCCCCTGGTAGTCATAAATCTAAAAGACAGTTTCTTTACCATACCTTCGCACCCTAATGATGTGCCAGGTTTTGCCTTTTCAGTACCCACCTTGAATCATGCGAAACCAATGAAAATATTTCATTGGATAGTGTTGCCACAAGGCATGTGCAACAGCCCAACCATCTGCCAAAAAGTGGTTGATCTCACCTTGCAACCTGTCCGCCACACATTTCCTACAGCAACCATGTATCACTACATAGATGATATTTTACTTACAGCTAAAGATCACTCTGTTCTGTGTTCCATTCAGGTGGCTGTTATTAAGGCAATTCAGGAAGCAGGCCTGATTGTTGTGCCTGCAAAGGTGCAGCATGAGTCCCCATGGCATTATTTGGGGTGGAAAATTACTCAGCAGACCGTTTGCCCTCAGCCTCTAAAGCTTTGTGTTCAGGACACCTTGACTTTAAATGACTTGCAAAAATTGATAGGTTCCTTGACCTAGTTACATCCTATTCTAGGTTTATCTACAGAACTTTTGCATCCTTTATTTGCATTGCTTAAAGGAAACCCCCATCTGAATTCTCAGGGACAGTTAACCCCAGAAGCTAAAAAAGCCCTTTTGCTTTGTGCTCAGACACTAGAAAACCAACAAGGTTGGAGATGGGACCCTGATGAACCTGTTTATCTTGTGATAGTTGCTAGTAAATTTCAATATTTTGGTATTTTATTTCAGTGGTTTGTTAATGATAAGGATCCTTCGCATGTTTTAGAATGGTTGTTTTTACCTCACACTGCAATGAAAATTCTGCAGACTATTGTGGGTTCTCTGCTTGTTTTTTCTACCTCTGTCGAGGTTGGGATTGAAGGCACTTGAGACGGTGTTTCATGTTCGGACTCAGGTGTTTGTTATTTCTTATCAGTGAAACAACCTCACAGCTGTGAGTTCTGCAGTCCTTCATTAACAAGGCACAAAATGGCTAACTATCTCTTGTTACAAGGTCTTTTAAGACTAAACTATCCAATTAAGAAATGACACCTAAATTATTTTCCCTTTTAACCCAATAACTGATCCCTCGAAGCCTGCAATGCGGACTTTTCTGCCCACTTACAAAACATCACCCAAACTCATGAAGAAGAAGGAAAAAGAAGGTGAAGAAGAACAACCTGCCTCTGCCCTAAAACCACCATCTTGCTTCATATTTATTTCTATATTCTAAAACCCCAAACTCTAAGTTTTCCACCCTGTGATATTACACACTTCTAACCAACCACACACCCATAATCCCAGTGCTATTAATCAATTTTGGAAGTCTTCTCCACAGCCTCAGGTCAAATGCAGTGCTCTCTTGCGAGTCTGTGTCTTTCAGCACAGAAAGTTTAAAATTCTCAGCATCCAGGATTCCAATAGACTATTAATGAGATGTTTGCCCAGCTGATTGTGAGAGGCCATGAGCAGCTGCAGATGCTCAATGGCCAGGAGCCTCATGTTATTTACATGCCTGCAAGTAAGGACAATTTGTCATGGCTGTTATCGGAAAATACTAACCTTCAAATTGCACTTGCAGACTTTTCTGGGCAGTTGTCTATCCATTACCCTCTACATAATCTATGGAAAGAGGTGAGGAACCTCCCCTTATATGCAAAATGCTGCTGCAGTATGACCCCTGTTGACGGATTGACTGTTTTTACCGATGCATCCAGCAGAACTAGCGAAGCTATGGTGGCTTGGCATATAAGTGACTCTGCTTAATGGCATAAAAAGGTGTTGGCAATGGAGAATGCCTCAGTGCAAATTTTAGAATTAACTGCTATTCAATATGCCTTTCAATTGTTTTCACAGGAACCGTTTAATATAGTCACTGATTCTGCATATGCTGCTAATGTGGTCTTTCGCTTAAAATCCTCTGATTTACGATATGTCGACAATCTGCTTTTATTCACAGAGTTACGGATGTTGTAGACCTTGATTAACAGTCAACAGCATGACTTTTATGTGCTACACGTTTGCGCTCACACAGGCTTGCCTGGCCCTATTGCAGAAGGTAATAATTACACAGATATCACTGTTAAGCCAGGTATTGTACCAAAAGCTTTTGTACAGGCCAAACTGTCTCATGACTTTTTTCACCAGAATGCTCGCTCTTTACGTAAACAGTTTCAAAATAAACCCCACAAATCACCTTCATCATGTTGCTGCAGCTGTTCAGTAAGCTGCTGTGGCAGGATGTCTTCCCCCTCTCTTTACCCCAGATGGTTTGTGCAGATGGAAGAGATAACCCAAGCCTGGTCAAAGGCCCAGTAAGGGGTCATCTCCTAGTGCCAAAAAGTCTGAAGCCCCAACCAAGAATCAACATCCTGGTATGGAGAGCAGATGTGGGAAGAGATAGAAGAAAATAAATATTAGTGACCAAAAGACCCTGTTTTACACTATAAAAGTCACACAGATTATCATGGAGGTAGAAGCCTCTTACACACTCCCTGGAAACATGTGGGGTGGCTTCTCCTACAAAGCTTGGATGCATCTTCGTAGGTACTTTTCCATAGATTGAGGGTGTGGGAATCCAGGGCATTCCTCTCTGGCTGCCCTGGAAGGTTTGGGACCCTGGCAGGGAACCCCCCTGTACAGAGCCCCGAGAGACACTGTCTCTGATCTCTATCCATGGAAAAGAGTTTTCAATCTTACAGGATGAATTGCAAGCTCTGAGTGTTTGATATAAGTAGTAATTAGTGTGGCACGGGTGCAAAAGTAGAATTTTAGGATTCTCGATAAGGGGTTCAAAGGAGGCAAGATGGAGGAAATTGGGCGTGCCTTGTCCTTTTTCTTCTTCTTCATGCCCTCCATGTTTCACTGTGGTGTTGGCATTTTTCTACTGGTTTAGGCTGGGGACACACTGTTCAACATGAGTGTCCTAGGGTGACGGTATGGTGCTTGTATCCCAAATTGTGTGTTCTGTTTATGCCTGATATTATGTTCTGTGCCTTCAGGACTGACTCTGAAAGTGAAGGATTGTTTTGTCTTGTTATCAGCCGGCTCACCTCCCCCCATGGTCTGTGTCTAGGAGAGGCTTGGCTGGCTTGGCTTGCTTGCTTGCTTGCTTGCTGGCTTGCTTGCTTTTGCTTTTGCTTTTGCTTATTAGTTAGTTTAGCTAGGCAGTCCAATTTTTACCCTGGACTGTTTCTTTTTCCCTTCCCTTTCCCTTTCCTGAATATTGTCTGGACCTGGACCTGGGAAACATCAAGAAACACCGAGAGTCTGCATTTTGTGACCTGCAGCAGCCATCCCCAGCGTCGGAGACTGATAGCTGGGCGACCACTCCCAGGAGTGACTTTCTGAATTTGTCATCTCTTCAGAATGGTGAAAGAGTTTTGTCATCTGGTGTTGTTTTTTGTATTGGGGAGTGTTTTGCTTGTTAAATAAACAGTTTTTTTCCCACTTCTCTCTGAGGAAATTCTTCCCGAACCAGGTGAGGGAGGGGCCGTGGGGGGTTTGCTTTCTGGGGGCTCCTTCTGGAGGTCTTCTCCGAAATTTGCCCTAATCTAGGACAATGGGTGATAGATATTGGCACGTTATTGTAAATATAGCACACGTAGTTTCTAGTATATAATGTTTGTAACATCCCACTGAGGGGCAGAGCCCCGCACACTGTCCTGCAAGACAGACCTGCAGCAGGTCAGAGAGAAAATATTTTAGATAAGAAGAAATAAACAACCTTGAAAACCAGCACAGATGAATTACGACTCCTTCTTTGGCAGCGGGGCTGAAAGACAGAGACTTTCTACAATCTCGGGAGCATTTAAATATCACAGATCCTGACACGAGGGAAAGGATCTTGATGTATGCTCCGTCAGCAATTGGATGGTAAGATCCATTGAATCCTTATCTATACTATTGAATTGAGAGAAAAGATTCTATGTGCACTCCATCATCAGTTAGGTGGCAAGTACATTGGATCTTAAGCTGTACTGTTTCTTTGCTAGCTGTAATAATAGGTACCTTAAGCATGCACTGTATTTTTTATCTACTAGTAGTTGTTTTTTGTTTTATTCATGTGTAGTAAATAGTCTGTTTAAAGTCTTATGACTATTAATTTTGTGTCTATTAAATAAATAATTCATTTTGTAATAGACCTAATCAGCCATTATTAAAGAACTTGTGAACGAGAGTGCATTTTGGAGTGCTGGCTGCCCCAATAAAGCTACTGCCTGCTGCCAGAGGCCTGGGCAAAAGGTGGGAGCTCATCTAAGCTCCCATCTCCATTTGTAACAGCTGCTTAAGGTTGCTGATGCTTTTATGAATGGACTCTGAATGATCACTCAGATTCATGCAACACATACATCAAACTCTTCACATCCATGGCCTTGGGCTAACAGCAAAAAGTCAATGGCTGCCCTATTTTGTAATGTTGCATGTTGTACTGAATCAATGTCCACTAGCAGTGCTGAAAGAGCAGCACTTATAGCATTAGCTCCTTTTACAATCCAGCAGACAATTTTATTTAAGGAGCCCAAGGCATGAGCAGTATCTATTGATGGTATCGTGCTGCCAGATACATTCCGCTGTGTTCCAGAAAGTCACCTTTGGGTCACATCCCTCGTTAAGAACATGTGTGCTACGTTTAGCCTGACACTGTGTCGCTGTTGTATTGAGGACTAGTGAATAAAATTACATATAGACTCCAAGGTCTCAGAATGCAAAATGCCGAGTTTATTAGACACCACACATTCTTTTTATAGACAGTTACGATAAAGCTGGACCAGATTGGTCTTCAATCAATACCCCTCACACCACTGGCTAATTAGGAACAACACCCTTCTTGCACCTCTTACAAGTAAACAACACGTTCAAAACACCAGCTGCAGGATTGTTTTAATTATTTCTCTGAGCTTTCTCAAAACTTCCCAGAAGAATGTCTGGTAAAGTTTTTCTGACTTTCTCTCTAACCAGACTCTCAGTGTCCACAACACTGCACTGCAATAATTAGAGAAATCCGATTTGGGTGAAATAAAGGTAGCTGAGCGACAGTACATGGTCCACCAACAGCTCTGCCTGGTATGCCTTTCCAGGCACGTTCTCCACAAATTAAGTCCGGAGGAAGGCTAATAGCACTAATGCCAGGTGATAGCCAACTTTCCAAAGTCTGATTACACCACAGAGAAGTGTTGCTAAAAATGCCTTTAGGAGATGCATCAGTGCCAACATTATTTGCATCATTTCCAGATGTATGATTAAGGTAAAATCATAGTGAAGCATGTAGAGTTCCTAGCATGTCCAGTTCCTGTGGTTGCAAGGGTAAAACTGAAAAGTCATGCATCCTTCTCAAATCTTTGTACCATGTCTCATTCCCTCCTGCAGTCTGTCATCAGGTGTCCTGGCACCACCACCTGGGCTGCAATGTACCTGGTGCCATGCAATTTTGCTGCACGCTTTCATTATACAGTTTACCAAAACACTTCTTGTCAATGGGCACTGCTACCAAACACATCCGAAAGGGATCACTGGGAGTTGACACAGAACTGCATGTGGTACCAGTATGTGTAGCATTAGTGAGGGTGATCCATATGTTTGATCCATCCATCCTAGGGGGTAAGACATTTGCAGTACTGTCGCCAATGAGGATGATGCAACAAATGGTTGCATACACTGTGAAGGAACCCACTTCACATGGTGATCTGTGAAGACACAAGCATAACCCCTGCTCCATGTTAGTAGACCTAAGGGTCATTTCCATTGCCCTGTTAACAGGTCCTTTACCATCACTGGAAGTCTGGGACAAGCCTTTGTATCAAAAGAATACTGTCTTTCACATGCTGTTTGGCCAAACTCATCTTGATTCAAAAAACTGAGAACATACAAGGCTTTAGCTAACCTGTCATGTGTGCACCCCAACTCCCCCTTCTTTTGTTTTTCAAGCATTGTTTTCAATGTCCTGTGAACACGTTCCGCAATAGCCTGACCAGTGGGAGAGTGGGGAATTCCTGTGTTTTAGGAGACGCCCCACTGTTGTAAGAACTGGCAAGTCTGTTCAGAAGTATAGTCTGGCCCACTGTCCATTTTAATAGCATCTGGAAGGCCTAAAGTTGCAAAGCAGGTGAGCCAGTGCTGGATAACATTTCAGGCCTTCTCTCTGGTGTGGGCAGTTGCCATTAAAAAATGGAAGTGTCAACAGATAGATGAACAGACTTCAAATGACCAAATTCTGAAATATGAGTGACATCAGTTTGCCAAATAGAGTTAGCAGTCAAGCCTCGAGGATTAACACCTTCTGCCAAAGGAGCAGGAGCAACTCCACGACAGGAGGGACAAGACGCCAAAACGTTGCAAGCTTGCAAGGAAGTTAATTGTCCTGGTTTAAGACAAAACTTGGAAGGAAACTTCTGAAAGGATGTCTCCTCTAAAGGGCAGATTCCAGCAGCTTCTCCCCCAACTGGTTCAGGAGAAAAATCTCCTTGGAGAAAAGTGGAAAAAACTGCTTATTTAACCAGAAAAGTACTCACAAACATGAAAAAATGAATAATATTAAACAATAAAACCTCTTGTTGCTGTGAAGAGATGGCAAATTCAGAGAAAGAGTCCTTCTGTGGGTGTGTCTTGGTCTCGCTCAGTCTCTCTCAATCCCTCTGGCACTGGAATGCAGCGTCCCAGGCCCCGGTGGGCCACAGGCATAAGTTCCTAGTTTTTTTTCTGGGTTTTCAGTCCATGCAGCAACATGATGAAGGCAATTTGTGGGGTTTATTTTCTTGGTTAGACGACCTCAGTCTTGGGGAATGGTTTAAACACTTAGTAGTGTATGGCCTAGTTCTCTTTGGCGTGTTTTTATTGATTATGATATGTATTCCATGTATCATATCTTGTGTGCAACAAATGATCGATAACACATGGCTCTGAGAAGCACTGGCCATTCAATATACTCCCCACACCATCTCTGAGCAAGAAATTAGCACAGAGGAAAAGCATCCCTGCTCTAGCCTCCAGCTGGGGCACCAGATGCTCAGCTGGACTCTGCCAATCATCCCCTCCTAGTTCAGCTTCAACACTAGCAGGTGTCTCAGGCTCCTGATGAAAAATTCCAGCCAGACCTGTTCCCTGCCAGACAGGGTTTCGTGCTGGCAGCAGCCAGCAGTGACCTGGAGATTCACAGAGCTACTGTTATAGATGAGTAGTGCAATGGTTGACTCACAATTAAGGGGTGAATATTATGTATATGTTAAGAGAAGTTTTGTAGATGTATAGTTATGTTTCCCCTCCCGCTTGCATTGTTATAATGGGATGGCCTTAGTAGTCAGGGCATTGGGGAGGATCGGCTTGTTACTATGACAACACCTGACCTCCAATCAAGATGTAAGAAAGTGATCTCCACCACTGGACAGCAAAGAAGGAGTCAACTGACAAGATTTTGGGAGGGGCTAGAGATATAAAAGGCGGAGCATCCATTTTGTAGACGAGCACATGGCGGTTGATTCCTTTGCTCCCAGTGCTTTAATTTTCCTTATTCAGTCTTCTGTTGTATTTTTTGATAATGTTTTAATAAGCCTTTAAAATTTTAAAAGTGGGCATTGTTTCTCACAAATGGGGTCTTAGTCCGGGATATACACCTCTTCTCCATGGCCCTAGGAGTTTTCGAAAGAGAGGCGCGCCCCGCTGTAAGTTCAGTGGCTCAATCGACTTCTCCTGGGACCACCGGTTGTTGCAGGTCAAAACCCCAAAGACAGAGGAAGGCTGTGAATAACAAGAAAGAGGAGGGGGAAGGCGAGTACCATCCTCATAACTATTTTGGCCAGATTAATATTCTGTAATCCTGGTGTACAAACGTCACCTTCAGACAAGTAGTACACAGGACCTGTCCTAGTCTGTTGAAGCTTCAAGATATTGGCTGATCAGAAATATAGGGCGGGACATGTAAAAGAGGAAAGCAGGGACCCCGTGGCTGGCAGGACGTGTAGGGGAGGAAAGCAGGGACCCCATGGCCAGCAGGACACGTGTGATTGAAGGATTTGCGGGAACTCAAGAGCATCTGGAAACGTCAGCTTGAGAGTCTCCAGGCTGAGAGTGAGAATCGCCCATGGGTGGGGACTGCACTCATATCGGGACGAGGAGTCGCAGCAGCTTTCCCAACCTGCTGGCACACAGGGAGCCGGGGAGCCGCTCCACATGGAGCGGCAGCACGTGCAATGGGCTTCTGGAGTGCACTCAGCGCAATAACTTCCAGAGCTTACCAACACAAGCTAAGCGGGGAGTGGGGCCACTGCCCGGCCGAGCCGGGAGCGGGGCGGAGCCACCGTTAGGCCGAGAGGAGAGCAGGGCAGATGCTGGGCTGTACTGGCTTCCCTGAAATACCCGCTGGCATAAGGCTGTGGGACCAGGGCATCGAGCCAAGGAGGAGAGGAACAGCAGGGACCAATCCGGTGATACGGGGGTCCCTGGATCATAGGCAAGTTGTGTCTTTTTTGCTTTTCAGAAGAAAGGTGAAGTTTTTTTCTTCTTTCTCTTTTCTTCCTTTCCTTTCCTTTCCTTTCCTTTCCTTTCCTTTCCTTTCCTTTCCTTTCCTCTCCTCTCCTCTCCTCTCCTCTCCTCGGAAGGTGGGGCTTGTTGGGAGGGCCTGTGGTTATCTGTCAAGATGGGATTGGGAACAAGTAGGGAAACCCCTGGGGAAGAAGGAGGAAGTGAAGAGGTACCAACAGGTATATCCCCAGATAGCCCACTAGGAAGGAAACTAGCCCAGTGGAAATATGACCCCAACACCAGAGATAAGGACAAGCTAAAAATGATACAGTATTGCATGGTAGAATGGACTAAAGGGGAAATCAGGACCGATCATGTACACTGGCTGAGATATGGATCGGATGAAGGATGGATATGTTGAGCTTTCAACATCTATGTAAGAGCTAAAAAATCATTAAATCAGGAAGAGGGTAACTATGCTGCCTGCTGGGAAAGGGAGACTACCCTTGAAGGTGACCATGTTTAAAGTATCAGAAAATAAAGAATGGGACCTGGTAGACTATTTGCTCCTCCACTAGCACCAACCACACCTCCCTTGCCCCCTGATGGGCCTAGTCAAAACCCTAGAAACAGAGTGGCACGAGAGGAAAGCAGATCAGGAGATGGGAGCCAAGCAGTAGGATTATATCCTCTGAGGGAAGTACCATTGGGTGGGGTGCAGGAAAGAATTGGATTTGTAACTGTACCACTCAATTCTTCTGATGTGAGAATGCTCAAGAACTAATTAAAATGATTACTAGAGGGTCCCATTAGATTAGCAGAACAGTTAGACCAGTTTCTGGGGCCCAATATTTATACATGGGAAGAAATGCAATCAGTAATGACTATGTTGTTTACACCAGAGGAAAGACAAATGATCCGGGCAGCTGGGGTATGGATATGGGAAAGGGAACAAATGCAAGGACCTCCTGGGGACCTGAAAATGTTCACAGTGTGCCCTACTTGGGACCACAACAGCACCAGGGGAAGGCAAGACATGGAGGAATATAGAACATTAATTATGAGAGGTATCAAGGAAGCTGCTCCACGAAATCAAAATGCTCGCAAAGCTTTTGATGAGCAGCAAAAGAGGGAAGAAACCCCAACAGAATGGCTAGAAAGACTGAGGAAAAATATGAGGCAATATTCAGGGATTGACCCTGATACAGTGACCGGATAGATCTTGTTAAGATAAATTTCATCACTCACGCTTGGCCAGATATACAGAGAAAGTTAGAAAAGTTAGATGGTTGGCAAGAAAGGAGATTAGAAGATCTCTTTAAAGAGGCACAGAAGGTGTATGTCAAGAGAGATGAAGAGAAGGCCAAGGCAAAGGCCAGGGTAATGGTAACTGTCATTAGGGGAGGAAACCAGCACGTAAAGAACAACCCATGTAAGGGAAGGGGGACCCCAAATGCGAGAAGATAGATGGAGGGGGGATGCAGCTCCTTGGGACTGGACACAAAAAGGAGAATTTGGGAAACAGGGGACCCAAGGACCAGTTTGCTTTTACTGTAAAGAGAATGGACATATCAAGAAAAATTGCCCCTGAAGATAAAAGGACCTGAAGGTCTATGAGACTGAGCAAAAGGAGAAGCAGAAGACTAGGCATGTCAGGGGCTCTACCTCCTGGGGAGAGAATACCATCAGGAGCCCTTGATAACTTTAAAAATAGGTCCCCAGGAGGAAGAATCTGAATTCTTAGTAGACATGGGGGCTGAAAGAACTTGTGTTTGTGAAATTCCAAAGGGGTGTAAAAAAAGTCAAGATACTGTGCAAGTAGTAGGTACAAAAGGGGAAGGGTTTAAAACATCAGTTATAAAGGAAGTAAAGTTTTAATTCACACAAGTCACAGAATGACTAGGTTGGAAGAGACCTTCAAGATCATTGAGTCCAACCCATGCCCTAACACCTCAACTAAACCATGGCACCAAGTGCCACATCCAGTCTTTTTTTAAACACATCCCTGGGCAGGCCATTCCAGTATTTTATCACTCTTTCTGTAAAAAACTTTTTCCTAATATCCAACCTATATTTCCCTTGGCATAGCTTAAGACTGTGTCCTCTCATTCTGTCAGTTGCTGCTTGGAGAAAGAGATCAACCCCCACCTGACTACAACCACCTTTCAGGTAGTTGTAGAGAACGATAAGGTCACCCCTGAGTCCCCTTTTCTCCAGGCTAAACAACCCCAGCTCCCTCAGTCATTCCTCATAGGGCTTCAATTCCAAGCCCTTCACCAGCCTCGTTGCCCTCCTCTGGACGCACTCAAGCATCTCAACATCCTTCCTAAACTGAGAGGCCCAGAACTGGACACAGTACTCAAGGTGTGGCATCACCAGTGACAAGTACAGGGGAAGAATGACCTCCCTGGTCCTGCTGGCCGCACTATTCCTGATACAGGCCAGGATGCTCCTGGCCTTTTTGGCTACCAGGGCACACTGCTGGCTCATGTTCAGTCAGCTGTCCACCAGTACCCCCAGGTCCCTTTCTTCCTGGGCACTGTCCAGCCACACCGTCCCCAGCTTATAACACTGCAGGGGATTATTGTGGCCAAAATGCAGGATTCGGCACTTGGATTTATTAAACTTCATCCTATTGGACTCTGCCCATCCATTCAACTGTTCCAAGTCTCTCTGCAGAGCCCTCCTACCCTCCAACAGATCAACACACTCTCCCAGCTTAGTGTCATCTGCAAATTTACTAATGAAAGACAGAATACCCTCATCCATGTCATCAATAAAAATATTGAACAGAACTGGCCCCAGCACAGACCCCTGAAGGACACAACTGGTGACTGGCCGCCAGCTGGATGCAGCACTGTTCACCACCACTCTCTGGGCCAGCCATCCAGCCAGTTCTTAACCCAGCGAAGAGTGCTCCTGTCCAAGCTGTGGGCTGCCAGCTTTTCCAGGAGTATGCTGTGGGAGACAGTGTCAAAGGCCTTGCTGAAGTCCAGGTACACAACATCCACAGCCTTTCCTGCATCCACCAGGCAGGTCACTTTGTCATAAAAGGAGATCAGGTTGGTGAAACATGACCTACCCCTCCTAAACCCATGCTGGCTGGGTCTGATACCCTGGCCATCCTCTAAGTGCTGCGTGATGACACTCAATATAAACTGTTCCATAACCTTACTGGGTACTGAGGTCAGGCTGACTGGTCTATAATTACTAGGATCCTCCTTTCCACCCTTTCTGTGAATGGGCGTCACATTGGCCAGCTTCCAGTCATCCGGAACCTCACCAGTGAGCCAGGACTACTCATGATGGAGAGGGGTTTCGCAAGCTCATCTGCCAGCTCCCTCATCACCCTGGGATGGATCCCATCAGGTCCCATAGATTTATGAATATCCAAGCGTCTCAGCAGTTCTCTGACTGCCTCCTCTTGGATAACGGGGGGACCATTCTGCCCCCTGATATCATCAACCCACCCAAGAGGACAGCTGTCCTGAAGGCAAATTGTCTTCTCACTAAAAATTGAGGCAAAGAAGGCATTAAGCACCTCTACCTTCTCTTCATCTGCAGCTATTAAGTTCCCTTCCGCATCTAATAAAGAACAAAGGTTGGTCTTACCCTGTGGCCACAGCTCTCTTCATAGAGAGCAGCAGACACAACTTTCCCAGGAATTCCTGGGAGAAGCCTTCAGAGAAGCAGAGAAAGAGGAAAAACAATTCTTATCTCACTTGCTGTTCCTGGTTGTTGTGCACATGTGGAATGTGTTATGGAGATTGTTTACCAAAGAGTGATTTGTTAATTGGACTCTGCTGACGGTTGTTAGGATTCATTGACCAAATGGATCCACGTGTGTGTCGGGACTCACCGCAGAGAGCCACGGGTTTTTCTAGTTAGTAAGTTAGTGATATAGTTCTTGTTACTGTAATACAGTTTCAGTATAATATAGTATAATAAAGTAATTAATTAGCCTTCTGACATCATGGAGTTCTATGCATCATTTCTACATCGGGGATCGCAGCATCGATATTACCCTTCCTTTTACCATTGATATATTTCTAAAAACATTTTTTAAGGGACAAATAAAATAGGAATTGGGGATGTTCTATTAGTTCCAGAAGCAGGGTGCAATTTATTAGGATGAGATTTACAGGTGCAGTTGGACATTGGAGTGGTCCCAGAGGAAGGGAAAATGGTAGTTAAGCTTCTCCAATTAAGGGAAGAAAATGAGGAGAAAATTTATAAAATGGTGTGGGCAAAACCGAAAAACTGAGGTAAATTAAACATTAAACCTATAGTAATAAAAAATAGTTAATGAGAACCATCCAGTTCGGATACAACAATACCCACTCTCCCTGGGAGACAAGGACTGCAGCCGGTGATCCAGGACCTACTTGAAGAGGGGACCTGAGAACCGTGTATATCCCCCCATAATACATCCATATTACCAGTAAAGAAGTCAGATGGAACTTACTGACTTGCCCAAGACTTGAGGGAAGTGAACAAAATAACAGTGAATCAATACCTAGTAGTGCCCAACCCCTATACACTATTGAGTGATATTCCTCCATCACACCAGTGGTTTAGTGTGATAGACCTAAAAGATGCTTTTTGGGTTTACCCACTAGCAGCAGAAAGTAGACATATATTTGCCTTTGAATGGGAGGACCCCAATTCAAGGAAGAAAACAACAGCTTTGGTGGACTAGGTTACCCCAAGGGTTTTCCAAATCCCCAAACCTATTTGGTCAAGCACTAGGAGAAGTACTGCAACTTTTCTCCATCACAACTGAGACAAAACGTATGCAATATGTAGATGATTTGCTTCTCTCAAGATGGGAAGAAAAAGAAGTTTGAGAATCCACCATAGCATTATTAAATTTCTGGGGAACCAAAGACTTGGAGTATCAAAAGGGAAACTCCAATTTGTAGAGTGTGAAGTAAAATACCTAGGACATGTGATTTGTCAAGGGAGCCAGCGACTGAACCCTGAGAGAAATATGGGAATAGTCTCACTTCCGCAGACAAAAACCAAGGTTAGAAGGTTTTTAGGCTTGTTGGGATATTGTAGGCTATGGATTGAGGGATACACTCAGGCCGTCAAGTTCTTGTATGAAAAGTTAGTAGAAGAGGACATTAGGTGGAAAAAAGAAAATTAGCAAAAGTTTGAAGATTTAAAACAGAAATTAGTCAGTGCACAGGCATTGAGTCTTCCTGCCATAGACAAACCTTCCTATCTGTTTGTAGATGTAGAAAGAGGGGTAGCTCATGGAGTATTAGCCCAGGACTGAGGAGGATCCAGGAAACCATTGGCCTGTTTATCAAAACTGCTAGACCCTGTCAGCCAGGGATGGCCAATCTGCATTCAGGCAGTGGCAGCGACCACCCTACTCCTGGAAGAAAGCAAGAAATTAACCTTTGGGGGAAAATTGAAAATATATACTCCACACTCAGTTAGAAGTATCCTAAGTCAAAAGGCTGAGAAATGGCTCACTGATTCCTGAGTGTTAAAGTATGAAGCCATCTTAACAGATAATGATTTAGAGCTAATCGTGAGTAACCAACTCAACCCTGCCCAGTTTTTATATGGGGAACCAGGTGAGGAATTAATACATAATTGCCTAGAGGTTATAAACTATCAAACTAATGTAAGAGAGGACCTAACGGATCAACCACTCCAAGGAGGAAAACGATTGTAATCCAGGGGCACTGGGTATCAGGGTACACAATGGTAGATGAAGGGTTTGTGGCCATAGAGAAGGGAAAGTTACCTTCCAACTGGTCAGCCCAAGCATGTGAGTTGTATGCCCTAAAACGAGCTCTAGAACTATTAATACAAAAAAGAGGAACAATATATATAGTCTCAAAGTATGCTTTTGGAGTAGTGCATACCTTTGGAAAACTAGCCTTACGGCCCTTCCAAAACATCCAAGTAGACTTTACTGAGCTTCCCTAGGTACAATGGTGGAAGTTTTTGCTAGTGATAGTAGATCACTTGACTCATTGTATAGAGGTGGCACCCACTCTTAAAGCCAATACCAATACAGTAAGTAAAACCCTTCTAGAATCAATCATTCCCTGATATGGGATAGTGAATAGGATTGATTCAGACCAAGGAACTCATTTCACATCGAAGATATTGCAGAAAGTTTTTCAAGCCCTGGGAGTAAAATGGGAGTTACACACTCCATGGCATCCACAGAGTTGTGGTCGTGTTGAGAGGATGAATCGAACTCTTTAAAGAACTCTAAGCTAATGAATGAAACCCAAATGTCATGGATAAAATGCCTCCCTTTAGCTTTGTTAAGAAATAGAACCCAACCCTGGTCACATGCAGGACCCTTACTTCTGCATAGGAGTCTTACCCTATGAAATGATGTTTGGGCTACCCTTTCTAACCTCACCCCAAAAAGTTGCCACCTATGAGGAAGGGGAAGCCAATGCCAAGAAATATGTTATGTCTATAGCACAAACCTTAGAAGGGCTAAGACATAAAGGAGCAATTCCTCAAACTACCACCCTGGATTTCAAAATCCATAATATTAATCCCGAGGACTGGTGTCCTAGGTTGACTGTATGATGCTTTTATCCCCAATTGTCTGTTCTGTTTATGCTGAATAATAAGTTTTGCACCTTTAAGACTTGTTCCAGGAGTGAAGGGGGGGAGAAGAAGCGCAGAGTTTGTTTTCAGAAACTGCACTCACTCCTCCACATTCTTTCTCCTGGACTGTGTTGTCTGCGGACAGACAGACAGCGAGACAGAGCTCTCCTTTGCTTTTTAGTTAGTTTTAGATAGCTGAGGCAAAGAAGTTCCCTGGACTGTGGCTTTTCCTTTTCTTTGGACCTGCTCAAACCTGCTCTGGACTGAACACCAAGAAGAGCAGCGGCAGCTCACACCTGTGGCCCAGCAGGCTGGGCCTGGGCCGCGGCATTTCCAGCGCCAGAGAAACTGATAAGAGACTGAGTGAGCCAAGCTGCAGCCCGGGGTGGGGGGGTATTTTTCCGAGTTTGTCCCTCTTTTGGAGCGGCAAGAAGTTTCATTGCTTAATATTGTTTAGGTTTTCTTGTTTAATAAACAGTTTTTTCCACTTTTCTCCAAGGAAGTATTTTTTCCTGAAGCGGTTGGGGGGAGGGGCCAATTGAATCTGCCTTCTAGAGGAACCCCTTTTGGGGGTTCTCTCCCAAATTTGCCCTGAACCAGGACAATTGGGTAATGATCAAGTCATGGAGAGATCAGCCTCTAACTCCTCAGTGGGCAAGTCCCTTCTAGGTACTGCTCACCACTGAATTGGCAGTGCGAACTGCAGAGCAGGGATGGACTCATGCCAACAGAGTTAAAGGCCGAGTAGAAGAACCCAAAGAACGGACTATAACATCCAGACTGGGTGAGATAATATTAACTCTCAAGCAGAGACCAGGAGATAACCAGAGAAACACCAGGATGTCCAAAAAGTAGGGTCAAGCTTCCACCAGCCAGCTCGAGGACTGTTTTCCTGTTTTAGTAGATGGGAATTGCAAGTATCTGTTGAGGGGAAGTACACAGGGAACCATAAGAGGTATTGGGGCAGTCTCCTTAAGAACCAACAAGTAGAATAAGACAAAAAATAGAGGGCAAGACCGGGTTGGCCCCTGTGTTCGCCATCAAGAAGATTCCATAGCCCTGTTGCGGGTAACAACCCTGTAGGCATGGTAAGGTAGGGACAAAAGGCCGTACTGGACCTCTATCATTCCTCAATTGTCTTTTAATACAACAGGGACTAGAGGGCAAGACTGAGTTGACCTCTGTACTCACCACTAAGATACACCTACTATGGGTAGCAACCCCATAGGCACACTAGATGTAGGTAAAAAAAGGCCATACCAGAGCTCTGTGATCCCCTTTTGTCCATTCCAAATAAGTGTGTCTAAGGAAAACCTGAGACCTTTTTTTCCTGTTCCCACTGTCCTTGCCCACATCAAGAGATGTTAGTTCGACTCATTCAAGAGAGAGAGAATTTTTTTTTAAATCAGAATCAAAAATGAGAGTTAATTGTTGGAGCCAAATGACTTATAGAAAAAGAAAAAGGGGATTTTGTTATAGATAAGTAATGTGATGGTTGATTCTCACAATTAAGGGGTGAATATTATGTATATGTAAAGAGAAGTTTTGTAGATGTATAGTTATGTTTCCCCTCCCCCTTGCATTGTTATAATGGGATGGCCTTAGTAGTCAGGGCATTTGGGAGGATCGGCTTGTTACTATGACAACACCTGACCTCCAATCAAGATGTAAGAAAGTGATCTCCACCACTGGACAGCAAAGAAGGAGTCAACTGACAAGATTTTGGGAGGGGCTAGAGATATAAAAGGCGGAGCATCCATTTTGTAGACGAGCACATGGCGGTTGAGTCCTTTGCTCCCAGTGCTTTAATTTTCCTTATTCAGTCTTCTGTTGTATTTTTGATAAGGTTTTAATAAACCTTTGACATTTTAAATGTGGGCATAGTTTCTCACACTACCATAGGACTGGCACAGTACTTTACAGTAGGGCCAAGGGTTGGCAAGCAAGTCCCACAAAGATGAGCTGAAACAGGCAGGACCAGACACCCCCAAACATCTCTGCTGCTCAAACCCAGCTCCACAGGTCAGGGGATGCCCTTTGGAAGCACAGGTCAGCAAGTCACAGCCCTGCCAGCCACTGGCTCCTCTTTAAATGCTCTCTTAACCAAGCCCTAAGCATTGCCCCAACTCACAAAGATGAGACTGGAGCATCTTGGCAACCTCCAGTGCTCCTGAGGGTGTGCTTGGAAATCTCCCTTCTTTCTCTTCTCCTTCTGTGTAGGGACTCTTCATGGCTTTACCCACTCATCATCCATGATCCTCCTGGACTGAGGAGACAGGATGTTCAGGAAGCAGCATAATCAGAGGGATTAGTGGGGTGGGGGGAAGGCCTTGATGTGTAGCAGCCCAGTGATGTCACAGACTTTTAGAAAGCTTCCTGGCCAATCCCGCCACTATAAAGCAGCTCAGCGCAGCAGTGTGGGAGTGTGACCAATGAAAGCGCCCTGAGGGCCGGTACCAGCACGAACTTCCCAATGAGTGGTGGTGATAGGGAGGTGGAGCGAGCCAATAAACATGGTGCAATGATGAGCACCCTCTGGCCCAAGGGGCTAGGGCCGGGCTGGGGCCTAAGCCGGCTCAAGTTTGCGAGTGCACAGCATGGTAGGACAGAGTGAGCAGTGAGTGCTGGTGTTGGAGATGATACAAAATTTAAAACTTTTATGTAACTTTAGTAACTTTTCACAGAATGAACTAGGTTGGAAAAGACCTTTGAGATCATCAAGTCCATCCTATGTTCGCCTTTGCCCTGGGGGAAGGGAATTGAAGTTTCTTTCCAGGGCATTGTTCCACCAGGTGAGGCCTGATGAGCTTAACATCTCAACAGACTGGGAGTAGCATAGAATATACATAAAAGATAATGGCCATCAATGACCATTAAGGACCATCAACTCCAAACATTGCCCCTGGCATACTCGTAGACACCTGGTCTGGGAAAGGAGAGATAAGAATGAGGACCTATTTAGCATTGGGGGCGAATAAATTAATATCCAATAGGAAGCCAAATACTAAGATTTACGCAACTTGGGACCAATGAACATTGAACCAATGAATGTCTATTGGTTTTGACTGTATAAAGTTTGTGAAATATCTAGTAAAATTCATGTGTCATTGAATGATTTTCTCTGCACACCCAGGCTATGTGTGGATGAAATAATTTCTGTTGCACATCCTGGCCAGAACAACATCCTGACCAGAAAAAAGTAATGCCTTGATTGTCTAACACTAAAAATGTTGTTGAAGATTTTTTGCTATTCACACAGTTTCTGTGACACTGCCCCACAATGCCACTATTTAGACTGTCGATGGCACTGGCGTTCTGCCGCGAATGACGGTTTGGCCCCTTTACCCCCTGTGAATGGAGGTAAGCCCCTCTGCACCCACAGGGTGACAGGATGTCCGAATGGGGGGTGTTATAGATGGGTAATGCGATGATTGGCTCTCGCAATGAAGGGATGAATATTATGTGTATATTAAGAGACGTTTTATTGATGTACAGTTATGTTATTGTGATTTGTTGTTTGGACATCCTCTGTTCTCCCCATAGTCCCCTTTCTCCCCCCTTTATGGTTGCCAAGGAACAGCCTTAGTAGTCAGGACATGTGGAGGGAGGGCATGTACCTGTGCCCCTTACATTGGGGCATTTGGGAGGAGGGCAGACTTGTTACTAGGAGGTGTGACATGACAACACCTGACCTCCAATCAAGTTGCAAGAAAGTAGTCTCCACCAATGGATGGCAAAGAAGAGTTGACTGACAGACATTGGGAGGGGCTAGGGTTACCTGGTGCAACACCAAGGGTATAAAAGGCAGAGCAGCCATTTTGTGAGTGAGCACATGGTGGTTTAGTTACATGCTCCCAGTGCTGCTCTTCTTTTTCCTTATTCAATCCCCTGTTGTATTTATTAAGGTTTAAAAAACCTTTGAAATTTTTAAAGTGAGCGGTCGTTTCTCACATGCAGGGGTAGGAGGGGGTTTAAACCTCTGCCTTTTAGAGTGACACAGTGTCCCTCTGTGGCTAAGGGAGGTCTGCCCATGGCATGACAGAGTTTTGCTGGGGAGCTTGGAAGGGGAGGTTAAGTGCCTTTGCCCTTTTGTGGGTAGGGAACGAAGGCTAGCTCTGGTGCCCCCATGGAGTGACAGGGCGTCCCTATGGGGCTGAAGGCAGGGGAGGAAGGAATTGGTGCCTCTGCCCCTGTGTGTTTGTCACTGAAACTGCGGGGAAAAGAGAAACTCTCCAACAACATCTTTTTAGTGTTAGAGAATCAAGGCATTACTTTATTCTGGCCAGGATGTGTAATAGAAATTATTTCATCCACACATTGCCCAGGTGGTGCAGTGAAAACCATCCCATTACACATGTGTGAAAAATGCATATTATATGATTGACTCTTTGCAAATGTTAAAATGAATACTATATGTGTTATGTTGGAAAGTTATTCTGTATTAATCTCTTTTAAGTAGTGTGGTAAATACAGTTTTTAGGATATAGCATAATATTAAAATAGAAACTATGTGATGTAAGATACTTTTTGTAACTAGTGCAAGAAAAGGGAAAGATAATCAAGAAATTCCTCACATTATCCTCTCTGGATAGAGATAACAGCAACAGACACCAAGATTCCAAGAGGAGAATTATTGCCTCCTTATTGGGAAAGCCCAGACTTCGAGGATTCAAAGATGATTGATTTACAAGATGAGGGGGGGAAGCTAAAATTAAGCAGAAACACCATAGTTTGAAAGGAATGTTTGAATCATGTATGAGATATATGAATACGCAACAGGCTATTGCTTTTAAGGGGTAATCCTTTGTTACCAAGGTGTGCTTTGTGGTAGAGTGCAAGGCACCTGGACGTCTGTAATTCTTTGCTTTTTATTGTCTCTTATTATCCTAATTTTTATTACTATTTTCATTAATATTTTCATCACTATTAAATGTCTAAAATTTTAACACAAGTGAATCGCGTTTTTCACAATTGGTGCCATGATTCAGATCTAACACCTCACTGCCGAAACCTCAGAGGATTCTGAGTGAAGGAGGTGTGCCCTGTCAAGTTTGGCAGCCTCACTCTGTTTCTTCTGGTGTGATCGGCAGATGCAGGTTCCTACCCGGTGGACAAAAAGAGATAATAAAACAAAGAAAAGGGAAAAGGCTCCCTAAAACTGTGGTAATTAGCCCCCTAAGACTAGGTGTACACGAAGACCCGGAAAGGAAAAATTATTCTAAGTAACTTTTCGGGGGGGCAGGTACGAGGGGATGAATGTGTGTGTGAATGAGAGGCGGGCTGATTGTCCCAGACCTGCTAAGTGAGTGATGTGTCTCCCATGCTGTGGTTCCATCTTTTCACAAGAAAAATGACCCGTAAAGAGATGAAGCGAGAGAAAAAAGGAGTGAGAGAATCCCCCAGGGTTACTGGGATGGGGTCCCAGGGAGGAGTTGGACCCCTCGGAGGAAGGGAGCAGAGGAGTTTCCTAGCACAATCTACTAGGAAACAGGACAAAAGGGAGGGGCCCCTAGAAATTTTGCCAGGTTGAGGGTCTAAACCACACAAGAGACTTGGGAGTGCCAAACTCAAGAGCACCTAGGCTTAAAAGCTGCTAGGTTGAGAGTAGACACACTAGAAACTCAGGGGTGTGGGATCCAAGAGCACCTTGAAATGGCCAATAACATCTGAGATTTTAAGTAAAAGGTACCTTATTGTTGTCTTGTTGTGTGTGAGAGTGAGTCACACGCAAAATCAGCTTCAGCTTCCCGGGCAGGTGGGGGGGACTGTGGCAAAAGGTGTATGTGACCCGCAAACAAGCCATTGTTCCCTGGGCATGCAGGGAGTGTGGGGAGAGTGAGTCACACGCAGACAGCCTCACAGGTGAACTGGCACCAGAGGTGACCAGATTCAGGGCCCTTCCCAGAGGCCCGGCAGTACTGAAGCCCAGAGAGGCCAACCCTAAGGCAAGGGGGGCTACAGTATCGTAGGACTTTTTAGCACCACGGCTACGAGGGGTAGTCGTGTGGCCCATTCCTCAAGGTATGAGGTGTGGGAAGTGGGAAGTCCAGCTTGGGCAAGGTGCGGAGGTCTGAACCCCTGACTCTGAGGCTATCTCTAGGGAAGAGGGATAGCCAAACCTCGGGGCAGGTGGAAGGGGTCAGGGTGGGGGCCTATATGGACCAGTGATTCTCTGGCAACAGGGGCCTGCTTCATGTAAGTCTAAGAGGTTTGTTAACGTTCCCTTCCTCTGTCCAATAAAATAAAGGGAAATTTATGGAGTGCTGAACCTAGGTCAGTGGGGAAACTTAGGGGTATCAGTACTTAAGGTTCTGGGGTGTCGGAAAAAAAAAAGGTACTTTGCATAGTCTGGGTGGGCAAGGCAGCAAGAACCAAAAACTTGGCTAAGCAGAAGTCGAGAAGTATGAATGAACAGGCCTGAGGGTGTGAATGAATGTGTGTGAGAGTGAGTGAGAAATAAGTGAGTAAATGTAGATGAATGAAGGTATATGTAATGTAGACTGTTTATATTAAGCTTCACTTTATCTCCTTGGAGGGAGATGCATTGTATTGAACTGTATTGTGAGAGAAAGATGTTTTTGTGTTGTGGGAAGAAGGTGGTATTTAGGTTGTTAGAGAAAGTGGGAAACAGAGGCAGGGGACGAATAGATAAGACCTTGAAAAAATGGGACAGAAAACCAGTAAGCTGGGTATAGGAAAATAAAAAAGGCGATAAAAGGGTACCAGCAGAGATACCTCAAGATAGCCCTCTGAGAGTTATGTTAGCTAACTGGGATAAAAATCCTTGTACAAGGACAAAGGACAAGGTAAAGATGATCCAATTTTGTATGATGTGAAAAATGCCAATCACTTGGTTTTTAAAATTTTTAAAGTTTAATAATAATAAAATGGTTATAAAAATAGTAATACAATTAGAGTAATAAAAATTTAGAGTTAGGACAATTACAAGACAATAAAAGGCAAAGAATTACGGACGTCCGGATGCTCTCGGGCACTTAAGCCACGACAAGCATGCCTTGTGAACAAAGGAATAACCTTAAAAGCAATAGCCTGTTGCATATAGAAAACACTTCATGATTATGCATATATTTTATTTAAAACAAGAAATTCGTCTGGTACTTGTCAAAAAGGTTCTGTTAATCTCCAGGCGCCTTCGAGTCGAAGTCAGGCTTGAAGAAGTTCATTTCTATTGATAAGGAAAGCCATAAATTCCTCTCCTCTGGAAAATTTAGGGGTTTCTGTAATTGTTATCTTTGTGTGAAGAATTCCTTGATTATCTCATCTCTTTCTTGAGCTAGTTAAAAAGTATCTTACATAGTATAGTTTCTATTTTAACATTGTGTTTAACCTAAAAATACATTCAACACACTACTTGAGAGAATTAATACAGCATAACTTTCCAACATTACACATATAATATTCATTGTAACTATTGCAAAAAGCCAATCATAAAATATGCATTTTTCACATATGATATAATGGACAAAGAAGGAAATAATATCTGACCACGTTTGTTGGCCTAGATACAGTTTTTTTTTAAGTTTGGATTTGTCAGGCTCTGAATATATTTGTAAATTCAAAAGAACCGTTTAATCCAGAAGAAAGAGAATATGCCACATGCTGGATGGTAGGTCTTAGGCAAATAAAAATCTAAAATATCAGAAACTCTCGAGAAAAAGCAAGAAAATAAAAAGGGGAAAGAAAAAGGCTGGAAACGAGGAAAAAAAGAAAGAAAAAGATTGGGATCCTTTGCAAGTATTGCCTCCTCCGTTCCCGCTTGTTCCCCCACCGTTCGCGGCTGCACCACTTGCCCCAGCCCCCGTCCCGGCCCCGCTGCTTGCAGCTGCACCACTTGATCCAGCCCCTGTGCCGGCTCCAGCCCCGCCAGTGAATTTGTCTGCCCCAGTCCCAGCCGCCTGGCCTGCGGCCGCTCCGCCAGCTGTGCCGGGGGTCCCGCCTGCAGCGTGGTCTGTGGTCGCCGCACCGGCTGCGCCGGGGGCCCCGTTTGTTCCAGCCGCTCCATCCCCAACGGCTTCTCCCGTGGCTGTCCCCACTGCCCCACCCCCGGCTGCTCTGCCCGTGCCGAATGCACTGGGCGCCACCACTGCTGCAGCCCCCGCCCTGCCTGCTTTGTCTACGCCGGCTGCACTGGGAGCTGCCGACCCAGCCACCATGAACCACATGCGAGCCATCCACGCTCCAGTTTGGTTTCCACCGGAATATCCCCCTCCTTTCGCGGTTCCTGCAGCAGACCCTGCCTACGCCCTCCCCTTAGAGGACCAAGCCTCGGCACGGACCCCTCCCCTCACCCCCCTTCCTTAGACACTTCCATCCGTCTCTGCCCTGCGTCCCGTTCCCTTGGTAACAACAGTTCCTGATGTTCAAGAAAACTTTCTCCCTGAAGAAGAAGCACCTTATCGACTTGAGATGAAAATAGGTTTTTTTCAGGAGGAAAGGCAAATGATCAGGGCTGCTGGAATAAAAATTTGGAAAAGGGAAAACCCACAGGGCTCTCCAGGAGAAGACAAAATGCCACCAGCACCTCTTGAGTGGGCTCAAAATAATGAGGAGGGGAGGAAACACATGAATGACTATCGTAATTTAATAATCAAGGGAATCAAAGAGGTGGCACCCCGACGGCAAAATGCTAAAAAGGCTTTTGAGGGACAGCAGGGGAAAGAAGAAATTCCAAATGAATGATTAGACAGACTTAAGAGAAATATGAAACAATATTCCAGAATAGACCCTGAGACTATTGTGGGACAAGCCCTGTTAAAAATTAATTTTGTCACTAATGCCTGGCCAGATATTAGGAAAAAACTAGAAAAAAATGGAAGACTGTCACGAAAGATCACTAGATAATTTATTAAAGGAGACTCAGAAAGTTTATGTCCGGAGAGATGAAGAAAAAGCTGAAGTGAAAGAAAAAATTATGGTAACCACTATGCGAGAAAGTAATTTCCAGAGGAATCTAAAATCCCCAGGCACCTGAAACATAAACTTTAAGGGATTTAGAGATTTTAGAGGAGCTAAGATTTTAGTTAGAGATAAGCCTTACTAGAGTTAATTAAAATAAAAGGACTCTGTAAGTAGGCCTTGATGAAGTTAAGAGTTAGTAGTTAACTAATAATTGATTGCTTGTCAACACAATGTTTAGTTAGCTGGGTTTATAATGAAGAATATAGAAAGTGACAAATAGCTTTTAGGAACATAAGACAATTGTGGGCCTCCTCTGTTCTGAAACCAATTAAAGACAGGGAATGGGAGTTCTACCAAGAGTTCATTTGTCATATTTGCATTGAAAAGGTAGAAAGGTCAGAATGAGGAAGACTTCATTTACTTCCTCATTTTGGGACCCCTCCCCATGAAAGGGACCACTGACCCATTTCAAGGAACAAACTATGCAGGCTTAATAGCTTTTGAAATTATTAGCATACGAAGCGAGGAATGGGATGTACCAAAATTATGAATATGTATTTGTATTTTGGGTATTCAATACTTGTATGGATAAAAGGGCTCTGTAATCATTTGAAAGGTGCAGTGTGTATTTGGGAGCTATCCCGCACACTGCCCGGCATCGTAATAAACATACACTTTCTAACTTTAAACTGTTAGAGAGTTTTTGTCCGTCACAGTTGGATATCAGTACTAGATCAATATCCATATTTCGTTAATAAATCTTTCTTTCTTTCTTTCTTTCTTTCTTTCTTTCTTTCTTTCTTTCTTTCTTTCTTTCTTTCTTTCTTTCTTTCTTTCTTTCTCTTTCTTTCTTTCTTTCTTTCTTTCTTTCTTTCTTTCTTTCTTTCTTTCTTTCTTTCTTTCTTTCTTTCTTTCTTTCTTTCTTTCTTTCTTTCTTTCTTTCTTTCTTTCTTTCTTTCTTTCTTTCTTTCTTTCTTCCTTCCTTCCTTCCTTCCTTCCTTCCTTCCTTCCTTCCTTCCTTCCTTCCTTCCTTCCTTCCTTCCTTCCTTCCTTCCTTCCTTCCTTCCTTCCTTCCTTCCTTCCTTCCTTCCTTCCTTCCTTCCTTCCTTCCTTCCTTCCTTCCCTCCTTCTCTTCTCTTCTCTTCTCTTCTCTTCTCTTCTCTTCTCTTCTCTTCTCTTCTCTTCTCTTCTCTTCTCTTCTCTTCTCTTCTCTTCTCTTCTCTTCTCTTCTCTTCTCTTCTCTTCTCTTCTCTTCTCTTCTCTTCTCTTCTCTTCTCTTCTCTTCTCTTCTCTTCTCTTCTCTCTTCCTCTTTGCCTCTTTTACTATTAAATAAAATATATCAATTTTTTGTATCAACATCTAACTTTATTTGGTTTTTATCTCATTTGGGTAATATTCAAACCTTCTGGGTTCATTCTGTTCTATTCACAGAGAGTTAGTTATCTTTGCTCTTCTGTGATTAGAGTGGATCGCAACACCTTTCCACCAATAAGGAACAAAATATGAGTAGATATAAATGAAAAAAATAAGTTTACTAACAAACAGAATGTCAACAGGCCAAAAATAACAGTAAATAACAGATAAATACAAAATTGCCATGTGGGGACCCTGGGGGGCATCCCCTAGGTTAGGGAGACACAAGAAGCTTCCCTCAAAAAGTTAAGACCCCATTGGCTCCTTCCCCTGTTCCTATGTCTCTTCTTATGTCCCTGAACCACTCCCTCCCTATTCCCCCATTGGCCCTTGTCTTTGTACTGCCCGGATGCCACTGTCTAGTCCTGACCTCTGGGTAGAGAGAAAACCTGGAGTCCCCATGAGTGTGCCTGGGACCCTGAACACCTTACTGCGTGGCTGAATAAAACGTCTGTGGATACCATGCAAAGGTCCTTTTTGCTTCCTTACCCTGGACTTTACTAGCAGCTATTCAGGCCGCAACACTGACAAATTTCACAAACCCCATGGGAACAAAGAGAGACACAAAATGCTGGAAATACTCTTTCCAAGACAGCACGCAGCAGGGGCAGCCTCATGGCTTGAAGGACAAAAGGAAAATGATGCCATGATGATTTTTTGCCTTTTCTTTTATATACCTTTTATATACCTTTTATGTATCTTCAGTGCTCTTAGCATGCATACTTGTAATTCCTTAAGTCTGATAACTTAGCATAGTCCTAGTATTCTGTTAGGCCAGAAGACCAAACATCCTAGAGGCCTCACAGCTGGAGGCTGGAAAGCCCTACACTATCTTGAGAAACCAAGGTCCTCTCTAGAATACATCCTCTAAACTAGGATTAGGCCCATCGGGGGGGAATTCTTCAGGATGGGGGGATATCACACTATTCCTTCAAGCCTCTCATTGGAGCATCTTTGTTAGATATGCTAATTTGCAAGGTCTGTAAAACTGTATACGTGCTCTATCGTGTGTGCATTTTGGCGTATTTCACCGTGGCAAAGTGTTGCACCATAAGGATCCTTATTAAATACCGAGGTAAAAACCCTTTATCCCTTAACTGCATCTGGCTCTCAATTTTAGGACCAAGGAAAAGGCATCAACAAGATGGTGTCAGATTCCTCCTGGGAAGACAGGAGCTTAAGAAGTTCCAGCAGCAGACGAAGAGCTGTGGCCAGCACCCTCCTCACACAAGGCACAGAAGAGCAGGCATGGCAAGGGGAAGCAGCTGGGCTGGGGCCACTCAGCGTTTTATCCTGTAATATATGTTATGGAATAATTTGTGCTTATGTAAAATATATATATGTAATAAATGGTGCTTGTACAAAAAAATTCTTAAAGTTTTAAACCACAAGCCGCAGACGGGGAAAGGTTGCAAAACCACAGTGTCATGATTTGACACTGGCGCAATGCCAGCGCCCCCATGAAAATACACCTTCCCAAATAAATGCTGTGAGATGTTATCAGGAACAGAGCAGAGCAGGCCCAAGCTTAATAACAAAGGGAAAAAAAAAAACTTTATTAAACTACTACTACAGAAGACACATGGACTAAATCCAGGATGAAGACCTTTTAAAACACCCCTCCTCCTCCCAATTTCCAAAACACCCACCATGAAACATCACCCGGGATTCCTGATCAAGTTACCACCCTTCAGATAATCAATACGCAAACTATCAAGGGAGAGAGAAGTCTCTCTTGCACCACAGACCCCCCAGGAAACACAGTTGCCACCTCCTGTGTTTCCATGTCACACATGGCAACCACCCGGAGAAAATCTGCCAGTGTGACACTCTCCTTTCCATGTCACAGTGCTCTCACCACCGTGCATGGACAGACTGCTCATAGGGCTCCTTTAAGGATGCTTTGCCACAGACCCAAAGATACAACAGTTCAGCTTCTCATCCTGGGACTACAGTCCCCCCCATTTTCCCCTGGGGCCAATGGTCCAAGAACAGAGATCATCTTCTTCCTGAAGACAGAGGGCATCACCATTCCCTCCTCAACTTTCCTCTGTTCTTGCCATTCCTTCGCTGGTGGTTGCTGAAGCAGGTCTCCTTGGGTCACCACTGCATCCCCCTAAAATGCAGTCTCTATTGCAGGAGATTTTGTTTCAGTCCGTGGCTAACAAGAAAAGTCCAGCCAAAAGCTACTCCATCATCTCCTCCCACCTAAAAATTTCTTCTTCTAACATGTCAGGTCCCGGACTGTCTCTCTTCCACTACAAATCAAGGAGGAGTAATATTTTACAAAGCCCTCATTTCCCAGAAAGGGTTAAAAGTTCAGACTCCCTGGACGGCTGAAATCTCTGTCCAGCATCCCGTCTCCCACGCTGGGCATCATCCCCCCCCCCCTTTCTCCTTCTCCTCTGCCGGCAAATCTCCAGGTGCCGCCAGGCTCTCTGTCACTTTCCCTCTGTGGGGGGGGAACAAAGGCATCTCCGCTTCTCTCCACCCTTCCGTCTGCAGGAGCTGGCTCGGTTCCAGACCTTCAGCCCCCTCGGCCTACCTGGACAAGGCCGCATGGCTTCCCCTCCCCCACCCAGCCTGAGGCTGGGCAGGGGAGAGTCTGCACTCTCTGAAGACCGGAACCAAAGAGACAGTTCTCCTGGGAGTCCTTGCTTTTAACCCCCTGTGTTCTCAGAGGCGTGTCCATACTTTCAGTGGTCACTCCAGGTGCCAATATCCAAACCTGACCACTGATTGGTTTGACCCAACTTCCTGGAAAAAATTCACTTCCATGTCAAACCACGACACACAGATGGCAGCAAGCAGAAAGACCTCATTTACAAACAAAAAAACATGGCTCTGGGTGGAGATGGGCACTTTCCTGGACCATCCAGGAGACACCCAGCAATGAATACATGGGAGATATCTACGATCAAGATAGAGTCGTCAGGAGCATAGTCAGGAACACGCATCTCAATACCAGCTTCCTGTAACTCAACATCAGCATTCATCGGTTCCCAGAAACAGCTTTGTCCAGCTCAGCACAGAGAAAAGGAGACCCATGAATATGTGAAGCAAAGAGAAGAATAGGAGAACCTCTGCCTCAGACGAAAAAAAAATGTATAAAAACTGACTGGACAGAGACAGCATTTGTGAACAGAGGTCTGATCTGTGTTTACCCAGCGCCGATCCCGGCCTTGGTACTGCCCTTTTGATTGTGGCTATCTAAGACCGAATCTTGGTCATGAAATAAAAATCTATTTTATTAATTATTAATTCGTCTTGGTCATTTTTACCTATAACACTCTCTTTGGCCGGGCACTGCTGCTGAGCCCCCAGCGACTCGGACCGAAGTGCAGCTGCTCTGCTACTGTTGGTGTGATGCCTCCAGCTACAGACAGGCAGCTGCAAAATTCAACCTAAGGCAGCTCAAAACCGCTAGCTGCAGTCTCTTTAAGACAAAAAAAAAAAAAAAAAAAAAAAAAACAAAGAGAACCCAGAAAGGGAAAAGTCTCTGCCTAAGCAAAGACCATGCAGCCAGCAAAGCAAAAAGCACGTGGCTGAAGGGAATGAGCAGCCTGCTTCAGCAGACTTTAAAAGTGCCCACAATAGCAGCCCCCACACAAGGTTCCTGGCTGCAGGGTCTTAAGGAGACAGTAACAATTTTTGGGAAGAGATAGATATGGAATACAATAACATTATGGATTACCCCAGAACAAATGATCAAGACCAGAGATCTTGAGGAGGGCAACAGTGTTCTCCTGGGGTGAGACATACTTTTGTAGGTGCCATGGCATTGTGGATGCACAGGGTGGTCTTGGTGGTGCCATTAGATTGATCTGTGCAGAGTTGGAGCCAAGTTGCTGCAATCCCCAGGGGGAAAAAATTGAAAATTTGTGACCTCTGTGTCTCTTCAGCTGCAGTGCAATGGGGTTGTCTTCAGTGCTGCCTCAGAGGGACCAAATCCTGGTCCTGGGGAGCCCCTGTACCACACTTGAGGTTGCTGCAGGGCAGGGAGATTCTGGGATGACCTTTGGCAGGGGGATAGGCAGGTTACCTCTCAGATATCCTCCCCTATTGCTTGCCCTGGGGTCTCCTGAAGCCCCCAGGCCCACAGGGAGGGCAGATAGGAAGGCAGAGGTGGGCAGAGGGTAGAACATGCCCTAGCACCTATGTGGGCTGAGTGGTGATGTCAGCTCTGTGTACAGGAGCTGGTAGGCTCCTGCTGGGAAGTTGGTACAGAAACGTGTTGGCATTCAGGAGCTGTTGAGGGAGATGTTGTTAGATGCTCTTTATGGCTCCAGGTGATGCCTTAGGATTTTAGCTTTTATTTATTTTATATATATGTATTTGTAATCCTGTAATTCTTTAGTGTATCGCTCTAAACTCCATATACAGTGCTAGCTACTGTCTTCACATTTTGGTCAGACAAAACAATTCCTCTCTAGGCCTGGGAATCAAGGACACCTTACTGTCTCAGGCCCCAAGAGATATAAACAAAAGTGAGTTGCGGGGAGCAAACTTGGGGTAAATTACTTCATTACCTGAAGCTGTAATTGGAAGATTAATCTCCAATATGCAAATGGACCAAACTTATAAAGGTGTGAAAACTCATTGTCACCATTGAGTAAGAAATTATACAGACTTACTAGAAGGTTGATTGGTATAACGTGCTGTTTATTTTGGACTGTTCTTTTTTATAAGTTGTTCTGATTTAGGTGGACTTGATTGGTTATTTAATTAATACATTTTACTTGATTGGTTAATTAACAAGATGCTTTTCTTATAAACAATCTTTGAGAAAAACAAGGAAACAGAGAGTAGGAAAACAACACTTGTAGGTTGTTTATAATAATAGGCTATCATTGTTTATCTTCAACTCCCTGAAGTCTCTCGGGCTGATTTTTGGGAAAACTTATCTAGTTTTCTCGCTGTCTGACTAGGTTGTCACATCACATCTACAACTCATGACTCGTCGTCCATTTTTGGGTGTAGCCCCTGGGGGGACTTTGTCTGCCTGAAATGTAACTGAAGGCCCTTCCACTGCTGCAGCTATCCCCATAGGGCATTAGCCACCATCCAGGAGCTGCTTGCTGGCTGGCGGCTATAATCTTTTCATAAGTCTCCAAGTTCTGATGAGATCAGGGACCAAGTAACTTCAGTTTCCTATTTGACTTGCCTCACTCCCTTTGATTTCTTTGTTGAAGGGCCTGCCTCTTGATCTAACCCCTTCTTTCCTACTATTACTTCCTCTTCTTCTTCTTCCTCTTCTTCTTCCTCCCTTACTAATTGGTGGTACGGGCCTGAAACTTGCCTTGTCCATTTATCGAGTGACCTGGAAGAAGAACCACTTCAGGTGGGGCCCTGAGCAGCAACAGGCCTTTTAGCAGATCAAACAGGAAATAGCTCATGCGGTAGCTCTTGGGCCTGTTTGGACAGGACCAGCTGTGCAAAATATACTCTACACTTGATCTGAGGAGCAGGGCCTCACCTGGAGCCTCTGGCAAAGGACCGCAGGAGAAACCAGAGTTTGACCATTTGGGTTTTGGAGCCAGAGTTATCGAGGATCAGAAGCCCACTATACTCCAACTGAAAAAGAGATATTAGGAACCTATAAGGGGTTTTGAGCCACCTCAGAAGTTGTTGGGACAGAAGTATGTCTCCTCTTGGCGCCACGATTGCCCATTCTACACTGGATGTTCAAAGGAAACATTCCCTCAACACATCATGCAACCAGATCTACATGAAGTAAGTGGGTAGCATTAATTACACAACAAGCCCGAATGGGAAAACCCAATTTCCCAAGAATCCTAGATGACATTTTGGATTGGCCAGAAGCCAGAGATTTTGGAGCACTGCCTGAGAAGGTGACCCGTGCCCAAGAAGCACGACCATATAATGAGTTACCAGAAAATGAAATAAGCTATGCTTTATTTACTGATGGATCCTGCCGAGTGATAGGAAACCATTGGAGGTGGAAAGCTTCTATGTGGAGTCCCATATCACTGTTGAGGCAGGGACGGGAATGAAATGACTCCATGTTCAGAAGGCAAAGAATGAACCCTTTATTCAAAGCATGTCTCTCTTTTATAGAGAACATTGTGAAGAGTAATTTCATTGGTCTTAGAGTAAAAAGATTTCACCTGCTTGGTACACTGCACTTAGGTCAGTGTGGCAGAACATATCTATAAACCATATGAACAGAAAACAAGATAACAGATGGTTTACATTCCTCCCGGACTTTTTCCCAGGCCTAGCCTGGCAGAAATCTTTCTCCTTTTCTCTCTGACTGAACTGAGTATATCCATAATTCCACATTTTTGTTTAAAGAAGGAGGCAGTGTATGTTGCCCTCCTGCAGGGCCCTTTGCAGGAAAGAGAACAAACACAGCTCAAGCATTTTATCAACTGTCAATCAAAACCTCAATCAGATATTGGCTCAGAACGGTCGAAGAGATTCCAAACTTATATTATAAATTCCAAGAAATCAGTTACCAACTCTAGTATAGTAACAACCCATTGTCAGTCTGCCAAAGGCCTGGCAGTCCAACTTGTCAAAACCCATTTCCCAGTGTGAGCAGATGCCCACATAACAGAAAAGAAGGTATTAACAAACAGGTGCACATACCCAAATCAGCCAAATTTGGAATTTGGCAAAATTAGTAATATCTGGTTGCTGCAGCTGCAAACCCTTTAGGCCTCTGGCATTTATCCCAACCAGTAAGGTGCAGCAGGTCAAGTTTTGGTTGGCATTCACCAAAATTGCTTTTTGCAAGGTGTGTGCACTTGATAGAAGAATCATGCAAGGCTTTTGGCCCATGCAGTCATGTCCTCAATGAACAACTTGAGTGATAAAATTGAACTCAGGTCCAAATTGCATCCTCAAAGTTTTCAAAACTATTGAGTAGAATTGACCAAATTCAGAAACACTTAAGAAATCTCTGAAATGGCCACAGCCCTTAATTCAGTCACTTGGGCCGAGGCTGACTCGTGGCTTTCCAGTACTTTGAGCTGTCAGTGAAGATGCAGCTCTTTCCACCTTTTTTTTATTTCCAAAAGAGCCAGCAGCACCGGCGGGCTTTAGGACCCTGTGGTGCTGGGCGAGGCGGGGGACCCGACCCAGGGGGACGGGCCAAGTGCCCCAGACCCGGCCAGGGAGGCGGGGAGCCCAGCCCCTCTGCTGAGCCAAGATCTACTCGGCTCGGTCCCTCCCCCCAGCTTCTCATTGGTATCACTTGGGGCCCCTGGATCTGGGGCCCCTGGGACACCCCATGGCCACCCGCAGATGGGCGACCCATTCCAACCCTATTTTTCGGTGCCCACCCCCACCAGGCAGTCAGAGTCTCGGCAATTCCTCTGGCTTTTCGCCCTCCCCCCGCCCCACCAGGCCATGGATCAAACCACAGCTTCTCGAGATCCCGCTCCTCCCGCTCTGCAAACAGGAGCAGGATGCGCAGGGTGCGGGCAGGGAAGGTTTTCCCGCGAATATGAAATTCCACCCTGGATTTGGGCTCTTGGCACCGCCCATGCCTGCCCAGTACAAGGGGCTGATCCTCGCTCCCTGATCTGTAGCCCCACTCCCATCCCCAGGCACGGTACCAGCAGCAGCGATGCTGCTGCGGACCAAACGGGTACTCCCTTTCGGTGCCCCTGCCTCTGCCTCAGAGGCACACAGCTCGGGGCAGTCTGGGGGAAGTGGAGGGGGTGGTGGGCTGGGTGCAGGCTCTGAAACAAGCGGTCTGAACTGTTATGAACAGTTTCCAGGTGTTCCCCAGAGACGCGGGCAGGGCTTTCCTAGTTCCCATGGCAACACTAAAAGAAAACTACTAACTCTAGCTAAGTACCGATATTGAAATGCTAATTAGCTAATTGCTCTGATTGTTTTCTCTAAACTACCTGGCCTCCCACCCCTCCACGCTGCCATTCTGGGACTAACATGCAAATAAAAACCCCTTAGGATCATGGGAGTATTTTTAGGAGATAAAAATGAATATAAATCAAAAACTGAACACAATAGAGGAGTCTAGACAAATGCCCTAGCTGAGGAAGAGGGAAACACATCCCCTGACTGGCTTTTAACCATCGCCATCACCTAAGAAAGAACAGACTATATTAGGCTCTGAGAAGCCGAGAGATAGAGACAGAGAGCCCTGGTGCTGCCACCATGGAAGGAGCGGGGACAGCTGTTGTTCTGGACTTCAGCAACAGACTCTGCACACCACGCCTCCTCATCCTCGGGCCACCGGTGTGCCACAAGGAAAGGAGAAAGGACAGCTGCTGCTCGGGACTCCAGTGACCGACTCTGCACGCCGCCTTCCTTCCGGCTACCTGGGAAAGCTACAACCGCGGGGGCGAGCTCTGCGTCGAGCCCCCTGCCCAGCTGATCTTTTTAATAAAGAGCTGAACATTAATAAAGGCATTAGCCCTGTTCATTTCATGAACGTGTCCAGCACGGGGCTGCCGGCCGCTGCCGGCGGCAGATCACAGGGCGGAGTGGCTGCTGATGAGCCGGAGTGGAGTGGGGGACGCAGTCTTCCCCGGCGCTGTGGCGGGAGCCGCCGCGCCCTGTGGGCGCTGCCCCCCCTGCAGCATGGCACACCGCCAGTCTGAGAGAAGCGGGCGGGGTGGCTGCGGCAGCTTCTCTTGGTATTGGTGGCTGCGGCGGTGGCCGCAGCAACTCTGCCGGGCCCGGGGTGGGCGGCGGCGGCGGTCGCATCATTGCCGGCCGAAACAGGAAAAAACTGACTGCTCTGTCCGGAGCGGTGGGTGGAGCAAAAGGCAAGGCTGCGGCTGCCGGAGCGCTGGGCAGCACAGCAGGCGCTGGCACCGCAAAGGACATGAAGTCAGCCAATCCACATGGCGCGGAGGGGGGCGGAACGGGAGGTAGTTGCGTCTGTCCCGTCGGCAAAGCCGGAGCCCCCGCGGGCAGCGGGGGGTGTGCCAGGGGATGGATCAAAGGCTCCATTGCTGGTCCCAGCAGTACAGGGGGGCGGGACCCGTACATCTGCGCAGGTTCCATAGTCGATAGCGAAGGAGCCGGGGGGGCAGCAGCCCCCACTCTGTCACGGGCCGTGGGCGGCGCTGGCCCCCCTCCCAACTGCATTCCGGAGAGGGGGGTCAGCAGCAGCTGAAGCAGTGAAGCTGCCGGCTCAACAAATGGGCGGTCTTCAGTCCTCCGCGGTGAAGACGGAAAAAACCCCGGCAGCCACCCAGGCTGCAGAGCCGCGGGCTGTGGTGGCTCCTGCCGGGCCGGGGTCGCCCCGTGCAACCCCTGCAATGTCGGTTGTGCCGAAACTGATAGTTGAGACAAAGGCACCCCCGCTGCCGCCTGAAAAGCGGAGAAAGTCGCCGGCTACATTCTCGGGGCGGGATGGTCCAGCCCGACTGACCGCGACACGGGCTGCGGTGCGGTCAGTGTCCGATCGGTCGGCAAAGGATATTTCTGCTGAACGTAGTCACAAGGATGGGGATACTTGGGCTTAACATAAGTTCCTGGTGACATATAAAGTCCGCGGGGCGTCCCGGTGTCTCTCGCTGCCCCGCGCGGCACCGGGGTGGGACTGGGCATGACCCTGCCTGCCTGTTGCCTGCTGAATCCCGAGATGCCGCTGCATACCGAGATGGCATCTTCACTTCCCGAGAGCTCCCTGTCAGAATTGCTGCCTCTCGGGGTCTCGCCCCGTAGGGCTGTTATAAATTGAGGCGAATAATTTGTTCAGCCTTTCAAGAGTCAATCATAAATTTATTGATTACAGCAAGCGATGGCAAGCAAACAGCGCTGGGTGTAGCCGGGGAGTCCCCGCTCCGCAAACGGCCCACCCCGTTTCCCCCTTCCCGCAGTGTTTTTGTACCCTTTTTTTTCTCCGGGGCCGCGGTATCTCTGGGTGTACTCTGCGCTTGCGCCCTCTGTTGCTAGGGGGTCGTCTTCTACTCTTTGTTGGGCGTTTGAGGAAGGCTCCTCTCTTCTTCCTTGGTGAAAGTCCACGGCCCTGTAATGGTCTTTTCCATATAAGGTTATATGTTATATGCACCTAAGTTCTAATTACTCAACTAGCTTAAGTAATCAACATACTAGCTAGTTTCTGTCTGGCAGTTTTCTGTTATCTACACAAGGCTTCTCCTTTGGCTCTCTGTTATCTTACACAAGGCTTCTCCTTTGATTTTCTGTTATCTACACAAGGCTTCTCCATTCTGTCTTGATGAACAAAGAGTCTTCTCTAACTTATCACAGGGCCGTGTATATGCACCCCCAGACTGTGAACAGTGAGGACGCTAATGCGTCCCCCTTGTTCAACTTCATCATGAGGCAACGACCCAAGTCACACCAAACTCACCCATCCAAGGCGTGTCCGAGATCCACAGAAAATCCATGGTCCCGAGCCCAACCCAGGAGGAGAACGAGCTCGGCATTGGACACTGGGATCCCCAGCTGAGGGATATAACCCTGCCAGGAGGACAGAACCAGCTGTTCAGCTGTAGAAAGTTGGTTCCCCATTTCCAAGGAAACCCTCCCTTAGCAGACGTCCACTTCATGAGACAAACAGTCTGCTATTTCAGGGAAAACCATCCGGCTCAGTTCTCAGCTTCTAAGAGCCGACCTGCGGTCCGAACAGGACCAAGTCTTTTCCAGAAGACACGGGGTTTCAGCGTTACCTCACTCAAGAGGGCAAATATGTCTGACCGGAGTCTCCAGACTCATGGTGTTCAGCCTCGGCTGACAACTCCCCCCCGCCCTCGATCTGTCAGGGTCTTGGGTCTTCAGCCGAGGCTGTGGTCATGTCCGGGTCCACCAGATGTCACTGTTGAGGCAGGGACAGGAATGAAATGACTCCATGTTCAGAAGGCAAAGAATGAACCCTTTATTTAAAGTATGTCTCTCTTTTATAGGGAACATTGTGAAGACTAATTTCATTGGTCTTAGAGTAAAAACATTTCACCTGCTTGGTTGTCCTGGCTTCTAAGATAAGCATATATTCTATTTGCCATCTGTTGGGCAGTTTTCTTATCTTTTTTAAGAACAATTGAAATGAACAGGGCTAATGCCTTTATTAATGTTCAGCTCTTTATTAAAAATATCAGCTGGGCAGGGGGCTCGACGCAGAGCTCGCCCCCGCGGTTGTAGCTTTCCCAGGTAGCCGGAAGGAAGGCGGCGTGCAGAGTCGGTCACTGGAGTCCCGAGCAGCAGCTGTCCTTTCTCCTTTCCTTGTGGCACACCGGTGGCCCGAGGATGAGGAGGCGTGGTGTGCAGAGTCTGTTGCTGAAGTCCAGAACAACAGCTGTCCCCGCTCCTTCCATGGTGGCAGCACCAGGGCTCTCTGTCTCTATCTCTCGGCTTCTCAGAGCCTAATATAGTCTGTTCTTTCTTAGGTGATGGCGATGGTTAAAAGCCAGTCAGGGGATGTGTTTCCCTCTTCCTCAGCTAGGGCATTTGTCTAGACTCCTCTATTGTGTTCAGTTTTTGATTTATATTCATTTTTATCTCCTAAAAATACTCCCATGATCCTAAGGGGTTTTTATTTGCATGTTAGTCCCAGAATGGCAGCGTGGAGGGGTGGGAGGCCAGGTAGTTTAGAGAAAACAATCAGAGCAATTAGCTAATTAGCATTTCAATATCGGTACTTAGCTAGAGTTAGTAGTTTTCTTTTAGTGTTGCCATGGGAACTAGGAAAGCCCTGCCCGCGTCTCTGGGGAACACCTGGAAACTGTTCATAACAAATCCCTCCTCTACTTCTTTGATCGGGCTTAAGCCCGCATCAACTTACAGTCTTTGGCTTTTGAGGGCTACCTTCTTTTGGCATTTGTATGCTTTACTCAGGCCTGAGGGTAATTCTAGTGTTCTTTAGAAACCAAGTTTTTAGGTAACTCCTTTGGCTAAAGGACACTTAGTCTTATTAAACAATTACCAAGTACTTAAACCTTTTCTATGGTACTTTAACTCAGAAACAGTTATTAACACCTTACTGTATATCAGCCTCTAGCAAGTCTTCTTTAAAGTTAATTTTAAGTCCTCTGGTTTCTTAATTACTGTCCATGCACAAGAGGAGGCGGGTGACACTGTTGGGTCTGGTCTGGCGTCTGGGGGTGGCACTGGTCCTTTGACTCTGGTGACGTCGGTCCAGCCTTTTTCTTAGGTCCGCACCGCAGTGTGTGTGGTGAGTAGTACCTGGAAAGGTCCTTTGAATTTGGGGGTTAATGGAGTGGTAGTGTACCAGGGCTTTATCAACACCCAATCCTCAGGACTGATGTGGGCATTGGCATCCAGAGGGGAAGTTTGGGAGAGATACCCCTTCTTTCGGAGGCCTTCTAGGGATTTTCCTATGACCTCTAAATATTTCTGAGTTGCTGCCTCCCCTTCCAGGTAATCTGCTGTACTGAAAGGGGTGATTTAAAAAAAAAGGGAGTCCAAACATTATTTCACAGGGAGAGACCCCTATGTCAGACCGAGGTCTGATTCTGCTGCACAAGAGAGCAAGAAGTAAACACCTGAGCCAATTCGTCTTTGTTTCTTCAATTAATTTAGTTAACACATTTTTAAGAGTTCTATTCATCCTTTCCACTCTTCTAGAGCTTTGAGGATGCCATGGGGTGTGCAATCTCCACCTTATCCCCAGGGCTTTTGTTACTTGATGTAAAGTTTGAGCGACAAAATGTGGACCTTGGTCCAAGTCAATGTTATTGACTAGCCCATATCGTGGTATGATGTTTTCTAAGATTATTCATGCAACTTCCTGCGCAGTTTCCTTTTTGGTTGGGAAAGCCTCCACCCAGTGAGTGAGGTGATCCATGATCACTAGTAAATGTTTGTACTTTAATTTTCCCATGCAGGATCAACTTTTGGGCTTCCTTTATCAGGATAGCTGCTGCTGCTGCGATTACTTGCAGGCAAGTTGGCCATCCTCTGGCTACTGGGTCTAGTAGTTTTGAGAGGTAGGCTATTGTTTTTTTTTTTTTTTGGGTTTTTTTTTTTTTGTTTTTTTTTTTTCCCACTTAAATACATTCTTAGGGCTTCTTTGAGCAACTCATTCATGTTCTTTTCTTGCCAGTCCTCTATTTTTTCTAGTTTTTGTCTAATATCGGGTCAGGATTTGGTGACAAACTAGACCTTTAAGAGGACTTGACCCTCTGGGCTATCTGGGTCTATATTTGAATATAACTGGAAATTTCGTTTTAGTTGGTTAAGCCAAATTGCCGGGGTCTCATCCTTCTCCTGAGTACCATCAAAGGCCAATTTCGTGTTGCTTCCCCTAGGGATACTCTTTGATCCCTCTTATCATGAGGGACCTATAGTCTCTCATGTTTTGCCTACCTTCTTGTTGGCTGGGACTCCAGTTGGGGTCCACCAAGGGCATCCCCTGGTTCCCTGGGGGCCCCAATCCACCCTCTCTTTCCCATATCTTCACCCCTGCCACTCAGATCATCTGGACCTTTCTCAGAACAGAATGCTTAGAATAGCTCAGGTCTCCCCAGGTACAAATACTCAGCCCTCGAAATTGGTCCAACTGGCTAGATATTCCAACGGGGTCTTCCACTAAATTTCTTAGCTCTATCCCAAATCCCCGGACTTCGGAAGCTGCCAAAGGTGCATCCACAAACCTAACTCCCCCAGCTGCTCTACCCATAGGAACCCCTCTAAGGGGAAAGAGCCCCTCCACCCTTGGTGCTTTGGATTGGGTGCCACAATACAGCCCTTTTTCTAAGACACCAGGCAGGGAAATAGTAGTGGAGAGAGACACTGGAGGCCAGGGGGCATGCCAGGTGATGAACCAACCCTGGGCAAAGGTGGCCTCAGCTCCCAAGTGGGAGGAGGCAAGGAAACTCCAGCTGGAGAAGGGGAAGAGGGAGTTGGGGAGATGGTTGAGGAAACTAAGGGAAGGGACGATGAAACAGAGGTGGGAAAACGGGGGAAAGGAAACAGGGACTTAATAGGAGGGGCTGAAGGACCAACTGGGGAAACTGTTGGGGAAGTAACAGGAGCAGAAGGGGACAGGCAATCGAGGGGGTCTCATTCCTTTATTTTTCTAGTCTCCCCCTCTCTATTCCCTTTGTCTTCCTCTCTATTTCTTTGTAACTTGCATATTCTCACAGTCTCATTATTTATAGAATTCTCCAGCCAGCAAGCTGCATGAGATAGTTGTTCTATATCAAGGCCCTCTCAGTTTTGTTTTTTTTTTTGTTTTTGGTGCTGGTTTAACTGATTACACATCCACTGATCTTGGGTTCCATACCACGGCCACTCTCCCTGTAATTCTAACTTCGGCCATACTTCCTATACTGTAATGTATCATCTTACTCTTGTCTAGACCCTTCATAGTCTCCCGAGAATCCCATTAGTCTAACAGTTGCCCCAAGGGGCTGTTAGGGGGAATTCTCTTTGCTTTGGAAGGATTTGCTCCTTTACTATAACCTCTTCCCATTTTCAGGCCTCAAAAACAAAAACAAAAAAATATATATATACCTTAAATGGTGCTTCTATCTAAAATGGAATATACTGACAGGCAGGTAAAGCGCATCTGGCCCCTCCCAACTTCGTATTTTGAATCACTTGACTAAACTTAATCTCTTTTAACTAAATTCCCACTCTTGGTCCTACCCTCTTGGCACTTTACATTGTCTCTTGGCCAGGACAATCACTAGTCACACCCTCATCTATTGACTTCTGTTCTTTTTCTCTTTGGCCTAAGTTTTGAACTTCTTGATGGACTTTCTAGGCTTGTACCCCTGCTAAGTCCTGCCCAAACTCTTACTTGGCCTTTTGCCTAACCTTC
Organism: Vidua macroura; assembly: GCF_024509145.1. Taxonomy (NCBI): domain Eukaryota; kingdom Metazoa; phylum Chordata; class Aves; order Passeriformes; family Viduidae; genus Vidua; species Vidua macroura. The sequence continues at coordinate 2,168,028 of NW_026530535.1, read as the reverse complement.
TTACCAGGCTTGGGAAGCTTGGTCTCCCTGCCGAGGTAAGGTCGAACGTCCTGCCGAGCCTTACACTCGAACTCCGGCCAAGCCCCCTTGCCTGACCCTACTAGGCTTGGGAGGCTTGGTCTCCCTGCCGAGGTAAGGTCGAACGTCCTGCCGAGCCTTACACTTGAACTCTGGCCAAGCCCCCTTGCCTGCCCCTACTAGGCTTGGGAAGCTTGGTCTCCCTGCCGAGGTAAGGTCGAACGTCCTGCCGAGCCTTACACTCGAACTCCGGCCAAGCCCCCTTGCCTGACCCTACTAGACTCGGGAAGCTTGGTCTCCCTGCCGAGGTAAGGTCGAACGTCCTGCCCAGCCTTACAATCAAACTCCGGCCAAGACCCCTTGCCTGACTCTCCTGCTAGGCTTGGGAAGCTTGGTCTCCCTGCCGAGGTAAGGTCGAACGTCCTGCTGAGCCTTACACTCGAACTCCGGCCAAGCCCCCTTGCCTGACCCTACTAGGCTTGGAAAGCTTGGTCTCCCTGCCGAGGTAAAGTCGAACGTCCTGCCGAGCCTTACACTCGAACTCCGGCCAAGCCCCCTTGCCTGACCCTACTAGGCTTGGGAAGCTTGGTCTCCCTGCTGAGGTAAGGTCGAACGTCCTGCCGAGCCTTACACTCGAACTCCGGCCAAGCCCCCTTGCCGGACTCTCCTACTAGGCTTGGGAAGCTTGGTCTCCCTGCCGAGGTAAGGTCGAACGTCCTGCCGAGCATTACACTCGAACTCCGGCCAAGCCCCCTTGCCTGACTCTCCTACTAGGCTTGGGAAGCTTGATCTCCCTGCCGAGGTAAGGTCGAACGTCCTGCCGAGCCTTACACTCGAACTCCGGCCAAGCCCCCTTGCCTGACCCTACTAGGCTTGGGAGGCTTGGTCTCCCTGCCGAGGTAAGGTCGAACGTCCTGCCGAGCCTTACACTCGAACTCCGGCCAAGCCCCCTTGCCTGACCCTACTAGGCTTGGGAAGCTTGGTCTCCCTGCCGAGGTAAGGTCGAACGTCCTGCCGAGCCTTACACTCGAACTCCGGCCAAGCCCCCTTGCCTGACTCTCCTACTAGGCTTTGGAAGCTTGGTCTCCCTGCCGAGGTAAGGTCGAACGTCCTGCCGAGCCTTACACTCTAACTCCGGCCAAGCCCCCTTGCCTGACCCTACTAGGCTTGGGAAGCTTGGTCTCCCTGCCGAGGTAAGGTCGAACGTCCTGCCGAGCCTTACACTCTAACTCCAGCCAAGCCCCCTTGCCTGACCCAACTAGGCTTGGGAGGCTTGGTCTCCCTGCCGAGGTAAGGTCGAACGTCCTGCCGAGCCTTACACTCGAACTCCGGCCAAGCCCCCTTGCCTGACTCTCCTACTAGACTTAGCTTCCTTGCCTTCCTGCCTTTCTGCTTACTCAGGTTAGTGCCTGCTCTGACGGGGACATCCTGCCCTGCCTTCCAGGGCCATTCCCCTATCTGCTCTGACGGGGACCTCCATCCATGCCTGCCATGGACATCCTACCTGCCCTGTCATCCTCTCCTGCCTGGTGGGGACATGCCCTCTGCCTGGCGGGACTTGCTGCTCCTGCTTGCTAGGACATCCCGCCCTACATGCCCTGTTGTCCTGTCCTGCCTGGCAGGGACATGCCTTTTGCCTGTCGGGGACATGCTCTCTGTCTGCCAGGTACATGCACTCTACCTGCCAGGTACATGCCACTCCTGCCTGCTAGGACACCCCACCCTACCTGCCAGGGACATTCCACCTGCCGTCCTATCCCATCCTGCCGGCGCCGGGGACATGTCCTCTAGGACCTCCACATCCCACCTGCCCTGCTGGGGATATTCCCCTTGCCCTGATTGCCAGGGACTTACTTTGCCCATAGGGTACCTCCACACGCTCGGAGGAGGGCCTGCTTTACTTCTAAGGAGACGCCTCAGTCGCTCCTCTATTCCACTCGCTTCCCCCCGTTCCCGGCCGGCCCCTTCGCAGGAGTCCGGAAACGCGGTACTAGCGGGTCCCTCTCACTTCGGGGGTCCGAGCTGCCGGCCCCCGTCTCACTCACTCACTCATTCGCTCGTCTCCCGGTTTTTCTTACCCATCCGATGCTCCTCTGCGTTGCTCGTCTCACGCGGATCCTAGGGTCCGAAGGTAGCCAGCAACTCCCGAGGGTCCCTCGAAGCAGGTGGTCGAGCTGTCCAGCTGTCCGGGGGTCCTCTTCAGGCGTGGCTATCCCGGACGAGCCCCCAAATTGAAATGAACAGGGCTAATGCCTTTATTAATGTTCAGCTCTTTATTAAAAATATCAGCTGGGCAGGGGGCTCGACGCAGATTTCGCCCCCGTGGTTGTAGCTTTCCCAGGCAGCCGGAAGGAAGGCGGCGTGCAAAGTCGGTCACTGGAGTCCCGAGCAGCAGCTGTCCTTTCTCCTTTCCTTGTGGCACACCGGTGGCCCGAGGATGAGGAGGCGTGGTGTGCAGAGTCTGTTGCTGAAGTCCAGAACAACAGCTGTCCCCGCTCCTTCCATGGTGGCAGCACCAGGGCTCTCTGTCTCTATCTCTCGGCTTCTCAGAGCCTAATATAGTCTGTTCTTTCTTAGGTGATGGCGATGGTTAAAAGCCAGTCAGGGGATGTGTTTCCCTCTTCCTCAGCTAGGGCATTTGTCTAGACTCCTCTATTGTGTTCAGTTTTTGATTTATATTCATTTTTATCTCCTAAAAATACTCCCATGATCCTAAGGGGTTTTTATTTGCATGTTAGTCCCAGAATGGCAGCGTGGAGGGGTGGGAGGCCAGGTAGTTTAGAGAAAACAAACAGAGCAATTAGCTAATTAGCATTTCAATATCGGTACTTAGCTAGAGTTAGTAGTTTCTGTTAGTGTTGCCATGGGAACTAGGAAAGCCCTGCCCGCGTCTCTGGGGAACACCTGGAAACTGTTCATAACACAATGTCTCCCTCCGGGGAGATATCTTCTGTTAATATGCCATTGAATGGCTCACTGCATGACTGAGAAAGTTACATCATCCCATTGTAAGATGCCCCACCCAGAGGGAGAAGCCAAGCATCCCTACCTGCATAAAATCAGCATTTCTTGGGACAGGAACTCAGCCTCTTCACTGGATTCCCAGAGGAAGACCAGGCCCATCTACTCTACCACCAGACCTTCAGAGAAAACTACACCCTTCTACTGAATCATCGCTTCAGCAGCATTTCATCTGCCACTCCAGGAGCAGGAGGAGCAGCCACCATTTAACTGGACTATCACTAACACTCTATCAGTAGTTTTGTTTGTATTGATTACTTTTTTTTTTTTAATTTAGTTTTTTTCCTAGTAAAGAACTGTTATTCCCATTCCCATATCTTTGCTTGAGAGCCTTTTTATTTTGAAATTGTGGTAATTCAGAGGGAGGGGGTTTACCTTTTCCATTTCACGGGAGGCCCTTGCCTTCCTTCACAGACTCCTGTCTTTTCAAACCAAGACATTGGTACAGTGGACTTATGTCAGTGTGGCAGAACATATCTATAAAGCATATGAACAGAAAACAAGATAACAGATGGTTTACATTCCTCCCGGACTTTTTCCCAGGCCTAGCCTGGCAGAAATCTTTCTCCTTTTCTCTCTGACTGAACTGAGAATATCCATAGTCCCACACAACAAGTCATTGAGGCTGCTGAAGGGGAAAGCAGATCAAGCCAATTTGCAGAGGTGAGAGACATTCAATTAGCCCTAGAGATTGCTGAGAGAGAAAAGTGGTCTGCACTTTATACTAACTTCTGGATGGTACCTTCTCTTTCTTATGTGCCCCCCCCTGCCCTCCCAGGCTGCCTTGCATGTTGGTGGGTGCCCCCATCTTTCTTTGCTGTGTCAATCCGTCCTTCTGTGTTGGGTGCCTTAGCTCTCCTTCCTGGTTACAGCAAAGTAGCCACTCTGCAGCTGGGGTAAAAAAGAGTAGAACTTGGGGTTTGGATTGAGAGGGCCAATTCCAAAGCCCCTGTTGCAGCTACCCAGCTGTAGAGGGATTACTGTTGAAGGCATGACTCAAGGCAAGCCTTGGATGCTTGGGATGGATACCAGGGGCTCAGTGCAACACTGTGGATGTGCACCCCCAGGGGTACCCAGCCACCCTCATCTAAGCTGCTGTGGTTGGGGGAGGGGTCCATCTGTAACCTCCACTGAGAGTAAGAACAGGGCAAACATCTGGTAACTTGTATGATGGTGAAGGAAAGGGCCCAAAGCTCACATCTGATGCAGAAATCTGTTTGCTGGAGGGGCTTGACTGTCTGGGGCTGCCCAGGGGTGTTTGGATTAAGGATGGGGTGAGAGGATAAAACCTGGACCATATCAGGGAGCAGGACATGAGCACAAGGACTTAGCAGAGAGCAGTGGATCTGCTGGGGCAATGCCTGGAGAAGTCAAAGAGCCAGGAGCAAGCATTGAGCTTCTCTGCATGAGGCAGGACATGTCAGGCCAGGTTTGGGAGGGACGGGAGTTTGCCATTAGAAAACCGAAGAGCAAGAAGTAGTGGGAAGTGTCATTGGAGGACTGTGGGGAATGTCCTGTCACTGGGTCACTGACCTTTCTTGGGAAGCATGGACTTGAGCTGGCTCTGCTACTGTTGGCTGGTGGAACACAGTGAACGGCAGCTGTGCGATGTGTGTGCCGGTCTGATCCCTGACTTTGATATTCACCTTATGAAGAGCTGTCTTTCTGCTTTCAGGAATAAGCACTTGGCTCCCAACAGCATTGCCATCATGGGAAAGGACTATTACAGGATTTTGGGCATCTAGTCTGGTGCCAATGAGGATGAAATCAAGAAAGTCTACCAGAAAATGGCCCTGAAATATCACCCTGATAAGAATAAAGACCCCAATGCCAAGGAGAAGTTCAAGGAGATCACAGAGGCTTGTGACATCCTAAATGACCCCAAGAAATGAGCCATCTATGACTGGTATGGGGAAGAAGGTAAGGGGATGAGTGCTGTCACTCAAAGGTAGGGGTGCTTGGTCCAAATAGGCTTTTATAGGTGAGGGAGTGTTGTCTCACCCTCAGCATAGCTGGAGTTGTCCTCATAATTCATGCCTTCCTCTGAAATGAGGCTGATAGCTGCAGACTCAGGGAGAGCAAAGGCTCTGCCAATGCCAGAAATCACCTCTCAACCTGCTCCTCCCCAGACTGCTCCATTTTTCCAACCTGCCACCCTGCTTCCCAGAATGGCTAGAGTCTCCCTGCCCTCTGCCCCAGAGCCTGGCAGCCAGCTGAGACAATGGAAGTGGAAGGAGCTCATCTCCTAGGTCATACCTGGGGTAATTCAATAGCTGTCGGGATCTGTGATATTTGAATGCTCCTGAGATTGTAGAAAGTCTCTGTCTTTCAGCCCCGCTGCCAAAGAAGGAGTCGTAATTCATCTGTGCTGGTTTTCAAGGTTGTTTATTTCTTCTTATCTAAAATATTTTCTCTCTGACCTGCAGCAGGTCTGTCTCGCAGGACAGCGTGCGGGGCTCTGCCCCTCAGTGGGATGTTACAAACATGATATACTAGAAACTACGTGTGCTATATTTACAACAACGTGCCAATATCTATCACCCATGTTGAACAGTGTGTCCCCAGTCTAAACCAATAGAAAAATGCCAACACCACAGTGAAACATGGAGGGCATGAAGAAGAAGAAAAAGGACAAGGCACGCCCACTTTCCTCCATCTTGCCCCCTTTGAACCCCTTATCTAGAATCCTAAAATTCTACTTTTGCACCCGTGCCACACTAATTACTACTTATATCAAACACTCAGAGCTTGTAATTCATCCTGTAAGATTGAAAACTCTTTTCCATGGATAGAGATCAGAGACAGTATCTCTCGGGGCTCTGTACAGAGGGGTTTCTGACCCCCTGCCAGGGTTCCAGACCTTCCAGGGCAGCCACAGGGATGCCCTGGATTCCCACAAATAGCAACCTAAATTTCCCAGTATAGTTTTGCCTGCATTTCCCCCCACATTTGGGCACCAGCCCCACTGTCCTCCCCAGTATAGGCTGATCTACAGGACTCAAAACTTTTCCCAATTTAAGTAATAGGTCCTTGTTTTGAAAACCAAGTGGCTGCTGTTGTTGAGGGGTTGGCACAGAGGAGGAGATTCACTCCACCACAGGTGGCCTTATTAGTAAAAAATGGAAGAGTGCAAATATCATCTGCATTAATCAGCCCAGGGCTTGGGTGCTTAAAAGAGCAGGAGGTCTGGCAGGATCAGGATGCTGGGTGGAAGATGAAGCCCTTTTTGTGGGGCCAGCAGGCAGGTGCATCCCCATACGAGCTACCAGCAGAATTTAACTAGTGGTGGTGATTTGCTCCAATGCTGAGCCAGGAGTCACCTCAGAGACTGACTCAGTGAGGTGGGTATTTGCTTTATTTGGCACTGGGTATGTTGGGGATTGCGCCTCCTAACATGCACACACAGCACTTTTACACAGCACAATATATGGTTAAATTTAATGCATATTCATTAAATTCCTTGGGATAGGAGTGGTTATACAAATTACTTTTTGGAAGTCATTAATATCATTAGCATATGTGACCCACAATTGCAAGCACAGTGTACTGTGGTGGTCGCTCTGAGGAAGGCTTTGAGTCTTTCTCAGGGGTTTTTCTGATGAAGGCCAGCAGTCTTCCTCACTCTGCCCTATTCACCTTTCTTTCTGAAGCATGTGCAGTCCTTTGCTGGCTGGTTCAGGATTTTCTGCTGACAGTAGGTTTTGTTCCTCTCATCTTGACAAGGCACATTCTGTTTCTCTTATCTTGACAAGGCTAAGGCACATCCTGCTTCTTAGGCTTGTGATTAATATTTGGTGACTCTTAAAAGTTAACGCATTGTCATGGTTTGACACTGGCGCAATGCCAGCGCCCCCATGAAAATGCACCTTCCCCAAATAAATGCTGTGAGATGTTATCAGGAACAGAGCAGAGCAGGCCCAAGCTTAATAACAAAGGAAAAAAAACCCTTTATTAAATTACTACTACTACAGAAAACACATAAACTAAATCCAGGATGAAGACCTTTTAAAACACCCCTCCTCCTCCCAATTTCCAAAACACCCACCATGAAACATCACCCGGGATTCCTGATCAAATTACCACCCTTCAGATAATCAATACTCAAGTTATCAAGGGAGAGAGAAGTCTCTCTTGCACCACAGACCCCCCAGGAAACACAGTTGCCACCTCCTGTGTTTCCCTGTCACACATGGCAACCGCCCGGAGAAAATCTGCCAGTGTGACACTCTCCTTTCCATGTCACAGTGCTCTCACCACTGTGCATGGACAGACTGCTCATAGGGCTCCTTTAAGGATGCTTTGCCACGGACCCAAAGATACAACAGTTCAGCTTCTCATCTTGGGACTACAGTCCCCCCCATTTTCCCCTGGGGCCAAGGGTCCAAGAACAGAGATCATCTTCTTTCCCGAAGACAGAGGGCATCACCATTCCCTCCTCAGCTTTCTTCTGTTCTTGCCATTCTTGTGCTGTTAGAAGCTGAAGCAGGTCTCCTTGGGTCACCACTGCATCCCCCTAAAATGCAGTCTCTATTGCAGGAGATTTTGTTTCAGTCCATGGCTAACAAGAAAAGTCCAGCCAAAAGCTACTCCATCATCTCCTCCCACCTAAATATTTCTTCTTCTAACATGTCAGGTCCAGGACTGTCTCTCTTCCACTACAAATCAAGGAGGAATAATATTTTACAAAGCCCTCATTTCCTGGAAAGGGTTAAAAGTTCAGACTCCCTGGACGGCTGAAATCTCTGTCCAGCATCCCGTCTCCCACGCTGGGCATCATCCCCCCCCCCTTTCTCCTTCTCCTCTGCCGGCAAATTTCCAGGTGCCGCCCGGCTCTCTGTCACTTTCCCTCTGTGGGGGGGGAACAAAGGCATCTCCGCTTCTCACCACCCTTCCGTCTGCAGGAGCTGGCTCGGTTCCAGACCTTCAGCCCCTCGGCCTACCTGGACTAGGCCGCGTGGCTTCCCCTCCCCCACCCAGCCCATGGCTGGGCAGGGGAGAGCCTGCACTCTCTGATGACCGGAACCAAAAAAGACAGTTCTCCTGGGAGTCCTTGCTTTTAACCCCCTGTGTTCTCAGAGGCGTGTCCATACTTTCAGTGGTCACTCCAGGTGCCAATATCCAAACCTGACCACTGATTGGTTTGACCCAACTTCCTGGAAAAAAAATTCACTTCCATGTCAAACCACGACACTCATGCTTACATGAGTTAACTATTGATCAACTTCTTTCAGTGGGTTAATTCTTGACCTATTATGTCAGGGCTATGATGGATGCACTTGATTTGCTGTGGTGTAAAATGAGAAGAGATTGTCTCAAGTGGGAAACAAGCCTTTCCCTGAAGTTACCACTGAAATCAGACCCTGCTTGGGCTGGCATCACCAGATTAAAGGTGAAACCTCCTGGCTGTACAGTCTGTTAGGGACAGAGACTCACTGGGGATTTGGTGAAATCTCCATGGCCAAAGGCAGCTAAAATAATTTCAAGTTAAGGAGGGAAGGAAGAGGAGACCCTTCCTTTTAGCAGGAAGGGGAATACCAGTAAAACCAAACTCCATTGGTGTTTTGGGGAACCAGCACTGGACACACACAAAAAGCTGAGGCAGAAATGGGTGAAAACATGGTTGGGGGCCCCACACACCTTTTGTTTTCCATCAGATGCCATTTTTGGGGTTTGTTTTTTTGGTTTTTTTGGGGGTTTTTTTTGCGCAGTATGTCCTGGACATTGGCATTTCAAGGGGCTTTTGGGTCCCACATGCTGGGGTGGGCGAAGTGAAGTGAAAGATTCCCCACTCCACGATAGAAACTTCATCACTGTCCCAGATTGAAAAGCAAGATGTATTCTATTTGCCATCTGTATGGCAGGTGTCTTGTGTTAAGTGGGCAGTTTTTCCTTATCTCTTCCACAATCAATCCTCCCTCCGGGGAGACATTTGCTGATAATGGGCTATTGAATGTCACTGCATGACTGATAAGAACTATAACATCCCATTGTAAGATGCTCCGCCCAGAGGGAGGAGCCAAGCATTCCTACCTGCATATAGTCTTGAGATTCTGGCCCACCAGCACAGCTTTTTCTGCGCTGGATTTTGCCAGAGGAACAGCTGCTTCTTCCACTGCCTCTTCAGAGGAAGACTACACCCTTTTCTACAGGATCACTACTCCAACAGAACCACACCTGACACTCCAGGAGGACTGCAGCCACAATTCCAATTGGACTGCTACCAACACCCTGTCCAACAGGGTGTCAGGTTGTATTCTGACTCTGTCAGTGTTGTTTTGGTTCACTGCATTGTTTATTTTATCTTTTTATTTTCTTCCCTAATAAAGAACTGTTATTCCTGCTCCCATATTTTTGCCTGAGAGCTCCCCTTAATTTCAAATTTATAACAATTTGGAGGGAAGGGGTCTACATTTTTCCATTTCAGGGGAGGCTCCTGACTTCCTTAACTGACACCTGTCTTTCCAAACCTAGACAATCACTGATCTCCAAACTTGCCCACTCTATGCTTTGTGCTGGACACCCTCCCTTCTCCAGCTGTGCGGAAGGTGGTCCAATGGACAGCCTGTCAGAAAATCCTTTTTCTGTCACCAGCATGCCCTGAAAAACGTCCTTGAGCTAGGCTTGGCTTAACCCTTCCCAGGCCTTACTGGTCAAAAATAGCCTTGCAGAGCATGTGACCTCTTTGGAGGCCACTTGTCATGTGCCTTGGCTGCTTGGGACTTTGGGGGGTGTGTGTGTGTATACAGTGGCATAAGGCTCTGCCCAACATCTGGAAGGGGAGTTTCCTGTGGGAATAATTACCAAAAGATCCAAACCTTAAACTTACCTGACATTTTATACAAAGAGCTGTATCCCTTCTACTGTGTGCTGTCCTGGAGGTCTGCTGACCTTGACCTTCTTTGACAGCAAGATTCATAGTCACTCACTGAGCTCAGAGCCTGTCCTCACCTGCAGGATGTGATGCTTCTGGACCGCAGATATCAGTGCAGCCCAAAGGACAGTGCTATTTGAGCAGAAGGGAGACTGCCCATGGGGAAAAATGGAGATGGGCTGATCAGGAAATGTTGTAAATCAAAAGGCCATGAATTAGGTGGAGAGAAGAAAGCAAGTGCTTAGTCAGGGTAGTGGGGACAAATTCTGAACAGCTTTTGAGCTTGCAGGTTGTAGGGGCAGGACTGTGTTTCATGGATTGGGGTGGTGCCTTCCTGGACCATAGTGTCCACAGGTGGCTGGGCTGGAGGGGGTGAGCTACACCTCCAGGAGCTGCTGGAAGGGCTGCCTGGAGCCAGCAGAGACCATACTCCTCTGTGGAAAGTACAGTCCCAGCATAGCATCTGCCTGCAGGGAGTGTTAATGTCTCATCTTTCCACTTCGCTTCCAGGTCTCAAAACTGGAGGTGGCTCTCCAGGTGCCTTGATGCCTTAAGTTTTAGCTTTTATATTTTCCAGATTCTGTACTGCATTAGTATATAACTCTGAGCTTCATAGAAAGTGTTAGCAAGTTCTCTTCACAGTTTAGTTAGACAAAACAATCCTTTTCCAGCCTGAGAACCAAGGACACCGTTAGAGCTTCAGGCCCCAAAAAGTATAAACAACAGCAAATTGAGGAGAGCAATCTGGGAGGATGTGACTTCATAACCTGAAGCTGTAATTGGACAATTAACCCCAATATGTAAATGGACTAAAACTTATAAAAGTGTGAAAATGTGTGACCCGTCGTCCATCTTGGGTGTCGCCTTGGCCAGGCTCTTGTACTGCCCAAGGTGTATCCTTTGAAGGCCTTTTTAATAAATACCTACTTTATTTCTTTAACACTGTCTAGCCTCTGTTCTAGGTAGCCTCTCAAGGCATCAGGCTCAGGGAACACCTTCCACTACACCTTCCATGGAGACTCCCATGCCACCTTCATATCCTTCCTCGGAGGCTCTAGCCCCTTTGATATCTTCTTCACCAACAGCTGCTCACGAGTGTTCAATGGCTTTGACCAGGAAGACATGGATATGGATGACAACGACAACCCTTTCAGCACCTTCATTCAGTTTGGGTACAGTGGCATTAATGGGGTTCACCAGCGGCACCAGGAGTCCCTGCACATGCAGAGAAAGGTCCAAGACTCACCTGTCATCCACGAGCTCAAGGTGTTCCTGGAAGAGATCTACCATGGATCCACCAAGGGGATGAAGATCACTTGCAGAAGGCTCAACGCTGATGGCCGGACCATGTGGACTGAGGACAAGATCATAAACATTGTCATCAAACAAGGTTAGAAGGAGGGAACCAAAATCACATTCCCCAAGGAAGGGAATTCCACTCCAGACAACATCCCTACCAACATCGTCTTCTTCCTCAAGGACAAGCCTCACTCACACTTCAAGAGGGATGGGACAAACATGGTCTATACCGCAAACATCAGTCTTAAAGAGGTGGGTATGAGTGGGAATACTCATGGGGTGGGAAGTGTCACTGCATTGTGGCATGTGGAACCAAGAAGGGAGTCAGTCCTTGTCCTGTACTGATGAGGAAGGACCAGGTAGGTCATGAGAGACATGAGCAAAGACCTTTGCAGAGACGAGGTGCAGAGACTAGCTCATAGTTTGTTTTGGAGATGCTCAACCTGTGTTCCAAGTGTAGGATATGGGTGCTGCAGTCCTTGATGAACATGTCTTGTTTCTTTAGTCAATAAGTGGTATTTACCCATTTTCTCCCATCCCCATATGTCTTGTCCCTCTATTTTAGTGTATTCACATGTGGAAGAGAGCCCAGATCCTCTGCAGGAACAAGGGAAAAAACAAGTTTGCTGGCATGAGTGTCTGGTCGCTGTTTTTTCTCAGAGACAAGCCTGCTGTGGCTTAATTACTGTCCAAGATAGCACAGGTTACCTCTCCCCACAGAGAGCAGTGTCATTGTCATGGGGAGAAAGGTGGTACCTCGCCCTCACTGAGCAATGCTTTAGCCTTTTCTTCGGTTCTGGCTTTTCTAGATAAAAACACAAATAAACAAAATATCCAGGCAGTGATCATATTCCAACACATACAGGCTGCCAGTCCTGGAGGTTGGATGCATCAGAGCCAGCAATCTGTGCAAAGGTGGTAAAGGAAGGGGAGAGTACCCAATTACAAGATGTGCCATTCACTGCCACTACTGTATAATTGCCTTTTAATAAATCCCAGCTGGCCGCTGCATTTAACATCAATGTTTTTGGCACCTACCATTTGCTGTTCCTTTCAGACTGTAGACAACATGTCATCTTAATGAGATGATTTTTTTTTTAAGACAGATTTATGTTCTCAAATGCATTTGATAGAAATAAGCTCAATGGGCCAGACAGGATAGGGAAACATTAACTCATTAGTGTGCCAATGAGTTGGGAGAGCTTTGTGATAGCTCTACATCTCAGCTGGGGCTGTGACCGGGTATACTGGAGGCAATCCTTCTCCCCCATCCCACAAACTCCCCTCCTCAGAGCAGCCTGGGGAGGCAATGCCCTGCTGGCTGCCACATCCTCCCAGCCAGGGCAGCATGGAGTGGTCGCTGTCTGATGGCTGCCACTACCTGGCGGCTGCAGAAGACAGAGGTGTAAAAAATCTTCCCTAGATCTCGGGGTTCTGTGGTCAAGATGACCCCGAGATCGTAAAAAGTCTTATCCTCCCAGCCCCGCAGCCAAAGAAGTCCAGATGCGTCAGTTTTGCTTCTCAAGGTTGTTTATTTTCTCTTATCTATAACATTCTTTCTCTGACCTGCTAAGCTCTGTCTAGCAAGTCGGGTTGTGGCATTCTGTCTGCCCTCTAGGGAGGTGTTTACATTTTATACTATGAACGACGTGTACTTTATTTACAATTAATTCCCAATACCTATCACCTATGTTAGACAGTGTGTCTCTACTCTAAACCAATGAAAAGTGTAACCATCACAGTGAAAGATGGAGGACAAGAAGAAGGAGAAGAAAGACAAGACACACCCAAATTCCTCCATCTTGCCTCCTGAACCCCATTCTAAAAAAACCCAAAATTCTACTTTTTCACCCTGTGTTACATTAACTCAAACTCTTGTGACCTGTAAATCTTCACACAAAGTAGGCAGCTTTTTTCCACGGGCTAAAATAGAAGCCACAGATGTTTTTGATTTCGTGCCAAGGCCTCCGAGCCCCCTGCCAGGATCTCAAGACAGCTAGGGCAGCCAGAGGTATGTCCTGGGTTCCCACACCTAGAGACTTGTTGTCTCGGTTTGAAAAGACATGTGTCTGCTAAGGAAGGCAGGAGCCTTCCTTGAAATGGAAAATGTAAGCCCCCTCCCTCCGAAGTATTATAATTTTGAAATTAAGGGGCTCTCAGTCAAAGATATGGGAATAAGAATAACAGTTCTTTACTAGGAAAATTGAAAATAAATGAAATAGTACAAAAGAAACTACTGACAGAGTCAGAAAACGACCTGACACCCTGTTGGTCAGGATGTTGGTAGCAGTCCAATTAAATAGCGGCTGCAGTCCTCCTGGAGTGAGAGATATGGTTCTGTTGAAGCAAGGATCCTGTAGAAGGGTGTAGGTTTCCTCTGAAGATCCAGTGGTGGTATAGATGGGCTTGGTCCTCCTCTGGGAATCCAGTGGGAAAAGGCTGCCTGTGGTGTTCCAAATCTCCGATTATATTCAAGAAGGAATGCTTGGCTCCTCCCCCTGGGCGGAGCATCTCACAATGGGATGATGTAATTTTATCAGTCATGTAGTGAGACTCAATGGCCCATTAACAGAAGATATCTCCCCGGAGGGAGGATGGGTTGTGGAAGAGATAAAGAAACCTGCCCCACCTGGTTTTAACAGGTGGCCCAATTAACAGAAGATAACTTCCCTACCTCGAACAGATGGCAATAGAATACACACCCCCAGCCACATCTTGTATTTGCAACCTAAGGCATTTGTAGGCTGTAGGGACGTAAGTGTCTGTTCTTAAAATTACAGGTGTGCATAACAGGAGGAGATCAAGCGAGGGAAGAGTGACACTGCTCTGTCAGTAGCTGCCTCTCCTGGGAGGCAGATGTTCAGGAAGCACTGCCAGCAGGGGCTTGCATCTGCCTGGCTGCCTGCCTAGCATCTGTGCCCAACAGCTACTCACTTTGCATCATTTACCTGGTATAACCTTCCTCAAAGCATCTATGGCTGAGATGCCATCAGTGGTGACAATTCTCCCCTCCCCCTCCCCCCCCCCCCCAGCTTGGCTGGGAATGGATGATGACTCGCAGTGCAGAGCTCATCTATCAAACCTGTGGTGGTTTAATAATAATACTAAGCCTCTTTATAGGATGCAGGGCAGATCTTGTGGTTTACTGGTGTTACTTCAGCAATCAGTTTCCCAAATGCCAATGAAGTTTGGCAAGAAGAACAAAAGCAGGAACATACAGCGGAGGAACAATTACCTCTGGTTCCTGCATCTTGGCTTTAGGAAGGAAATGTTAAGGTCATGTCTGCCTTGATGGTTACTGCCTGCTTCTGCTTGCATCCCTTTGCTTGCCTCATCAACATGCTTCCATGGGGAGTTCCTGCTCACCCTCCCATTTTATGGCTGAAAATCATAGAATCATAGAAGAGGCTGAGTTGGAAAGGACTGTTATAGGTGGATATTGTGATTATTTGCTCTCGCAATTAAGGGATAAATATCATGTGTATGTTAAGAAAAGTTTTATTGATGTATGGTTATGTTATTGTAGTTTGTTGTTTAGACGTCCTCTGTTCTCCCCATAGTCCCCTTCTGTAGTATCCCATGAACTCCGTCCCCACAACCAATTCCCAAGGGCATTACCTTGGGAAGACTTACCATAGAGTTCATTCCTCCTGTGGGACAGACAAGACTCCCTCATGGACATCTGACCATATTTTGCAACCTTCCTTGGTTTCTCCTTTCCCTGTTTCCTCCTTGGCTGGGTACCCCTGGTGGCTGCCCCCTCTCCCCTGGAGACCAATCCCCTTTGCCCTGCTCTTAGCTCTGCCAGCCCATCCCTTCCCATTCTTAAGCTGTCCACAGCACATGCTAGTCCTCTTTTTGCCTGGGTTTCCCTTTGGCATACCCTGAATAAATCTCGCTGGAACTAACCCTTACAAAAGAGCCTTCTGCTTCTCTTTGCTGAGCCAGCTGCAGTGAGTCTGGTGTGTGGATCTGACTGCATTGCCTGAATGCTAATCCAACCGGCTTTTCCACACGAGATGCTTGTTGGGAACAGATAATAGGTAGCAGCACCCACCATCCAACTCACACTTTTACACCCTTCCCCCCACTGTATTGTTGCCACTGGACAGCCTTGGTTGTCGGGGACATGTAGAGGGAAGGCGTGTACATGTGCCCCTTGTATGGGGCAGTTGGGAATTGGGAAGGCTTGTTGCTAGGGAGGCGTGGCATGCAAACACCTGACCTCCAATCAAATTGCAAGAAAGCACTTTCCACCAATGGATGGCAAAGAAGAGTTAACTGACAGATTTTGGGAGGGGCCAGGGTTGGCTGATGCAACACCAGGGGTATAAAAGGTGGAGCCGCCATTTTATGGTCGAGTATGTGGCAGTCAGTCACACACTCCCAGCGCACTGCCCTTTTTTCCCTATTCAGTCCTTTGTTGTATTAGTTGAGGTTCAATAAATATTTTAAAAATTTAAAAGTGAGGCGTCGTTTCTTATCGTAGCAGCGGTCTCCACTGGGTAATAATTAGCATTGACTCCATGATTGCAGAAGGCTTTATTGCATCATGGTATACTATACTATACCTATTAATAAAAACTCTCATCGCTCTTGCAGACAGTCCGATACAGACAGACCAGATTGGTTAATTGAAATCCAAACACCATCACCATTGGCCAATTAAGAAATCACCCTTTGGTAAACAAATCTCCATAACACATTCCACATGTGCACAACAGGTTGTCATGGTTTGATGCTGGCGCAATGCCAGTGTCCCCATGAAAATGCACCTTTCCCAAATGAGTGCTGTGAGATGCGATCAGGAACAGAGCAGAGCAGGCCCAAGCTTAAAAACAAAGGGATAAACTTTATTAAGCTACTATTACTATAATAAAAGACACACAGAATTCAGGATGGAAACCCCCCAAAACATTCCTCCTCCCCCCACCCAATTTCCAACAAAACACATTGAGACACAACCCTGGATTCCTGATCAAGTTACCACCCTTCAGATAATCAATTCTTAGTTCATCAAGGGAGAGAGGAGTCTCTCCTGTGCCATAGACCCCCAGGAAACACAATTGCAACTTCTTGTGTTTCCATGTCACACATGGAACCGCCCGGCGAAAATCTGCCATTGTGACACCCTCCTTTTCATGTCACAGTGCTCTCACCACTGTGCATGGACTGAAACTGCTCATAGGGTTTCCTTTTAAGGATGCTTTGCCAAGGACCAAAAGAACACCAGTTTCTCATTTTTGGGACAACACTCCCCCCCATTTTCTCCTCCCCTGGGGCTGAGGGTCTCAAGAACAGAGATCTTCTTCTTCCTGAAGACAGAGGGCACCACCATACCCTCCTCAACCTTTTTCTCTGTTCACTCCACTCCTGCACTCTTCTTGGCCCAAGTCATTGCATCCCCCTAAAATGCAGTCTCTGTTGCAGGAGAGATTGGTCCAGTCTATGGCTATACAAGAAAAGTCCAGCCAAAAGCCACTCAATCATCTCCTCCCACCTAGGGTTTCTTTTCCCCATCTTCTTCTGGCATCCCAGGTCCCAGACTGTCTCTTTTCTCTTCCAAATCGAGGAGTAGTGTTTTGCAAAGCTTTCTTTTCCCAGGAAAGGGTTAAAAGTCTCAGACTCCCAGGACGGCTGAAATCTCACAGCAGGCTGCCGAAATCTCACAGCAGGCTGCTGAACTCCCATGGCTGGGCACCGGCTTCCCCGCCACCTCTGTCTTCTCTGCAGCGATTTCCAGATGGAACGGGCTCTCTCTCTCTCTCTCTCTGGGGGGGCTGCCTGGGACATCTCAGTGCTCCTCCACCCTTCCGTCCTGTGGGGGTGTCAGGGTTTGACACTGGCACAATGCCAGCGCCCCCATGAAAATACACCTTCTTAATAGAAATGCTGTGAGATGTTATCAGGAACAGAGCAGAGCAGGCTTAAGCTTAATAACAAATTTAAAAAAACTATATTAAACTACTACTACTGTACAAGACACACACACTAAATTTAGGATGAAGACCTTCCAGAATACTCTTCCTCCTACTCAATTTCCAAAACAACTACAATGAGACATCACCCGGGAATCCTGATCAAGTTGTCACCCTTCAGATAATTAATACTCAGTCTATTAAGGGAGAGAGGAGTCTCTCTTGCACCATAGACCCCCAGGAAACACAGTTGCGACTTCTTGTGTTTCTGTGTCACACATGGCAACTGCCTGGAGAAAATCTGCCAGTGTGACACTCTCTTTTCTATGTCACAGTGCTCTCACTACTATTCATGGACAGACTACCTATAGGACTCCTTTAAGGATGCTTTGTCACGGATTCAAAGAGACAACAGTTCAGCTTCTCATCTTAGGACTACAGTCCCCCGCATTTTCCCCTGGGGCCAAGGGTCTAAGAAGATCATCTTCTTCCTGAAGACAGAGGGTATCACCATTCCCTCCTCAGCTTTTTTCTGTTCTTGCCATTCCTGTGCTGGTGGTTGCTGAAGCAGGTCTCCTTGGTTAACTACTGCATCCCCCTAAAATGCAGTCTCTATTGCAGGAGATTTTGGTTCAGTCCATGGCTAACAAGAAAAGTCCAGCCAAAAGCTACTCCATCATCTCCTCTCACCTAAAAATTTCTTCTTTTAAAATCTCAGGTCCTGGACTGTCTCTCTTCCACTATAAATTGAGGAGGATTAATATTTTACAAAGCCTTCATTTTCCAGGATAGGGTTAAAAGTTCAGACTCCCCGGATGGCTGAAATCTCTGCCCAGAACTCCTAACTCTCTCACTGGGCATCTTCCCTCCCCCCCTTCTCCTTCTCCTCTGATGGCAAATTTCCAGGTGCCATTAGGCTTTTTGTCTTTTTCGCTTTGAGGAGGGGGGGGGAACAAAGGCATCTCTGCTTTTCTCCACCCTTCCATCTGCAGGAGCTGGCTCGGTTCCAGTCCTTCAGCCCCTTGGCCTACCTTAACCAGGCCGCATGGCTTCCCCTCCCCCGCCCAGCCCATGGCTGGGCAGGGGAGAGTCTGCACTCTCCGACGACCGAAACTAAAGAGACAGTTCCCCTGGGAGTTCTTGCTTTTAAACCCCTGTGTTCTCAGAGGCGTGTCCATATCTTCAGTGGTCACTCTAGGTGCCAATATCCAAACCTGACCACTGATTGGTTTGACCTAACTTCCTGAAAAAGTTCACTTCTATGTCAAACCACGACAGGGGGGACCGGCCTGGTTCCATTCCCTTCACCCCCCTTCTCCCTCTGGGGCTCCGGCCTACCTCAGCCACAGGCTGCATGGTTTCCCCTTCCCCACTCAGTCTGTAGCCAGGCAGGGGAGAGTCTGCACTCTCCGATGACCGGAACCAAAGAGAAAGTTCGCCTGGGAGTTCTTGCTTTTAACCCCCTGTGTTCTCAGAGGCGTGTCCATACCTTCAGTGGTCACTCCAAGTGCCAATATCCAAACCTGACCACTGATTGGTTTGACCCCAACTTCCTGAGAAAATTCACTTCTGTGTCAAACCACGACACAGGTGCAGCAAGTAAAGATAAGAATTGTTTATTTTCTCTGAGCTTTCTCACAGCTTCCCAGGAAAATCCTGGGAAAGCTATCTCTCTCTTTGTTCAGAGGATATGTGATTACCACAGTTTCTCACAGGATCCATCAGGATCATTGAGTCCAACTCCTGACCCTATGCAGGACACCCAAAGAATCACACCATATGCCTAAGACCATTGTCCAAACACTTCTTGAACTCTGTCAAGCTTGGTGCTGTGACTGCTTCCCTGGGGAGTGCATTCCAGTGCCCATCCAACCTCTGGGTGAAGAACCTTGTCGTGGTTTGATACTGACCCAATGCCAGGCACCCACGAGAGTCGCTCGCTCACCCTCCCCTGCCACAGCTGGGCAAAGGAGGGTGTCCGGGCTTGTAAGATAAGCATATATTCTATTTGCCATCTGTCGGAGGTGGGGCAGGTATCTTCTGTTAAGTTGGGCAGTTTTCTTATCTCTTCCAAGAACAATGTCTCCCTCCGGGGAGATATCTTCTGTTAATGGGCCATTGAATGACTCACTGCATGACTGATAAAGTTACATCATCCCACTGTGAGATGCTCCACCCAGAGGGAGGAGCCAAGCATCCCTACCTGCATAAAATCAGCATTTTTTGGGACATCAGAACAGCCTCTTCACTGGATTCCCAAAGGAGCAGCTTCTTCCCCACTGAATTCCTAGAGGAAGACCAGGCCCATCTACTCTATCACCAGACCTTCAGAGAAAACTACACCTTTCTATGGGATCACCGCTTCAACAGCATTTCATCTGCCACTCCAGGAGGAGCAGCCACCATTTAACTGGACAATCACCAACACCCTGACTCTATCAGTAGTTTTGTTTGTACTAATTACATTTTTTTTAATTTAGTTTTTTCCTAGTAATGAACTGTTATTCCCATTCCCATATCTCTGCCTGAGAGCCTTTTTACTTTGAAATTGTGGTAATTCAGAGGGACGGGGTTTACCTTTTCCATTTCACGGGAGGCCATTGCCTTCCTTCACAGACTCCTGTCTTTTCAAACCTAGACGGAAGGAAAAGGAAAAAAAGTTAATGAAGGTTTCATGAGTGAGATAAGGATTGGGAGAAATATTTCAAGGGCAAAACAGGCTCAACTTTAGTTGAAAAGTGAATTTATTACTAACAGACTCAGAGGAGGATAAAGAGAAATAAAATAATCCCTTAAAACACTGTTTCCCCCCCCCAGCCCCTTCCTCCTTCCCACCGACAGTGCAGGGAGACAGGGTGTGGGGGTTTTGGTCAGTTCATCACTGAGATTTTCTTCTGCTGCTTAGGGAGAGGAGTCCTTCCCCTGTGAGGCCATGGGGTCCCTCCCACTGGAGACAGCTCTCCGTGAACTTCTCTGGCATGGGCCCACTCTCACGAGCAGCAGCCCTACTGCACCTGCTGCAACGTGAACTCCCCCCACAGGCAGACAGTCCTCCCAAAACTGCTGTGACGTGGGTCACTCTTCCATGGGGTGCATTCCTCCAAGGACAGGCTCCTCTAGCCTGGAAGCAAGGGCCCTCTCTCTCCACTGGGTCTCCCACTGGATCACAGCCTCCTCCAAGCATCTACCCTGCTCTGGCTTGGGCACCGCCCCCCACGGGCTGTGGGTGGATCTCTGCATCCCACGTGGACCCATGGGCTGCAGGGGGACAACCTGCTTCACCATGGTCTTCACCATGGCCTGCAGAGGAATCTCGGCTCTGGTGCCTGGAGCACCTCTTCCCCCTCCTTCTCCACTGACTTTAGTGTCTCCATGTTGTTTCCCTCACATGTTCTCACCTCCTCCTCCTCTTCTCTGGCTAGAAGCAAAACCCCTGAGTTTGTTTTGATTTTCTTCTTAAATATGTCATCACAAAGGCGTTACTAGCCTCTGTCATTGGCAAAGTTTAAGCCAGCAGAATGTCCATCTTCAGAGCCGTCAGGGATTGGCTCTGCTGGACATGGCAGAAGCTTCCAGCAGCTTTTCACAGGAGCCATCTTTGTGGCCCCCCTGATACCTAAAACCAGGCCATGCCAAACCAATACAAACCTTTTCCTGATATCCAACCTAAACCGCCCCTGACAACTTCATGCTGTTTCCTCGAGTCCTGTCACTGGTCAAGAGAATGAAAAGATTGGAACCTGCCCCTCTGCTTCCCCTCCATGAGGATGCTGAAGACCACAATGAGGTCTCCTCTTAGTCTCTTCCAGGTTGAACAAACCAAGTGACCTCAGCGACTCCTCGTATGGCTCTCCCTCCAGACCCTTCACCATCCTCCTGGCCCTCCTTTGAATGCTCTCTAATAGTTTAATGTCTTTTTCATATTGTAATGCCAAAAGCTACACACAATATTCAAGGTGAGACCACACCAGTGCAGAGCAGAGTGGGATAATCACCTCCCTTGATCGGCTGGTGATGCTGTTCCTGATGCACCCCTGGATACAGTTGGCCTTCCTGGCTGCCAGGGCACTTCTGACTTATTCAACTTGCCATCAACCAGGATCCCCAGGTCCCATTCTGCAGCGCTGCTCTCCAGCCTTTCGTTCCCCAGTCTATACACACAACCAGGGTTGCCCTGTCCCAGGTGCAGAATCCAGCACTTGCCCTTTTTGAACTTCATAAAGTTTGTGATTGCCTGTCAGCGATTGAGAGATGGGACTCTATTATGGCCTGGGGTTCCCAGGGTCTATCAGACCCCGGCTGCCGTAGGTGTCCTGGATAGCACTGGGCTGATAAGCACAACCTGTCCAGGTCCCTCAGGCAAGCTCCCAGCCGCAGGCAATCTTAGCAAGCAGCTCAGCTCTTAAGTGAGATCAGTTCTTTGGTGAATTCAGCTCTTTAGTGATTTCAGCTCTTTGCTTGCTAAGTGCCACAGGCAGACACGTGGGGAGAGAGAGGAGAAGGCTGCATGAGGCTCCACAGTGGTGTCTTTATTGGCAGCTCCAGTGAAGGGTTTCAGTGACAGCTCTTCTGCCAAACTGGGAAGAAATGGAGGTTTATATAGGGTACAGAGGTTTTAGAAATTGGTCCAATAGTAAGGGTCGAGGTGAATATGACCTATAGTCTTACAGAGAGATAACAAGGGTCTGAAGGTGGAAGAGGGGCTACTTTGGTCCAGTCATCATGACTAGGCATTTATCTTAGGCAAGTGACCGCCAGGGAGGCCTTGCAGGGCCTCTGGCTTTTACAGGACTCCACTTAGTGCAATCAAGAAGTCGTTTATTGTTTCTAAAGTTCGGTTTATATACTCTTACAGCTTTGAATAAAATTTTCCGCTGCCAAGCAATAACTACATTATTAATACAATCTTGCACCTGCAGTCTTACATGGCTTCCTTAAAACAAAGCACAACATTCCTTTTCCTTCCTCCCTCAGATTTCTGTTTCCCAAGGCTTTTGGCTTACCAAGGCCAAGATGTCCACCTCATCCATCAACTCTCCATACTCTCTGCTCCACTGCCCAGCTGCTTCCCCATAATTGCCCATCTCTCTCATTTGTTCAGGTCTCTCTGGAGGGCCCCTCTGCCTCCAGGGAGTCGACAGCTCCTCCCAATTTAGTGCTGTCAGCAAATTTACTTAGTATTCTTTTGAGTCCTGCATCGTGGTTGTTAATGAAGGTGTTGAAGATCACTGGGCTGAGGACGGAGCCCTGCAGAGCCCCACTAGTGACCAGTCACCAGCCTGATGTTACCTCATTTACTGTAACCCTTTGTGCCTGACCCATGAGGCAGTTGCTCGCCCATCATGTAATATAGTTATCCAGCTGTGCGCTGGACATTTTGTTCAGAAGGATCCAGTGAAAGACTGTGGTGGTGCGTGGCTACGCAAAATGAGCAGACAAGCTTTGTGAATTGGAAGTTGGAGTTTTTGTTTTGTAAATCTGAAGTTGGAGTTTCTATTCTGTATTTTTACGTATATTCAGCCTCCCCCCTGAAGTTATTCCCATTGGATTTCACCTGTGATGTATTTAGACTGGACTCTGTTTCTATTGGATTTACCTTATCTCTTATATTCCCTATAAAAGCTGTGACGCAACCCCCTCCCATCGTCACTTGTACGTGCGGTGTTCGAGCAAATACAACCTACTTCGGACGACACACAAGTGTCCAATCTCTTGAGTCTCTTTATCTCGGTCTTAGTCGCGCTGGCAAAACCATTCTGTCCATATCGGAGCAACGAACAACAAGGTGGTTGTTGCTCACAAACACGGCCACTCCCAGAAGCCGCTGGTCGGCACCCGGGAAACAGAAGCCCTGTGGAAACAGGAACCAAAGAGAAAGCAACAAAAGACAGTATCAAAAGCCTTGCTTTTGGATATCAGGTTTGACAAGCAGGACTTTCCCCTCATGAAGCTGTGCTGGGTGTGACCAATGACTGCGTTGTCCTCCAGGTGTTTTTCAAAATGCCCTTTCTCTGGCACACATGAACCCATACAGCCTTGTATGGTGCATAACAGTGGACACCAAAAAGTATGAGGGATCCAGCATCCTTGGCTAAGCATGGGGCAGAAATGCATTGACATGGGGAGACTGTCCTTCATTTGCCCCCCAACCTGCTAGAGATCTAGCCAAGCATTCACTGCTTTTATGAAGATGGCACTGGGCATCATCCTGCAGCCAGAAAAGCTCTTCCCATGAGGAGGGCCTGTGTAGGAATACAGCTAGAAAGCTGAGCTGGGAGCACTGTTCAGCTCATGACAGAAGTGGATATGATAGCATTAGTAGGCTGCAAGCCTTGGCAACAGAAAGCAGAACTTTGAAGAAGGAATGCAGAAGTTAGCGGTGCGCTTGGTAAGCAGAACTTATGTAAGA
This sequence comes from Vidua macroura, assembly GCF_024509145.1. Classification (NCBI taxonomy): domain Eukaryota; kingdom Metazoa; phylum Chordata; class Aves; order Passeriformes; family Viduidae; genus Vidua; species Vidua macroura. The sequence continues at coordinate 2,144,492 of NW_026530535.1, read as the reverse complement.
CGGTACATACCTGCACTAGTTTATATGAGGCTTTGAATTAAGCAATGTTACCTAGTTACATAAATGTTATAGTTGTGCTATTTTTAGTTACTGCCGAAAAGGTATATAAACTCAGCTTTGTGTATCAATAAATGGCTTAATGTGTGCAAACCATGGAGTCCACATCTCTAATCAATCGCCGTCAAATGGTACCCTCGTGGTGAGGAAGTGATGATTGCCTAGCTGAGTGACTGGTGATGAGCCCTGCAGAACAAAGTGCTGCTGTGAGGAAGCAGAAAAGCCGGCCAGTGACAAACCCCTCTGGGATATAGAAGGTTAGCCACTGCAGGGGACAATGGGTCAGGGGATGTCTGCCCAGGAGAGACGTTTTTGAACTTACGTCTAAGTTGCTGTGACAGCATGGCAAAATTTTGCCCTCACATGACTTAAAAGTCCTATTATGATGGACAGCAGCTGATATGCTAGGAGTCACTGAGTCCATGGTCTTTACAACAGATCTGTGGGACAAAGCAGGAATTAAGCTATGGGATTCTGCTACCAAGAGAAATAAAGTGGCTGCAGAAATGCTACCCTTCTGGCGGGTGATTTTTGGGGCCTTAAAGGCTCAAGAAAACTCCCAGGCTACGGGGAATGCCTGCCTTCCCACTGTGGCAGAAGCTCAGTGCTCTTTAAAATCTGAAGAGACTGCTGCTAAAGTCAAACAGATTGCCGTTTGCTCCCCCTTTACTGCGGCGTCTGAGAATGCCTTACATTCCAAAGAGACTGCTGCATCTCTCCCACCATAGCAAACACAATCCACAGCCCCAGTACCCTCTCTTATGAGGGAAAGAGAGGAGGGCCCTTTGCACTCTGAAGGGGCTTTCGCTGCTTGCTACAGTCCAGAAAACAGTGAGGAAAACGAAAAAGAGGATCCCAAGGAGGATCCCTTTGATCCCAGACACATCGATCCTGACAAAGAACCTGATTTATATCCCCCCGACCCTCATGACAACTGGGTATGCTTAAAACAAGCATTAAGGGAGGGGGGTTTTGACATTGCTGAAAGAATTGTGGCACTGGTAATATATTTGGGACCCCAAAAGCGAACTGCCTATTGGGAACAACTGTCTTTCCCAGAAATTAAAGAGCTCCGATGGGCAGTTACAGAGCTCAGTATAAGCTCACCTCATTTTACAAACATGCTAGATTCTGTGTTTGCTGCTCACATAATGACCCTGCACGATTTAAAAACTCTCACTCGGCTACTGCTATCCCCCGTTCAATACAGCTTGTGCGAAAAGGAGTGGGAGAAAGGTTTGCAAAACCTTCTTAAAACTTATATGGGTCATGCTAATTAGACCCTGGCAGGCCTCACAATGAGACAGCTTATAGGAACGGGACCGTACACAGATCCTGCCGCCCAGGCACGAGACTGCCCAAGGGAAGCCCTTGATGGAATCCGGGATGCAGCTCGCCAAGCCTTTTTTAAGGTCCCTGATGCAAAAACTCCTCAGAAAGTATTCACAACCATTGTCCAGAGGCCTCAGGAGCCCTACATGCAGTTTATCAATTTGGCGTTCAAGTGCTTGCTTAAGATGGTCAATAATGTAGATGCCTGTGAAATTTTGCTTTTAAAACTTGCTGTTGAAAATGCAAACACAGACTGTAAAAAACTCCTTAAGTCCCTGCCTAACCAAGAACCAACTCTTATTGAAATGATTGAAGCGCGCAACCATATTAGGACAATAGAACATCAATATGAAGCCATGGCCGCAGCTTTTGCAGCCACCAAAGGTGCCTTTGGAACTCTGGCAGTTTGTTTCAGCTGTAGCAAACATGGCCACCTTAAAAAAAGACTGCTTTGTTCAAAAAGGGCCTAAGCCAAAAACCCCTGATGCATGTCCACAGTGTCATAAGGGTGGTCATTTTGCTAACCAGTGTCACTCTAAGTATGATTCTGAAGGTCGCCCGATCCAGGGAAACTGGAACTGCAGCACAGACCTGCACCGCGCTCTGACACAAATACCCCAGCTGACACAAATACCTCAGCCACCACCGCAGATGCTGCTACCGCAGATGCCGCCACCGCAGATGCCAACTGTGGAAGTGCAGCCACCAAGAATACTCAGCAGAGGATTGCCTCAAGTCTTCACCCAGCAACTGCAGGCAGTGTCGGACCGGACCTGTCAACCTCAATCACAGTAACGTTGCTCAACTCTTCTGTTCATTTACTCCCTACAGGAATTTTTGGCCCACAAGGACCCCAGAAAAGTGCTCTGCTGGTGGGGAGGTCTTCAACTACCCTTTTAGGTCTTTTTTTCCTCCTGGGAGTTAGACTCAGACTCTGTTGGGGAAATTAAAATCATGGCTTGGACTCCCTTTCTGTGAGTTTGAGGGCCCCAAGTTGGGCAACTCCCTGGGGGCTCCCCTGGCAGGGGAGACCCTCCTGGAGCAGTTCTGTGTCAGGAACGAGAGACACATTGGACTTTTTTGGTCTTCAGCTTCTGTTTATTGTTATCTTATCAAAACTTCAGCACGCTCTCTGCACCAGACTCTGCGTGCAGGAAAAACAGCACAAAAATGGCTAACAATCTCTTGTTATGAGGCCTTTTAAGTCTAATCAAAAACTAAGCTACCCAATTAAGAAGTGACACCTAAATTATTTTCCTTTCTAACCCAATAACTGACCCCTAAAGACCCGCAATGCGGATTTTTCTACCCAATTACAAGATACCACCTAAACCCAAGAAGAAAGAGGAAGAAGAAGAAAGAAGAAAGGAACTCGAGACAACACCCTATATCCTCTATCTTGAACCCATCTGTAACATACAAAAAATCCTAAAACCTAAATTTCTCACCCATGTGACATACTAAACTACTCTCTACAATCTCTACAATCTATTTCACACTTTTGTGGTTTCTAGTTTACCTTGAGGCTTTGGAAGTTTTCTCCATGAATGAGGGTCAAAGTCAGTGCTCCCCTGGGGGTCAGGACACCCCAGAGCAGACAGAAAAATATTCCCAGTGCCCTGGGTTTCCACACCTTTCCACCCTGTACTGTCCCTCAAGGTACACATATCACACAATTGATTCCTTTTTCACGCAATTTGTCATCCCCTAAACAGAATGCAATACAAGGGTAGGAGGATTTGGTTCTTCAGGAACCCCACAAATATTAGAGGTGCAGACAATTTCTGATGAATGTCCCACTTGCAAATGTACCCTGTCATTACAGGGGGAACAGATAACACTCACTGGTATTTTAGATACTAGAGCTGACGTCACTTATTGTGGTAGTGCGTAGCTACGCAAAAGGGGCAAAAAGCTTTGTGAATCTGAAGTTGGAGTTTCGTTTCTGTATTTTTCTGTAAGTTCATCCTTCCCCCTGAAGCTATTCCCATTGGATTTGACCTGTAAATGTATTCAGACTGGACATTGTTTCTATTGGTTTAACCTTATCACCTATGTACTCCCTATAAAAACTGTAACCAAAACCCCTCCTCCCATCACTTATCCTTGCGGCGTTCGAGCAAATACAATATTCCTCGGACTGCAAACAAGCGGCCTCTCTGGTCTCTTTGTCTCGGTCATGGTAGTGCTCTCAGAATAGCTCTGTCTGTATCAAAAATTGAACATGAAACCTATAGTAATAAAAATAGTTGATGAGAGCCATCCAGTCGGGTACGACAATATCCACTCTCCCTGGAGGGGAGACAAGGACTATGGCAGGTGATCCAGGACCTACTTGAGGACGGGACCTTAGAACCATGTAAGTCCCCTCATAATATACCCACATTACCAGTAAAGAAGTCAGATGGGACTTATAGGCTTGTCCAAGATTTAAGAGAAGTAAACAAAAGAACAGTGAATTGGTACCCAGAGGTGCCTAACCCCTATACACTACTGAGTAATATTCCTCCATCACACCAGTGGTTTAGTGTGCTAGACTTAAAAGATGCCTTTTGAGCATGTCCATTGGCAGAGAAAAGTAGGGATATATTTGCCTTTGAATGGGAGGACCCCGATTCCGGGAGGAAGAAACAGCTTCGGTGGACTAGGTTACCCCAAGGGTTTTCCGAATCCCCAGACCTATTTGGTCAAGCCTTGGGAGAAGTACTACAACTCTTCTCCATCAAACCTGAGATAAAGGTCATCCAGTATGTAGATGATTTGCTTCTCTCAGGACGGGAAGAAAGTTCGAGAATCCACCATAGCATTGTTAAAATTTCTGGGGAACCAAGGACTTCGAGTATCAAAAGGGAAACTCCAATTTGTAGAGAGGGAAGTAAAATACCTAGGACATGTGATTTGTCAAGGGAGCCAGCAGTTGAACCCTGAGAGAATCACAGGGATAGCTTCACTCCCACGGTCAGAAACTGAGGGAAGTTAGAAAGTTTCTAGGCTTGTTGGGATATTGTAGGATATGGATTGAAGGATACAGGCAAGCCATCAAGTTCTTGTATGAAAAGCTAGTAGAAGAAGAGATTAGGTGGGAAGAAGATGATGAACAAAAGTTTGAAGTTTTAAAGCAAAAATTAGTCAGTACACCAGCACTGAGTTTTCCTGCCTTAGACAAACCTTTTTATCTCTTTGTAGATGTAGAAAGAGGGGTAGCACATGGAGTATTAGCCCAGGACTGAGGAGGATCCAGGAAACCGTTGGCCTATTTATCAAAACTGCTAGACCCTGTCAGCCGGGGATGGCCTATCTGCATTCAGGCAGTGGCAGCAATTGCTGTACTCATAGAGGAAAGCAAAAAATTAACCTTTGGGGGAAAATTGAAGGTATATACTCCTCACTCAGTTAGAAGTATCCTAAGCCAAAGGGCTGAGAAATGGCTCACTGATTCCTGAGTGTTAAAGTATGAAGCCTTCTTAATAAATAGTGATTTAGAGCTAATCGTGAGTAACCAATTCAACCCTGCACAGTTTTTATATGGGGAACCAGGTGAGGAATTAATAAATACTTGCCTAGAGGTTATAAACTATAAAACTAAAGAGAGGACCTAACGGATCAACCACTCCAAGGAGGAAAACAATTGTACATCGATGGATCTTCAAGGGTAATCCAGGGGCACCGGGTATCGGGGTACGCTATAGTAGATGAAGGGTTTGTGGCCATAGAGAAGGAAAAGTTACCTTCCAACTGGTCAGCCCAAGCATGTGAGTTGTATACCCTAAAACGAGCTCTAGAACTATTAATACGAAAAAGAGGAACAATATATATAGACTCAAAGTATGCTTTTGGAGTAGTGCATACCTTTGGAAAAATTTGGGAAGAGAGGGGGCTATTAAATTCAAAGGGAAAGGGACTGATTCAGGAAAAGCTTATTTTGGAGGTATTAGAAACCTTACAATTACCAGAGGAAGTTGCAGTAGTATATGTTAAAGGACATCAAAAAGGCGTGACTCAAGAGCCACAAGGGAATAATTTAGCAGATTTAGAAGCTAAGAATGTGGCCGAATCGGGGACAGAAAAATTAATGGTAGTGTTAACCCCCATTAAAAAAATGCAGGAAGTCCCCATATTCAGTGAGACAGAAGAGAGAGTACTCCTTAAAATAGGAACCAAGAAAGATAACAAGGGGAAGTGGAGATTAGCGGATGGGAGGCAAGTGTTAAACCTCTTGCCAAGAAAATGCTAGAAGGCATGCATGGTACAACACATTGGGGTACTCAAGTGCTAAGTGATCAATTTCTAAGGGATTGGGGCTGCATAGGAATTTTTGGGATAGCTAAGCAGGTGACTGAACGGTGCGTGATAATTCAACAAGTAAATAAGAAGGTCCTAAAAAAAACACCCAGGGGACGGCGAGAACTAGCCTTAAGGCCCTTTCAAAACATCCAAGTAGATTTTACTGAACTCCCCCAGGTACAACAGCGGAAGTTTTTGCTAGTGATAGTAGATCACTTGACTCATTGGGTAGAGGTGGTACCCACTGTGAAAGCCAATGCCAATGTTGTGAGTAAAACACTCCTAGAATCAATCATTCCCTGATATGGGATGGTGAATAGGATTGATTCAGACCGGGGAACTCATTTCACATCAAAGATATTGCAGAAAGTTTTTCAAGCCCTGGGAATGAAATGGGAGTTACACACTCCATGGCATCCCCAGAGTTCTGGTCAGGTTGAGAGAATGAATCAAACTCTTAAAAGAGCTCTAGTTAAGCTACTGATTGAAACCCAAATGTCATGGATAAAATGTTTCCCTTTGGCCTTATTAAGAATTAGAACCCAACCCCGGTCAGATTTGGGGGTGTCACCCTATGAAATGATGTTTGGGTTACCCTTCCTAACCTCACCCCAGAAGGCTGCCACCTGTGAGGAAGGGGAAACCAGTGCCAAAAAAAATGTTATATCTATAGTACAAACCTTAGAAAGGCTAAGACATAAAGGGGCAATTCCTCAAACTACCACCCTGGATTTCAGAATCCATAATATTAATCCTGGGAATTGGATGATGATTAAGTCATGGAGAGATCAGCCTCTAACTCCGTAGTGGGAAGGTACTGCTCACCACCGAAACGGCCGTGCGAACTGCAGAGCGGGGATGGACTCGTGCCAACAGAGTTAAAGGCCCAGTGGAAGAACCCAAAGAATGGACTGTAACATCCAGGCCGGGGGAAACGAGATTGACTCTCAAGCAGAGACCAAGAGACAACCAGGAAAACACCAAGACACTCAAAAAGTAGAATCAAGCTTTCACCAGCCACCCCAAGAACTGTTGTTTTTTTGTTTGTTTGTTTTTCATGTTTTAATGACGAAGAATTATGAGCATCTGTTGAGGGGAAGTACACAAGGGACCATAAAAAGTAATGGGACAGCTTCCTTTAGAAAATAAGACAAAGGAAGTAGGGCAAGACCAGGTTGGCCCCTTTGTTTGCTACCAAGAAGACCCCATAGCCCTTCTGTGGGTAGCAACCCCGTAGGCATGGTAAGGTAGGGACAAAAGGCCATACCGGACCTCAGTAATTCCCCAACTGTCTTTAAATACAAAAGGGACTAGAGGGCAAGACTGACTAGGCGTCTGTACTCACCACTAAGAGACACCTCCTATGGGTAGCTGTGGAGCCTTCCCGTTCTGAGGAGGCTGTTATCTGATCTTAAGACTCCTCCCATAGTGTCCCAGATTGAAAGGCAAGATGTATTCCATTTGCCATTTATATGGCAGTTGTCTTCTGTTAAGTGGGCAGTTTTCCTTATCTCTTCCACAACCAATCCTCTCTCAGGGGAGACATCTGCAGATAATGGGCTATTGAATGTCACTGCGTGACTGATAAGAACTATAACATCCCATTGTGAGATGCTCTGCCCAGAGGGAGGAGCCAAGCATTTCTACCTGCATATAATCTTGAGTTTCTGGAACACCAGCATGGCTTTTTCTGCACTGGATTTCCCAGAGGAACAGCTGCATCTTCCACTGCAGGAAGACTACACCCTTTGCTACAGGATCACTGCTGCAACAGAACCACACCTGCCACTCCAGGAGGACTGCAGCCATAATTCCCAATTGGATTGCTGCCAACACCCTGACTAACAGGGTGTCAGGTTGTATTCTGACTCTGTCAGTGTTGTTTTGGTTCACTGCATTTTTTTTTTCTTCCCTAATAAAGAACTGTTATTCCTGCTCCCATATTTTTGCCTGAGAGCCCCCTTTAATTTCAAATTTATAACAATTCGGAGGGACACGGTCTACTTTTTTTTTTTTTCTTTTCCATTTCAGGGGAGGCTCCTGCCTTCCTTAGCAGACACCTGTCTTTCCAAACCAAGACACATGGGACACCTGATAAAACCCCACGGCCCTGGGTCTGCTCGCTCTGCTCTCAAGCTCTCTGGGCTTTGCTCAGACTCCTGGGCCTCCCGCCCCCTGCTCCCCCCAGCACGGGATTGGGGGGGGGGAAATAAAATGGACTCTTGTGATAAACAACAAAGAGCCTTGTCTTGTCTGTTTTCCCTGCCATCGGTTGTGGCCTCTCTGGACACGATTGTCACTGCTGCTACAGGCTGCTACAGGTAGCAACCCCATAGGCAAGGTAGGTGGGGGTAAAAGCCATACCGGACCTCTGTAATGACCTTTTGTTCAATCTGGATAACGGTGTCTAAGGAAGCTTTTGTTTCTTTTCCCTTTGGTTCCCTCTGTCCTTTCCCACATCAAACGATGCTAGTATGACATATTGGGTTAAATTGTTAAACTGACTCTCACAATTATCATGTATATAGGTTAAGAAAAGTTTTATAGATTTAGTTATGTTTTACCCCCCCCTTGCATTGTTATCAAGAGACAGCTGGGGTTGGGGCATCTGGGAGGGTCAGCTTGTCACTATGGCAACATCTGACCTCCAATCAGGATTTGAGGAAGTGATCTCCACCACTGGACAGCAAAGAAGGTGTCAATGGACAGAACCTTAGGAGGGGTTAAAGGGTTAAAAGGTGAAACCTCAATTGTGTGGGCAAGCACATGCTGAGGAAAATTCATTGCTCCTGGTGCCATAACATTTTCTCTATTCAGTCTTCTGTTGTATTTTTGGTATGGTTTAATAAACCTTTCTAAAATTATGAGAACTGAGTAGCCATTTCTCACACTTCTCTCTTTTTCTGTTTAAACTTCTCATAAGATTACAGTCATTTTAGCATCTGCTTATTTTAGCATAGAAGCTTTTGTTTGATATTAATTTAAACACTTTTATCTCTTTATAGTTTTATGCATTATAAAGAAAAAAGTCTTTTTTCAATAGCTTATAAGAAGGTTTCAGTTCTAAAGAAAAAAAGCATTTCCTCACCCCTCCCATCTAAAACTTAACTTCTTCCTCACTGACCTCAATATTTTTATGTTGTTTCTTTACATACTTACATCTTATTCCTTTCTCTCACTCAAAAAATACTAAAGTATTAAAAAAGTTAACATCATGCCTAAATTCTTCAAATAGTCACCTGACCCCCAATCAAGCTAAGTGTTCTAAATAACAGCTAAAAGAAGCAGCACACATCTAATCAGCTAAACTAAAACTCAGCAGCAACACACCAAAATTAAGAGAAAAAAGTAGCCTTTTCTTTTCCCCTGCCCAATAGTTATAAGCAACTTCCACAAGAGTAAAATCCCAACACTGACCCGGGGCTGCTCCCAGGGTGCAGCGGGTGGGGCTGGGCCCCAAATTAAAAAATTATAATAAACAATTAAATATTAATAAAACTAACTCCATTCAAGTCACAACACCCCCTCTCCCTGCCCAAAAACAGATTAAAAATAAAACCAAACCAGCAGGCAGCCCAAAAAAAAAAGACCCCAGCCCCACAGCAAAACCAGTAGACCCAGCCTGAGACAAAACCCATCCAGCCATGTTACCTCATTCTTGACCAGAAAGTAAAAAAAAAAACAGTTTCCAAGGTTTTCTTTGTCTTTAACACGTGTATTTCACAAAAACGTGTCCAACTTCTCAATAGTTTAACAAACTATCAATTACACAAAAAGCTTTACATCACTTTTCTAAATTTCCTCCCCTTCCAAGGTATAACAGAGGGGTATAAAAGGTTGGGCTAAAGAACAAGAAGGGCAGATGCTTGCAGCCTTCTGAAGTGATATGAGCTGGCTCTGGCACAGTGTTATGAACCGGTTTAACACAGAAGACCAAAGGAAGCTAAGTCTCTGTGAATAAAATGGATTGATCCCAGAAAGATTTGAAATACTGTTTTGGTTTGAAAAAACAGGTGTTTGCTTATGGAAGGCAGAAGCCTTCCTTGAAATGGAAAATGTAAACCCTCCAAATTATTATAATTTTGAAATTAAAAGGCTCTCAGGTAAAGATATGGGAATAGGAATAACAGTTATTTACCTAGGAAAACTAAAAATAAAAATGTAATAGTACAAACAAAAAAAACTACTGACAGAGTCAGAATATTACCTGAAACCCTGTGGGTCAGGGTGTTGATAGCAGGCCGTTTGAATGATGGCTGCAGTCGGCCTGGAGTGACTGATGTCATTCTGTTGAAGCAGGGATCCTGTAGAAGGGTGTAGGTTTCCTCTGAAGGTCCAGTGGTGGTTTAGATGAGCCTGGTCTTCCTCTGGGAATCCAGTGGAGAAGAAAGCTGCTCCTCTGGGAATCCAGTGGGAAAAGGCTGCCTGTGGTCTTCAAATCTCTGATTATATCCAAGTAGGAAAGCTTGGGTCCTCCCTCTGGGTAGAGTTTCTAACAATGGGATGATGTAATTTTATCAGTCATGCAGTGAGATTTAATGGCCCATTAACAGAAGATATCTCCCTGGAGGGAGGATTGTTTGTGGAAGAGATAAAGAAAACTGCCCAGTTAACAGAAGATAACTGTGCCACAGATAGGAATAGAATACACACATCCATTTCCAACCTAAGACAAAATTACCCAAAAAATGTGATTAAAACCAAACTAGTTTAGATGTTGGTGCGAAAATATATATATATTTTATTTAATCGTAAAAGAGGCAAAGAGAAAGAAAGAGAAAACAAAGAAATAGAAAAAGATGGGGGGGGGTGGGGAACAGGGAGAGAGTGACAGGGGTTAGTTAGAAGCATATCACACTTCTGGGGGTCCCAATGATGTCTTGTTTCTCCCCTCCATCTGGTCTTCTTGGTAGTGAGGGTCCAATGCTGCTGCCGCTGCCGTGCTGAAAAGTATAGAATCCAATGGATCAATATATGTTTGGGCCAGATGGGAACACCCATCTGAACAGCCATCCTGAGGGGGTTAGGTTTGACACTGTCCCTTGCAACACTGTCTATTTGTTGCATCATGTTGCAGTGCTCTGGTGCAGGGTCCTGGGGACCCCTTTGAGGAGACCTTTGATGGGCCATGACTCTGCTGTCCTTCTCGTGGATGCGGCTTTTCCCAGGATGAAGGGGATCCACAGCTGAGCTCCTCTGCACAGCGGAGGATGGAAGATGGATGTTAGCTGTCTCTAACTAGAGGCTTTTTCACCACACACCCAAAACCTCTCATCCCTATGGATATTCTCAGTTCAGTCAGAGAGAAAAGGAAATATCTCTGCCAGGTTAAGCCTGGGAAAAAGTCCAAGAGGAATGTAAACCATTTATTATCTCTCTTTCTGTTCGTATTGTTTATAGATATGTTCTACCACCGTGTGCTATTCATAGTGCACCAATGGTGTGGAATGTTTTTAGTTTAAGACCAATGAAATTAGTCTTCACAATGTGCTTTATTAAAGAGCAATGTATTTGAATAAAGATCATCATTCTTTGCCTTCTGAACTTGGAGTCATTTCCATTCCCGTCCCTGCCTCAACAGTGACACATCCCCCCCCCACCCTTTGTTGTGAGGGTCTGTTCCAGCCTGGCAGCTGATAGACCTGGGGCTGTGGTCTCCACCCCAAAGGTGCTAAGCTCGATTCCTTTGTGAATGCATTTCTTCTTTCTCCAGTCCTGAATTTATCTTATCTCCATCATGGAGCAGTGTAGGGCCTCAGACAGAAGGCCTATTCAGGGTGTGGTGGTCTTCTCTGCAGCTTTTGTAATACAGCTTTGCCATAATAGGCAAAGGTCCTTCATGAAGATATTTAAGCCATAAATTATAACATTCAGTCTCCAACACACAGGTGCTCTGTGATTGCTCTGGTGTAAAGCCCTGGTTCAGCTGTAAAAGCTGCAGCCATGAGCCCTCAGCCAGTGGACAGCATGAGAAGTGATGTTTCTCCTGGTGCTTGTTCCTGCTCTAACGCCAGAGGCTTTTCCTGCGGAAGGGCATGCAGAATATATTACTATATACCTCAGAAACAGCAAGTTAGATCCTCCTCCTTTTCTTTTGCAGAGTGTTTGGTGAAGGCAAGAAGGGGAGGGCTGGGCCTCTCCCAGACTTGGATCAGAGGGGTGAGTGTTTAGCTTGCTGAGCAGGGATGAACCTGTGCCAGCCCACTACTTGGGAAGCTCGAGGCTATACCCCTGCCACCCCGTCCCTTCCCCAAACATTGCTCTCAACTTCTCTTCCTCAGCATTTTTCCCTTGCTGAAAGCCTGAAGATGATTGCAGCTGCGTGTACCCTAAAGCTGAGTTATTTAAGGGCACAAGGATTTTCTTGCTGCATTCCCACATCACACAGCTTGCCAATGCAAGGCGGCATGCAGCTGCCATGGCACCCACTGCCCCGGCTGCTGCCAGGGGCTGGGGTACAGCCGGGTGGCACTGCTGACACCTGCTCTTGGCTTTGTATTGGGGACTGGAGATGGGGACCAGCCCCTGAGACCTCAGCTTCCAAGAAAGCTGGGTGCTGTGCTGCAGCGGCAACGTTGTCCCATGACAGCATAGCCTTGTGGGGGCTGTTGCTGGTGGGGGATGGAACACGGGTTGTGTTGTCGTGGGTTGATGCTGGCCAGATGCCAGGCATCCACTAAAGCCACTCTCTCACTCCCCTCAGCAAACTGAACAGGGGAGAGAAAATATAACAAAGGGTTCATGAGTTAAGGACTGGGAGAGATCACTCATCAAATACTGTTGTCAGGAAAATTAATCCACAAACACCAGAGGTTTATGTCCAAAAAGGAGACAGAGTTACTTTATTCGTATAAAGGGAGAGGCCATGGGGCATTTCCCCTGGGGTCTCTCAAATTTTTGGAGGACGCAGCCTCCTTTTTATCCTAATTTCCTGGCTGCATTTCCCTCTCTCTTTCCCCACTGGCTGAGGTACTTGAGAGGTACAGACTCCCCGAAATGCCTAAGACCCCCTTCTAATGTATACTTCGCCTCCTTTGTCTTTTCCTTGTGTCAATTAGTGGAATTCCTTATGGAATTTATGGTTCTTCCCATTGTTTCTTTTATCTCTCAGTATTCAATTTTATTTATCAGCAGACCTACAGTTTGTAAAGACAAATCTCTCATTCAATTTATCAATCAGTGGAATCCTTCCCATTGTTTCTTTTATCTCTCAGTATCTACCTTTATTTATCAGCAGACCCACAGTTTGTTTGTAAAGACAAGTCCCTCATTCCTTTCACTGTCATGGGCAAAACAGGCTCAACTTAGAGATATAAATTAAGTTTATTACTAACAAAATCAGTGCAGGATAATGAGAAGTAAAAGAAACCCTTAAAAACACCTTCCCCCCCACCCCTCTCTCCTTCCAGCTCTACCTCCTCCCACCAACCGTGCAGGGAGACAGGGAATGGGGGTTACGGTCAGTGTATCACCCAGGATTTCTTCCCCTGCTCAAGGAGAATTCTTCTCCTGTGGGGTCCCTCCCATGGGAGACAGTTCTCTAGGAACTTCTCCAATGTGAGTCCATCTCACAGGCAACAAGTCTTCCTCAAACTGGTGCAGCATGTGTGTCTTGGTTTTGCATGGCCTGATTTTTGGTAGCAGGAGGGGCCACAGAGGTGGCTTCCGTGAGAAGCTGCTGGAAGCTTCCACCATGTCCAGCAGAGCCAATCCCTGATGGCTCTGAAGATGGACATGCCGCTGGCCAAGCCTGGGCCAATTAGAGATGTTGGTAACACCTCTGTGATAACATATTTAAGAAGAAAATCAAAACAAAGTGGGGCACAGTTTTTTTCTAGCTAGAGAACAGGAGAAGGTGAGAACATGTGAGGGAAAACAACACAGTGACACCAAGGTCAGTGGAGAAGGAGGGGGAGGAGGTGCTCCAGGCGCTGGAGCCGAGATTCCTCTGCAGGCCATGGTGAAGACCATGGTGAAGCAGGCTATCCCCCTGCAATCCATGGGTCCATGGGGGATGCAGAGATTCACCCACAGCCCCTGGGGGAGGTGCCCACGCTGGAGTGGGCAGATGCCTGGAGGAGGCTGTGATCCAGTGGGAGACCTGGTATGTGCCTCAAGGAGATTTAACCTTAGAGTAAGAATAATCTATGGTGTAAGTTGTATGTTGCAGGAGGTAAAGTAGCAGGAGTAACATGAACTGATGAAGAAGGAATTTTGCGGAGCAAGGAGAATGCAATGATGAGCTGGGACAGTGTCAGTGGCCAAACATCAAATGTACTACTTCTCCTGTCCTGACCCCTCATCCTGCTGTAATGGAGACCTGGAGGGATGTGAAAGGACTGGCTATAGTAGTTAATGAAAAAATGTATGTATGGTATAGAGATGGTTTAAGGATGTAGTTTAAGCTGTATGTGGAGGTAAGAAAGGAGTCCAGTAATGAGAAATACATATAATGGAAGAGTTGGAAGATATATAGATTATACGGGATCTGAGTATGATGCAAATGGTATGGAAAAATGGGTGGAGATTGAATTGGGTCTGACTGAGGTAAAGTTCACAGCCCTCACAGTGCTGTGCTTTGCATTAGTAGCTGGACAGGTGTTGATAACAGACCAGTATTTTGGCTACTGCCAAGCAGCGTTGTCCCTCTGACATTCCTTCCCCTATCAAAGGGGATGGGATTGGGCAAGATCCTGTGAGGGGACACAACCAGGCCAGCTGACCCAAATTAGCCAAAGGGATATTCCATACCATAAGACGTCAGCTCAGATATATAAAGCTAAGGGAGAGAGGAGGAAGGGGGGGCATTTGTGATTCTTCAATGTTTGCCTTCCGGAAGAACCATTACATGTGCTGAAGCTCTGCTTTCTGGGAAGTGTCCAAACATCACTGCTGATGGGAAGTAGATTGACTTTTTTTCCCCTTAGCTTATGTGCATGCAGACTCTCGCTTATTTAGTTCCTTTCACTGTAATAAAACTGCCTTAACTCACTCACTGGTTGTTCTCCATGTTATTATTCTCTCCCCTGTCCTATTTGGAAAGGGAGTGATAGAGTAGCTTAGTAGGCACCTGGCACCCAGCCAAGGTCAACCCACTACAATGGGTCACTCTTCCACTGGGTGCAGTCCTTCAAGGACAGGCTGCTCCAGCAGGGGCCCCTCTCTCCACAGGTCTCCCACAGGGTCACAGCCTCCTCTCAGGCATCCACCTGCTCCAGTGTGGGTCTTTTCCACAGGCTGCAAGTGGATCTCTGCATCCCCACTGATTTCCATGGGCTGCAGGGAGACAGCTTGTTTCACCATGGTCTTCACCACAGGCTGCAGAGGAATCCCAGCTTCAGTGCCTGGACTTGTTGGGGTTCAGCGCAGTGTAAATAGGACTCCACAGGATCCCACATCTCCACTGTAAGTTTTATCTTCCCCTCTGATGCTTGCTGCTGTTTGGGGTACCAGCTGTACTGTGGTGCTGAGGAGACTGTCCCATGCACTTAGGACAAATTGATCATTCCTGCCCACAGTGGTCCCATCCTGGAGCTGGACTGTTTCTAACCTGGGACCACTGTACCATGTCCAACCATGGTCCATTCTCCTGTGCCAAGCCCACAGCTGAGCCTCAGCTATGCCAAACAATGGAGTGCAAAGCACTTGGGGATGGCCCTGGCCAGCCTCCTGCCTCTTCACAGGGCTGGGGCTGTTCCCAGTGTCTGAGGGCAGCTGGGCAGCATCTGCCTGCACTTGTTGCCTACAAAGCCCCAGCCAGCAGGAGAAAGACGTAAAGCCCAGGGCGGAGCTTTCTTGTTCAGATATGTTGAATTTGCATTGCTGTGTTTTGGGATTTTTTAAATTATACACATATATAGAGAGCTCATTGGATAAACTCCATAAGGTTTTTTCCCTGCCTGTTTTGTGGTTTCTGGAGTGGTGCACTGTGTGTGTGCATGTGTGCGTGCATATGTACATACATACCACAAGCATGGGTGTAAAAGTAGAGCCAAACGTGAGCAGAGCTGGGGTCTTTCAATAGTGTTTGTATTCAACCTTCAGGATTTTACTAGGAAGATAAATGTATGTATATATTTTTCTACAGGAACAATTAATTCAGGAGGCATTTTTGGGTGTTAAGGTGGAACTGGGAGGCGCATGAGGCAATCTGGCTTTGTTTTTAAATGCAGTATTTTTTTAAAAAACCTTTGTATTTCCATTGGGAGAATTTTTATAGTCCTTACCTTTCTTGACCCACTCTGCCTTGTGCCTTTTTCCTGGGAAGGGCTCCTACAAAGTGGAAGGAACATTTGACTGACCTTTGTATTCTTCCACTACAGTACCACAGAGAAAACTTCTGGAATAATCTGCCAGGAATCCTTTTTTTTTAAGGAGGAATCACTGACTTGAAACAGGAGGTCCTTTTGGACAGGGGAGGAAGGGCAAGCATCAGGTGTCCATTGGGGGCTAGGTGTACAGCTGTATATTGCATTGTACAGGGCATGGAGGCTGGCTGCTGCCACAGCTCTGGCACAGGGTAAGGAGACTTCATTAGGCACTGTTTAATTTATCACCTGGTTTGAAAGGCAAGGGTATGCCACTGGTTTACTCCACTGGTCCTGGTGGAGTTTGACATAGAGAAACCTGGAGGGAGAAGACAAGTTAGTGCACAGATACAAGCTCCTTTGTTTTCTCAGTTTTAATGAGACCTGAATGTTTTATAGTAGGTTTTTTAAAAAATATTTTTAAATGTCAGTATTGAGAGAAAAAATAAAGTAAAAAATATACCTCCTTGGGGTGTGTTGTGATGGGAGATGCTGGGGCTGTGCTTGCCCTGGCCTGGGTGCAGGCAGCAGGGCTAGGGAAGGGGCTTGTCTCTCACTGGTACCAGGGCAACCCCATGGGGGTTCTGCATCCCCTTGGGGCTCCCAGGATGTGGCCAACAAAGGCAGGAGTGGGGGCCAGCTGAGGAGAATCTATGAATGGTAGGGTGGTGGAGCTGGGATAGTGAAGGGGGCTCCTTGCTGACAGAGTGCCTGAGGGGGCTGGAGAGATGCTGGTGCTCAGCTCTTGAAAAAGGTGGCCCTGGGGCTGGGTAAGAGGCAGCAGCACATGTACCCAGGGACATTCCCCACTGAAATCAGGAAAAATGTTTGCTCATAAGGCACCAAGCAAGAGCAGCCGTAAAGGCAGATGGTTTGAACAAAATCCCATGGGCATTGTGTTTGGAAGGGGCCTGGGCAGAGGCTGCCAAACCCCAAATGGGGGACATGGCTCACTGCCCTCTGCTGTCAGGAGCGCCCTGCTAAGCCCGGAGACTTGGGGTGCTGCAGGGCCCCAGTCTCCTGGGTCAGGGACCAACCTCTAATGACAATGCCTTGGCCGGGGCAAGGGGATGCAATCCTTCATTCTGCATACACCATGGCTGGGCTACACATTGTGGATGCTGTCAGCATCCACAACACATGGCCCTCTGTGGAGCCTGGCTGTAAGGCTGGGGGCAGGGGATGGACACGGGACACACAAGGACATGGGGATGTAGCTCTGGGGCCACACGGGGAACCCCAGGGGGCACGAGAAGATGCCGACCACTGCAGTGAAGAAAGGGCCTCCCTCAGCTGCTCACCTCACTAATCTTGCTCCATTCAGGACAAGCTCCAGCTGACAGCACCTTCCTCCTGCCAGCACCTTTGGGGCTGCCCAGTCTCCCCAGCAAGATCCTGGGCAGGGGAGAAGTATGCTGTGGAAAGGCTCTTGCCCATGCAGCTCCCAGGGGTCCCTGCTGCAGGGATGGCCCCTGGAAAAGAGCACAGACTGGGGCCAAATACAGTCCTTGGGGCTGCTGGTGGTGGAGATGCATGGGGGTGAGGGAGACCCTAGTCAAGCTCCCTGATAGATGCAGGTGTTGATTTGGGGGACACCCTCAGCCCCCCAGCAGTTTTACACAGCTCCAGTGCAGGGCGGATGCTCTCAGTGCCACTGTGGGTGCTGTCCCCACAAGGAACCATGGAACCATGTCCCATAGGTGGCAGGGAAAAAAAAAGATGAGGGTTTCCAGCCCTTGTGATGGATTTAATTAGCATTTGCAATTATGAGAGGTAGCAGGAAAGGCTTTGGGGAGCTGGGACACATGCACCCTACTCTCCTATACACTGCTTGTCCCAGCCTCCACAGCAGAGATGCCAGGGTAGATCTTCTGGGGGCTTGCTGAATGGTCACATCCCCAAACTGGCAGGAAGAAATTCACCCAAATACCAGAGCTGAGGAAGGTTTTTGGAAGAGTCCTAGAGAGCTCCCAGCAGGGATGGAGAACCTTCCCAGGTGGCTGGTTCCTTCCCTGGCTGGATCTGCCTCTCTTGGGCTTGCACTGATGAACAGGTAGGACACAATGAAAGCAAAGCCAGTACTTGCATCCACCCTGCTTGAAGGAGCACAGAGCAGCAGAGAAAAGTACAGGCAGGGAAGCAGCCCTGGAGTAAAGGTTTTCAGGTGCCAGTTATCCCCAGAAAGGGAAGTGCCAGCCTGAGAGGGACAGGCTATCCTTAACCCTGCTGCTATAGACAATGGCCAGCATTTTCTCTGCAAAGCAGAACAGAGGTGGCATAAGGACAGGGCAAGAGTGGTGCTGGCGGGGAGACAGCTCTTAAGCAAGACAGAGGACCTGAGAAGGGGCTACCCCCTGCTTCCCAGGGGCTTACATGTTCTACCACAACAGGTGTTCTTTTTCCCCATTGGTATGCACTAGTCCCCCTCTCATGGATAGTCCCATCCTTCTATCATTTTGAGACAAGACTCTTGCATGTCTCCCCTCTCCCCTTAAATATAGCCAGGTTGCTGAAGTTCTCCTAGGTCTGCCAAGCTCTGGGGCTGAAACTTACATTGCTCAGGCCCCACATAACTCCTGCCACAGGGGAAGTTGCCCTCTTCAGTGTGGCTCAGCCCGAAAGCCTAGGGCACCCTTCTGCCACACAATCAACATTTAAACTTTGCAGAAATCCTCAGTTCCTGCACTCTCTCCAAGTCAATAGCACATGACCACTCTGCACATCTTATGGCCATTGTCTCAAACAGGCTCTCCCCTTCAGTTCACAGCTGGGTCATATCCAGCATGCCACACTGCTCCTGTGTGCATGATGAGACCAGACCCAGGGCTTCTCTCATATAAAACACTGAAGTACAGCAGTACAGTTAAGAGAAGGGAAAATAAACCAAGGAGCAAGGCAGCAACCTGTAACCAGAAAGGAAGGATAAGAACTATGATCAGAACCCAACTACAGAGTATGAGGCAAAAAAAGGGGCAGGCTGGCAGCAGAGAGCCATGTCTGTCATCAGAACTCCAAAAGTATTGCAGGGGAAGGGGGAAAATCTCTCCACAAAGCCTGATGAACAGTGCTGTAGCATCCCCTTTTCTAACAGTAGGGTCATGCTGCACCACAAACTTCAGAGACAGCTGAAGAGCCCCCTTCTACCAACCTTCAGGCAGGGCAGATAGAACCAGGATTACTGAAATCCTTTGCTGCAGAGGAGCCAAAGCAGCAGGAGACCCGACAGCTCAGGGCCAGCATCAGAGAAGCAAGAGATACCTGCTACCAGGCTCTCTTAGTTGGTGCTTCCTGCCAAATTGAAGCAGGGAAGAGACAGACTGCCAAACCAATTTCTTCTGTTAACTTGGGCTAAGAGACATAACAATGAAAAACAACCTCAAACACATCAGGGAAGCATGCATATAGATAGGCTCCACCAGACTGAGGAGTGCTCAGATAGCATGAGACATGGAGTTTACAGGGACAACACAAACTACACTGTACCAGGCACACGCAAAGGAGTGTTGTGGGATTTTTATTATTTTTTATCATTTTTGTGGGATTTTTTTTAATACAGGCTAGCATTTTATTCTTTACTAAAGCTGCTGATTCTGCCACATAAACTAGCACAGAAATTTCTCTGAAATTAAGTCAGTTCCCCTCCTTGTTAATTCACTGTCTGCCTCCCAATTGAACACCACTCTGGATTTGTGTTTGCAGAAAATATTCCCTGTACAAAGTCTGGTGTGCAGCTACACTGTTCTGACTGAAGAATGAAGAAGCTAAGAGTCCACTGAACACTGGATTTTTTTGCTGTACAATGTGGCCTGATGTGGAGCTGGTCCACAAAGCTGAGAGTTAACCATAGAGATCGTCGTCATTGTCTTCGCTGTACACGTTGCCCCCGCTGCCACCTCCTGTGCCTTGGCTCGGACCGGTACTGCCCTGGTTGCCTGATGGGAACCTGCATGCAGCAGTGCAGGACAGGAGAGAAAAGATGCTGTTCAAAAGCCTCCTTGCAGCTCAGTGCCATACCCTCCCTCTGTGCCAAACCCCAGTGACAAGTAGGACAGGCAGGAGGAATGGGATGAAACCTTACAGCAGATCATGCAAAAGGTTTATATGACTTCTGGGTATCACTTGTCCTGGGTAACCCAAAATGTTATTGTAGTCCATATCTATCTGTGCCCAAAGATTGCTACTGTCTCTTTAAAACCCTGCGGCCGGAAATGGAGCTGTGGGGCTGGGGGATGCTTGGGCTTTTTGAGGTTGGGGCATGAAGGCAGAGCTCTCTCTTGCCTCTACTAGCAACAGTAGCAACATGAGAAGCTGCATTTCGCAATCAAAAACTGCTACAGAGTGAATTTTGCCAGTCGAGGTTGGGCCACCATTCTTAGGTGCTCAGAAGTCCATTTTTTTTCTCCCCCATAAATCAGAACAGGGACCCGAGACAGCAGCACCAACACCAGCGGCTTGGAGGCTGCAGTGCCGACACTGGCTGGATCCAGCTGGCCGAGAAAGAGGCAGAGAGAGAGAGAGAGGAAGCCTGCTGAGCCACCATGAGAGCCTGTGTCAGCTCCCTAGAAGCATTGACTCTTTTTGGACAGAAATAGTTTTCCCAGGTTTTGTTTGCCCCTGCTCTGGTTGTTCGTTTGGGGAGGCGGGGGGGAGGGAGCTTTGGAACTGTGGAGGCTTGTTTGCCACGTTGATTCCTTTGTTCTCTCGCTCAAACGCATGGCCCAGAAAGAGGATTCTCTGCCATTTTGTCATTGTTCCATGGGACAATTAGGGGGACCTCCTCTGCATTTATGGGTGGAGATTAAACCGTTTTGCCTTTGTTTCCCCACACGTGGTCATCTGTGGAGGGCACCATCTTCAGGGGGTTTACTCTGCCATTTTGAGTTTCTCTTCCTGGGGACTCTGAGATTTAGCAACTTTGTAACTAGTGATTATCACCGGTTTTTTTTTGCCTGTTGCTGTTTTGTTTTTTTAGTAAACTTTTATTTTTTTCACTTATATCTACTCATGTTTGTAACTCATTGGTAGAAAGGGATTATTTAAAGCTATAAGGGAAGGCAACTCATTTTAGAGTGTTCCCCTTAAATTGTCTTAAACCAAGACACTTGCGTTAAAGGAAAAAGGGTTGTTGGACTCCAGGAGTACTAACAGAGCAGCTAAAACCAACCTGCAGCACAGCCTACACCTGCCACACACTCAGCTTTCTGCTGTACATGCTGGGGAAAATGCAGTGGAAGAGGGAATTTTTTATCCAGAATCCAGCAGAAAGGTGCCTCAGTGCTCTGTTCTGGGGCTAACTGAGCCACACTGCCCTTCTCATGTTTACCTGAAGCTGCCAAAGCCACGGCTCTGCTGTAGGGTCTGTGCAAACATCTCATATTTCCTGATGTCGTTGTCACTGACAGAGCGGCGAGCAAAGCGCATGGCCTCCTCAAAGTGATCCCTGCGTATCTCGGGAACCGGGTCATCCTCCTCCACCTCCTGCAGCAGGACAGAGGAACCAGGTGAGCTGCATGCCCAAGCTCTGTAGCCCAACAGCCATCCACAGCCTCCTACTAGATCAGGAGGCTCCAACACCCACCAAAGCTGGAGCTGGAGAGAGACACTATGGCAGACTAAGTCAGGGCTGCAGCAGGGGCTGGCTTTCTGAGCAATGCTGACAGTGAGGTACCCCAGGAGGACCTCATGCTCCCATTCCATGTTCTCTTCTGAGACCCCACTCATCCCCAACCGAGGATTATGAAGAGGAATGCATCCTGCCTCACCCACAGGCAGGGGTGGGCTGCCTGTGTCATAAGTGGGGAAAGCTCGGAGTATCCCACTCACCATGGCAGAAGGGTTGGTCTGCCTCTCACGTTCTCGCCTGATCTCACTCTCGATGGATTCGCGGATGGCCAGTTTGCAGGCACGCTGGCAAATTTCTGTCAGGTCAGCCCCCGAAAAGCCATTGGTCATCTTAGCTAGGAAATCCAGGTCAACATCCTAGTGGAAAAAAACCCAAACAAAACAACAAAAACAACAACAAAAACCAAACAAAAAAACAACCCTCAAGAGAGGTCTGTCCTTTATACCTTACATCCTCAGGTGACAAAAAAGTGTCTTTAGATCTCATGGTATAAAGGTGCTGCCTCAACTTTGGCCAATTTTGAAAAGATGAGCTGTTAAGGTTCTTGGTTTTGGGAAAAGTTAACCACATATAAAGGCAGGCCATACTCCCCACACACCCAATAAGATCCTGGGAAGCAGCTGTAAATCACAGAATGGTTTGGGTTGGAAGGGACCTCAAAGATCATCTAGTTCCAACCCTCCTGCCATGGGCGGGTATCGCTGTTGAACAGGACGGGAACGAAAGACTCCAAGTTAGAAGGAAAAGAGAATGAACTCAGATTTATTTCAAATGCACCGCTCTATATATAGAGAACATCGTGCAGACTAATTTCATTGGTCTTAAGAGTAAAAACACTCACACCATTGGTGTGCAGTGAATGATGCACAGTAGCAGGACATATCTATAAACAATATGAATAACAAGATAGATTAGAGAATTATTTACATTCTTTCCCAACTGCTTCCCAGGCTCTCGCCTGGTTAGAAAACCTTTCTCTTTCTCTCTGACTGAGCTGAGAATATCCACAGGCGGGGACACCTTCCACTAGACCAGGCTGCTCAGAGCCCTATCCAGTCTGGCCTTGAACACTTTCAGGGCTGGGGCATCCACAACTTCTCTGGGAAACCTGTGCCAGGGCCTCACCACCCTCATAGTAAAAAATTTCTTCCCAGTATCCCATCTAACCCTGTCCTCTTCCAGTTTGAAGCCATTTACCCTTGTCCCATCACTACACACCCTGACAAAGAATCCCTCCCCATTTTTCCTGTAAGCCTCCTTTAGGTATTGGAAGGCTGTAATGAAGTCTCCCCAGATCCTTCTCTTCTCCAGGCTGAACAGCCTTAGGTCTCTCAGCCTGTCTTCATAGCGGAGGAGCTCCAGTCCCCTGAGTATTTTTGTGGCCTCCTCTGGACTCACTCCAACAGGTCCATGTCCTTCCTATGCTGGGGGGCCCAGAGCTGGACACAGTACTCCAGGTGGGGTATCATGAGAGTGGAGTAAAGGGGAAAAATGCCTCTGCATTGTTTACCCTCAAGAAGATGCAGGTTGTCTTGTGGATTTAGGATATGATTTACTCTGGTCTCAGCATAAGGAGTCAAATGAAACACTGTCAGACTAGAAATAGGAATGACACACAGGCAGACCAAGACAACCAATCTTCTGCTCCTTCCCTTCAACTGAGAGAGTAGTACTGCAACCTCCTTTGAAGCTTTCCTTCCCAGCAGCACCTAAAAAGGTAAGCTTGGCATGAAATAGCTTGAGCTCTCACTTGACATCTGTTTTTCTCTGATCAGCTATCAGTTTCATTATTGCCTGCTCCCTATGCAAGGAACATAGCTCTTGCAACAATTCAGTTCAGCAACAATTAATTTCAGTAGTTCCTCTTCAGTTTCCATTTCCCACCTGTTTTCTACATTTACTTTTCTTTCAGAGTACAATATTCTTTTCCATCTTGCCATAACAGGCTTTCCTGTTCCCACACTGTGGGCAGAACTCCACCATGTGACAAAGACCTGCTGTGCTTACACACCAACACCAACCTTTATTAATACCTACTCTCAGAGCTCAAGCCTCCCCCTACTTCTTCACTTCCATCCTTCAGGGACTGAAGGTTTCCCAGGTCTGGATTGCATTGAGCAGTCACCAGCCCTCTGCTCTATCCCCAGCTTGTGAGGAGCATGTGCAGCTTACAGCAAACCAAAGCCAGACACAGTCAAAGCACAGATCCTTACCTTGGCAACTGGTGATTTCCTCAGATTGGCCTTAAGAATTGCAACCCGGGACTTCTCGTCAGGCAGGGGGATATAGATGAGCTGATCCAGGCGGCCAGGGCGCAGGATGGCTGGGTCAATGATGTCTGGCCTGTTGGTGGCACCAATGATGAATACATTTTTCTTGGTGGACATGCCATCCATCTCGGTCAGAATCTGGTTGATAACACGATCTGCAGCACCGCCGCCATCACCGATATTCCCACCTCGGGCCTTGGCGATGGAGTCCAGCTCATCAAAGAAGAGCACACATGGGGCTGCTTGACGAGCCTGCAAAAAGCAAATGGGAACAATTACTCCAAGTTTATACCACTAGGCAAGGAGCACGCTGACTTCACAGTAAGCCTACCCTACATTTAAAGCAGCTTAGAAGAGTACAGCAGAGCTCTGCTGCCACAAGGACAGCTTGGAGGAGTTGCTATGGAACAGTCTCCTGCCACACAAACACTCAAATTCTCCTGAAAAACAAGCTGCATTTCCCCAAAGCTAAGAGCACTGTGAACCAGGCAGAAGGGTGGGAACTCCAATGCCTAGAGGAAAAGCTGGAGCCAATTTGCCTGGACCAGATCTCCCTCCAGGATTGGGGACATCAATTGGTTATTTAGTGTCTTGGGGTGGCTTTATAATACTGTATCCTCTATTGTATGCTTTATGCCCAGGAATGGGTCCTGGAACTTTCAGCTGGGTCTGAGGGGGGGGGGAGCCGGGGGAATTCTTTTGGTGGTCTCTGTTCAAACACACATCCTCTGCCATGTTTTCTCAGTTGTGTTGTGTAGCACGAAGACAAAGTACATCTTTGCATTTAGCTAGCTTATTTTGGTTAGCTGAGGCAAGAAGCTTTCCCAGGACTGCATACAGCTTCTCTGTTGACTTCTGTTGCTTCTTTTGTGAGAAATGACCCTCACTTTTAAAATTTTAAAAGGTTTATTAAACCTTAACAAAAAAATACAACAAAGGACTGAATAAGGAAAAATTGCAGCGTTGAGAGTCTCCATGACTAGCAGCCATGCACTCATCTACAAAATGGATGCTCTGCCTTTTATACCCTTAGCCCCTCCCAAAGTTTTGCCTTGATTGGAGGTCAGGTGTTGTTATGTCGCACCTCCTAGTAATAAGCCAGCCCTCTCCAAATGCCTTGACTACTAAGGCTATTACAAGGGGGAGGGGAAAGAGGACTATGGGAGGACATATTACAATAACATCACTATACATCTTAACATACACATAATATCTATCTCTTAATTGTGAGAGACAACCATTACATTACTCATCTATAACAAACTCTCCTTTTCCTTTTCTATAAGCCATTTGGCTCGAACAATTAACTCTCATTTTTGATTCTGATAATCTAGTCCTACTTCTCAAAAATGATAAAGAAATAATTTTTTTTTAATGAGTCATACTAGCATCTGTTGATGTGGGCGAGGACAGTGGGAACAGGAAAAAAAATCCTAGGTTTTCCTTAGACACACTTATTTGGAATGGACAAAAGGGGATCACAGAGCTCTGGTATGGCCTTTTTACTCCCATCTACCGTGCCTATGGGGTTGGCTACTCATAGCAGGTGTATCTTAGTGGTGAGTACAAAGGCCAACTCAGTCATGCCTTCTAGTCTCTGTTGTATTAAAAGATAACTGAGGAATGATAGAGGTCCGGTATGGCTTTCTTGCCCCTACCTTACCATGCCTATGGGATTGCTGCCCGCAACAGGGCTATAATCTTCTCGGTGGCGAACACAGGGGCCAACTCGGTCATGCCATCTATTTCTTGTTTTACTCTACTTGTTGGTTCTTAAGGAAACCGTCCCAATACCTCTTACAGTTCCCTGTGTACTTCCCCTCAACAGATGCTTGTAATTCCCATCTATTAAAACAGGACAATTACATCAATAAATGTTACAGTTCAAACTCCCCGCTCAAAGTGTTAGTTAAAACAATCTTCAAGCTGACTGGTGGAAGCTCGACTCTACTTTTTGGATGTCTTCGAGCTTCTTTGGTTATCTCTCACCTGGTCTGGATGTTATAGTATATTCTTTGGGTTCTTTTACTGGGGCTTTTGTGGTAGATAGGGACAGGCGAACGGAAGATCTCGGGATGTGACGGAAAGCTAGACCCTTCCCTCCTCTTCCTGCTATAGTTAATCAATTACCCCTAAAGCATGCAGCCCCTCCTAAACTCAGTAGTTTTCCACTCCTTACTAACCCCAACCAGACCCACCATCCCCTTCTGACGTAGTGAAGCCCCCTTGACTGTTTAACCCCATGAGATAAGATAATTAACGCCATTTGACCATCCACCACATTGGTGTCTGTGCATGTCTGTGGCCCGAGTGACCTGGGGGAGGCCGGGTTGCCGTGCTGTGTCTTGAAACCAGGTCGCCAGCCTTCTCATCAGAAGGCGACATATGGTGCCGAAACCCTCGGGTAGCGGGAATCTCCTGGACGAGAGACAGCGGCCAGAACGGCCAAGCCGATTCTAGGCGGGGGAGACGTCCCCGGACCAGCGATCCACATGGAGGCCATCGCGAAGGTCGTGAGTTCGATTTATAAGCAGTGGGGAATTAAGTGTAAGCTCAAGGATTTTTACCTCGCTATTGCGAGACTCCTTGAACTCGGGACGATTGAACGTCCCGTGGATATATTACACCCGGAGGTGTGGGGGAGATGTACGGCCGCATTAGCCGAGGAAACAAAAACCTCAGGCAGCGGGAAAAGCCTTAAGGCTTGGGGAAAAGTCGAGCGGGCTCTGCGCGAGGCGTTAGAGGAACAAGAAACATGGAGCGCGGCGAGCGCATGTTTATTAGCTACACCCAAACTGGGGGTAGGAGCGGCAACGCAAACCGCCCCCGATAGCGAGGTACCCGGGAGCGGGGACCCGGGGGGATCGGGCGCGTTCCCCCCCTCCCCGAGCCCGAGCCCGAGCCCAACCCCCCCCGTGGGACTTCCCGGAAAACTCGCGGACCCCCCGTACGTCCCTTCACCGTGGATCGGCGACTCGGCGCCGGGGGCGCGACAGCGCGCGCAGTCCTTTTGGGAGGAATTGGCGAGGGAAGCCAGAGACGCGGGAAACACGGCTCGGGAGGAGACGCCGGCAGCACCCCCGCCCTACCCAGCCGAACATGGCGCCGGCGACCCAGAGGATGGGTGGGGCGCGCATGCTCCCTGCGGGAAGACCCCAAATACCCGGATTCTCGCTAGTGCGCAGCCGCGAGGAAAGGAGGAGGAGGGGGGCGGCAGAGAGCGCATGCCCAATCAGGAGCCATGCTCAAAGCCACTACCATTTAAGGGAGAGACCTCCCCCTGCGGGCGGCAGGGCAAGCCCAGGGGGCGGGAATGGCACCACCCCCGAAGGGAGGGGGAGGGACGGGGCCGGAGCTGCACGAAAAGGCACCGGGACCCGGAAACGCGCTGGCACTCGACTTCCGGCTCTGAGTCGAGCTCCACCAGCTCCAACAGCTCGGGAGAGCTGACGGACGCTGATGGGGACTCAGAAACGGAAAAAGCGGAGCTGACGCGGTTTGAAACAAAACCAAATAAAGCCTTAAGCCACATCGAAAGGCAATCACAATGCGAACCAGCCCAGTTTACCGACTGGGCTAGAATAAAGATAGCTTGTGCAAAATGGGCTCCTTCAGGGGCAGTAAAAGCCTTCCCGGTGAGGATCACCGGACCAGAGGGAAACCAACAACGGGTATATAATCTGGTAAACCCCAAAGGGCAGCCATGCCCAGTGCTGGACATCAAGGACTGCTTCTCTTCAATACAGCCACAACCCGGGGGACTAACGAGAATTGCGAGTTTCTGTTTACAGGACATGCTCGTGGGTCGTCCCCGTAACGCGTACATCCCGGTTCCAGAGAAAAGCGACGAACCACCAAAACGCCAGACAGCACCCAAGAATCCTACACCGGTGAGACCCAGACAGCAACGGTGGCATTGTGTGATCTTGCTATTAGGGCTCATCGCCGGGGGGCGAGCCAACCCAGACTATCACCCCCATCAGCCATTCAGGTGGGTCATGCAGCATCTTTCAAGTGACAAGGTGTTCAAAGAAATCACCACGGCAGGCACCCCATCCTTCGTGTTCCACATCACCGACCTGTTTCCAGGACGACCAAAACTACAACCCTATCACCCGCACATCATGTACATGTACCTATCCTACTGGTGTCCAGCCTCCAACCCTGGGAAGAAGTACTGTAACTACCCGGGGTGGGGATATTGCAGACACTGGGGCTGTGAAACCATTGTCACAGACGCCAGACCATCGGGAGAAGGGTGGGAACCACAAGAGCCCGATAGATTCTTGCAGTTCACCTGGGCACCTACCGGCTGTAAAAAGCCCGCCTTCAAGGGAGGGGTCTATGACAACCATCATGCACAACCCAAATATCGGAAGTGCACGGACTATAACATGACGGTTCTGCAGCCAGAACACCCTAGTTGGGCCACAGGCAGAACGTGGACGGTAGTCCTCAAGGCGCCAAAGGAGTGGGTGAACGTGCGAATTGTCAGGCTCCAACCACCGGCACCCCGACCGGTAGGACCCAATATGATTATTAAGGACGTGCTGGAAGGGGGAAACGTTACCCATCCCAAACCACTACCCACAAAGGCCACTGATATCCCGACCGGCCATGCAGATGCCTTCCAAATAGGCCGCTTAGCCGAGTCGGACTCAGACCCAATCTTCCGCATGCTAGAGGCTACCTTTCTATCCTTGAACGAATCCAACCCAAACCTAACCAATTCTTACTGGCTTTGTTACGATGTTAAACCTCCCTTCTACGAAGGAGTCGCTCTAGACACCCCCTTCAGTTACTCCACAGCCGAAGCCCCTCACCAGTGCAGATGGGACACCCCCCGTAGGGGAATCACCCTGAGCCAAGTCACAGGCCGGGGCAAATGCTTTGGCAATGCAGCCTTGGCGAAGCAGAAAGGCAACCTCTGCACCGAAGTCGTCAAGCCCAACAGAAAGAGCAACAAGTGGGCGGTCCCATCCGCATCTGGGATGTGGGTTTGTCAGAAATCTGGGGTGAGTCCTTGCGTGTTCCTTGCCAAATGCAATGACGCTACCGATTTCTGTGTCCAAGTTCTAATTGTTCCTAGGGTCCTGTACCACTCAGACGAGGAGGTGTACCACATCTTCGAGGAGCCCGGCCGACTCCACAAAAGAGAAATAATAACGGGAGTGACTATCGCAATGCTGCTCGGCCTGGGAGCAGCTGGCACAGCCACAGGTGTCTTGGCCCTCGCGACCCGACACCAAGGGCTTGCTCAGCTGCAAATGACCATCGATGAGGACCTGCAGAGGATCGAGAAATCCATCTCCTTTCTAGAGAAATCAGTTTCCTCGCTTTCGGAAGTGGTCTTACAGAACAGGCGGGGACTGGACCTCTTGTTCATGCAGCAAGGAGGTCTGTGTGCCGCCTTGAAGGAGGAATGCTGCTTCTATGCGGACCACACAGGAGTCGTTAAAGACTCCATGGCGGAACTCCGAGATAGACTGGCTCAAAGAAAGAGAGACAGGGAAACCCAACAGAGCTGGTTCAAGTCCTGGTTCAATCAATCACAATGGCTCATCCCTCTAATTTCCACCCTAGTAGGTCCGCTAGCCATACTGCTTTTAACCTTCACATTCGGACCTTGCCTGCTAAACAAGCTGGTCTCATTTGTTCAAGCTCGCCTAGAACGGACCAACATCCTGTTCATAGGCCGGCAACAAATGCTGTGAACCAAAAACCGAGGACGCTGCCAGTCGCAGAGGTTCTCTAAACTTCCCTTGCGAAGATTACTCAGGTTTACCAAAAAACCCTTTTCCCTTATCACATTACAACTTTATACCTCACCTTAGTGCCTATGTTTATAACTACCTCATTCATTAGTAAAAAAGGGGGGGGGAGATGTGGTAGATAGGGACAGGCGAACGGAAGATCTCGGGATGTGACGGAAAGCTAGACCCTTCCCTCCTCTTCCTGCTATAGTTAATCAATTACCCCTAAAGCATGCAGCCCCTCCTAAACTCAGTAGTTTTCCACTCCTTACTAACCCCAACCAGACCCACCATCCCCTTCTGATGTAGTGAAGCCCCCTTGACTATTTAACCCCATGAGATAAGATAATAAACGCCATTTGACCATCCACCACATTGGTGTCTGTGCATGTCTGTGGCCCGAGTGACCTGGGGGAGGCCGGGTTGCCGTGCTGTGTCTTGAAACCAGGTCGCCAGCCTTCTCATCAGAAGGCGACAGGCTTTAATTCTGTTGACATGAGTCCACTCTTGTTCTGCGGTTTGCACAGACGATTCAGTGGTTAGCAGTACCTGAAAGGGACCTCCCCACTGAGGGGTTAAATTGAAGACAATGCACATAGCATTGCCTCATATGTTTAATCGAGTCTTAAAGTAGTTACTACTGTTGACACAAGGGAACTGCAGCCTAGGAAGCATTAGAATCACAGAGAGGTTTAGTACTTGGTCTAGCATCCCATTTTGATGGCAGCAGTTTTTAGGGAACATGGGTTAGAACAGCAGTGGATCACAGTGATTGTAGATACCCCTGTTTATAGGGATTTAACGGAAACTTAAACACTATTAAATTTGATGGAAATCACTGTACACAACTTTACATAAACTTTTTGGCAAACTTATACATAGAGGCAAATTTTTTCTCCTTACAAGAACAGAGTTTACACAGAGAGCTAGGGGCCACTCTAGCCAGCAGAGCTAGGTAGTGACACACACACAAATACATATATATACACACATCTGTTTTTCCAGGTGGGACAGCAGTCGGATGCACAGAGCTGTGTATCTAGAGCTATGTCCCTGGACGTGCCCAGCCTGTGTGTGCACACAGGAACATGTGCAGAGCTAGTGCACATACACACAGGTGCCTGCTCACCTGCACAGAGCTCTTGTGCACTATGGTACTTGCTAGCAGCACACACTTGTGTACACCTAACCTGTCACACTAGCACACGTGCTACACAGACACTCACTTATGTACAGTCCCTACTAATGCACACATGCCTACAGGCAGAAGACCTGCTTGCACATAGAGCTTGAGTACACCAATGTGTGCAGTGTCATACACATTAATACACGCATGTCCCACTCAGAGCCATGCTCACACTTGCACAGCTTGTGCACACTCACAAGCACGGAGCTGTGCATAGACCCACTCATACCTGAGAGTGTGTAATTTAACACACATGTAAACAGCAGTGCACACATCACGTATACATGTCAGCAAATCTATATGAATAGTGCTGTGCACACTAACACACATGTACACTGTGCAAAGCAGGACATGTACACTCACATCTGGGCACACCAGAAAACACATGTGCACACAGAGCCGTACACATGGGCATACACATGTACAGTGCTCTCTCAGAGCTCTCCTGGCCCAGATGCCCCCGTGGGTCTCTCCTCGTGGGATCATGTCATAGTGGGGATGGGGACAGGAGAGGGGAGTATGGGTGGGACATTGTGGCACAGTTTAAAGAGCACCCTCTGTGCCTTTGGGGTGGGAACAGACAGGCCTGTCTTAAAGGAAAGGTCAAAAGGAGACTATGCTGGATTCTTGCTTTTTGCCTCTCACTCTACAAGGGCAAAACTGAGCACTTTTTGCTGCCTTGTTTTCTCTAGGAGCTTGACTAGCACAAAGGAGAGGATTAGAAGGATTTATTGAGGATCACTGCTAGAGCATAGCACACGTGGTGTTTCTCACCCCTTACATTATGATGGGATGTTGGGGTAGGAACTAACAACAGCCTTACTCCACTGCCTTGGAAGCTTGTGTTTTGTCAAGGGGCACCTTTTACTTCTTAACTGAGGAGGGGTATTTGTGGCCTTTATTACTGTGGAGGGTAGCTCACAGTCCTCTGGGGGTACATTAAGGAAAGCTTCAGGCCTCTTTGCAGAGGTGACAGTGACTTTGTTTCAAAGTTTTTTATCAATATTTAATCTCGGACTGAAAGAGGGAAAGGTATCTATGTTATGCATGGAAATTTGAGTGGAAAACAACTGTAATTTCTAATAAATAATTCTCATCGATATAAGGTCTCCTGTTTTCTAAAGAAGCTTGGTTCAGTCTGACAGAAAATCACTTCCTGATGTACAGCTGTCAGTGCTGACTCAAGGTACACTTTTACAAGGTATATATTTAGTTTTCTACAGCAATGCCAGAGATTCCATGAGCATCTGCATCCTTGCAGTGTAACAAAGCACGTGAGCTCTGACACAAAAGAACTGTCGTGGTTTGACATGGAAGTGAATTTTTTCCAGGAAGTTGGGTCAAACCAATCAGTGGTCAGGTTTGGATATTGGCACCTGGAGTGACCACTGAAAGTATGGACACGCCTCTGAGAACACAGGGGGTTAAAAGCAAGAACTCCCAGGAGAACTCTCTCTTTTGGTTCGGTCGTCAGAGAGTGCAGACTCCCCCCCTGCCCAGCCTTAGGCTGGGTGGGGGAGGGGAAGCCACGCGGCCTTGCCCAGGTAGGCCGAGGGGGGGCTGAGGGTCTGGAACCGAGCCAGCTCCTGTGGACGGAAGGGTGGAGAGAAGCGGAGATGCTTTTGCCCCCCCCCAAGAGGGAAAGAGACAGAGAGCCTGGCGGCACCTGGAAATTTGCCGGCAGAGGAGAAGGAGAAGGGGGGGGGGAATGCCCAGCGTGGGAGGCGGAACGCCGGACCGAGATATCAGCCGTCCAGGGAGTCTGAACTTTTAACCCTTTCCAGGAAATGAGGGCTTTTTAAAAGTATTACTCCTCCTTGATTTGTAGTGGAAGAGAGATAGTCCGGGATCTCCCTTGATAGTTTGAGTATGGATTACCTGAAGGGTGGTGATTTGATCAGGAATCCCGGGTGATGTTTCATGGCTGTGTGTTTTTGGAATTGGGAGGAGGAGGGGTGGTTTAAAAGGTCTTCATCCTGGATTTAGTTTATGTGTTTTCTGTATTAGTAGTAGTTTAATAAAGTTTTTTTCCTTTGTTATTAAGCTTGGGCCTGCTCTGCTCTGTTCCTGATAACATCTCACAGCATTTATTTAGGGAAGGTGCATTTTCATGGGAACGCTGGCATTGCGCCAGTGTCCAACCATGACAAGAACATAAAATATAGATACACTTTGGGTTCAAACCTGAAACATTTGTCTCTTGGGAATTCCATTTCCACATGAAGTGTGGCTGGATGAACACTACTGAAGCACACAAATACCAAGACCACCACCACAAAACTGCAGAAATTATTGAAAATTCTACTGGCAGTAAGAGTAAACCTGTCTAAAGGTTTCTTTGTATGGAGAGCAGCTACAATGAACGGTTTCAACATCAAAATCAACTGGAAAACAACAATTTCAGGTAAAGTGTTAAAAAATTAACACTGTATTTCAGGGATTTTCTCAGTCACATTTTTAAGATGATGTACACAAACTAAACTGCCCGAGGGAAACAGAGCATTACAGTGTACTGTAAGACTCAGCTTTTTCAGGGAGAGGAGGGAAGAGCAGAAGCTTAGCAAAGACTTGCCAATTTTCTGTCCCCTTACAGAGAATCTAAGTAGAGCTTAAAATAAAAGTGACTGCAGTAATGACCTACCAGTACTACTCAACAGTATGCTACAAGAGCAGATCGAAAAATAGTATTCACAGAGAAAGAGACAAGAAGGCAGGAGGTGGTAAAAGAGAGGAGGAAAACAAAGTACACTCTAAGCTAGTGGGTTTTTTTCTGGAGTCTAGGATTTTGTTTGGATGGAGTGTAGAGTAGTTAAAACTTGATACATCTACTTTTCTTTTGACTCACACCATGGCTAGTACATATATTCAATCTCCTTCTTAGTGTATTTTATTACATAATATTGCATACTTTTGGTGTTGGGGTCACATCTCTACCAGGTTTGTTTTCCTCTCAGTGGGTTATCGGGAGGTATACCTGTTGACATCTCTGTATTTCCTCCTTCTCTCTTTGGGGACTTCCTATTTGTTCTCAGTCTTATCTAACTACAGGCTCTCCCGAATGATCCAGGAGATCATTTGTGAGAAATGATCCTCACTTTTAAAATTTTAAAAGGTTTATTAAACCTTAACAAAAAAGTACAACAAAGGACTGAATAAGGAAAAATTGCAGCGCTGGGAGTCTTTGTGACTAGCAGCCACATGCTCGTCTACAAAATGGATGCTCTGCCTTTTATACCAAAGTTTTGTCTTGATTGGAGGTCAGATGTTGTTATGTCGCACCTCCTAGTAATAAGCCGGCACTTTCCAAATGCCTTGACTACTAAGGCTATTACAAGGGGGAGAGGAAAGAGGACTATGGGAGGACATATTACAATAACATCACTATACATCTTAACATACGCATAATATCTATCTCTTAATTGTGAGAGACAACCATTACATTACTCATCTGTAACATTCTGGAACTGTTCAGCTTTGCTCTGGTCCAAGAACAGACCATCGCCGGGAGCCGGCGGGGGAGGCCCCAGGATGCTGCATTCTGGCTCTGGACCTTGGGAGGAGCCGAGCCACACCTACAGAAAGAACTCTGAATCCACCAGCTTTCTCTGCAGCGAGAAGGTTTTACTATTTAACATTATTTGTTTTTTTCCCGTGCCTGTGTGCACTCTGTGTGTGTGCTAAATAAACAGTTTTTTTCACGTTCTTCCAAGAAATTCCTTTCATATCAGTGGTGGGGGAGTGTTGTGGTTTGAAATAGCTTGGTTTTAGTTAAGGGAAAAAACCATCAGGTACAGAAGTAATTCTCTCTGTAAAGAACACTACAGCTTCCTCCATGCCTGGCAAAACCAATCTCTGGCTGGCTTTGATAACGGATACACCAATTAGCCAATTTGAGAAGCTAGAACCGCCTCTATGAATACCATATTTAAGAAAGGAGAAACCGCGAAAAGTTCTCTCTTATTTCCTGCTTTCTGCAAAAGAGTGGAGGCCCTCCCCCCTACCCTTCCCGGTAAGGCCAGGCCGGGCCCGCGTGGCCCGGCTGCCAGGCAGCAGGAGGGGAAGCCCAGGCCAGGCCGGGCTACGGCGCGGCTGCTGAAATCCTGCTGCTGCTAAGCTCCGCCCACAGTCATCGGGCCAGGCCGGCTCTGCTGGGCTCCGGGCCGGCCGGGCCCCGTTCCAGATGCAAGCTGCCGAGCCATCCTGCTGGGGGCTGTCCTGGCGCCACGGGGCACCGTGCGGCTGAGACCAATGAGCAGCTCTGCAGTCTGCGCAGGAAATGGCGCCATGGCTGGAACTGAGAGCGGCCGGGGCCGGAAAACAGCCATGCGGCCAGAGCGGCCGCCGCCATCCTAGCCCAGCCAGCAAGAGACTTTGCGTGCGTGTCTGCTTCTAATCTGCCTCACTGCAGACAAAAGGACAGAAAACAGCGCCCGGAGCGGCTTGTGCCGCGCCTGGGAAGATCACATGACCAGCAGCAAGAGGCAGAACACGCAATTCCTTGATGCAGGGCCTGGACGAGATTAACCCTTTCCGTGCTGTAAAATTCCACTTGAGATAAAGCCTACAGACGCCAAGCTCTGATCTGACTTGAACAGAGAGAGAGAATCTTTGCTTTCAGAGACAGACGAGAACCTTTGCTTTCAGAAATAGAAAAACAGAATTTTTACTTCCAGAGACAGAAGAAGAGAACTTTTGCTTCTATAATAGAACAGCTCATCCTTAAAATTATACCCCAGTAGCCAAAATGGCCCTCGACAGCAGTTGTGGGAAAAACTGTAAGTCAATGGGAGGGACTTTCACGAAGCAAACAAGTTTTTAACGGGCAGATTGTTTAACTGTGAACTTAAAACCACAAGGAAACTGTTTCTTGTGGCTTGACAGAAGAGACTCCTATCCTTAAATGAGCTGAAAAAATTCTTTTTTAGAAGTGGCAAACTGACTGATAATCACAGGTTTTATCTCTTTATGTTGTTAGTGAGAAGGAAAGAGGGGCTGGGGGAAGAAAAGTGTTCTAAAAGTTTATTTAGTTCTTATAATTCTTATTTTAGTTCTGTTAATAAAGTTTTCTTTATACCCTTTAAAATTTTGAGCCTATTTTGCCCCTCAAGCATTTTCTCCTAATCCTTATCTCAACCCCATGAGCTTTAGTGTAACTGGGTTTTTTCCCCCCTCCTCTGCTCCAATTATAGCAGAGGAAGATGACTAGACGATTTTCGTGAATGCACTGGCGTTTGGCCAGCGGTCAACCCACTACAGGGAGGGAGTGCCAAAACCTGCCTTCTTCAGAGAAGACGTTCCTTTTGGGACATTTCCTCCTAAACTTGTCTCAAACCAAGACATTTAGGCACTTGAGTATCAGTAGGTAAGAAATATCAAATGGAAGGGGGAAATCCAATCTGTCTTCAGCTACCTAATATGTAGAGTTATAGGGAAAAGGGAGCTATATCCTTCTTCAAAATGCACAGTGTTATAAATAACTATGTATTTGTTTGCTTTCGCTATTATGTATTAGCTTTTGCAAATTATTATTAACAACGATTTTGATGTAGTACAGTTTGTAATCACTTTTAAACTGTTTTAGATATAATTTGTCAGCTTTTGTGGCCATTTCCCTGGCCATGTGTACCTTATCTATGTATTAATGTGATAAATATATATTGTAGTTTAGGCTTTCGCAAAATATTAAAATAGAGACTATGGAATGTTAACTTTTGCAGGATGCTTTTATTTTTAGCTAACTGACAGTAGTGAGAATAACTTAGATAAGTTTGTGGAAATAGCTAAAACTGTATGATTAGATAACATTGAAGGAACCACACAGATAACATCGAAAGAAAGGATGTGAAAAGGACTTCTGCCACTGACCCTGGGGCTATCAATAATTCCCCGTTTGACGTTATGAGGAAATGGCATGCACGTTGTGAGGAAATGGTATACATGTTGTGAGGAAATGACATACACGACTCCCAAAAATCAAAGCTACACTATTGCACGACGGGTCAGGGGTCGAACAAAGCTAAAGAATTTCCGGAACATGTAAAAGTACTCAGAGGAATGTTTGAATATGTATAATCTTCATGAATATGCATTTAACGAATGTAATGAAAAAGTATATAAGAAATTTGTTTTAAGCTAACGGTGTGCTTTTGGCAGTTTGCCAAGCACCCCAGCACTGGATATTGTCCCTTTTATCCCTTATTAAACTTTTAAAAATGTTAAAGAGTGAGCCTTGTTTCTCACACACAGCAAAAGGATGAAAGACCAGAGACACAAATGGCTGCAAAGAAAATTGCAGTCAGAAATAAGGGGGGAAAGAATCCTCACAATGTGAGAGCTCAAACACTAGCACAGGAACCAGAGAGGTCAGGGATTCTCCATCTTTAGCACATGTTCATAACACAGGGCCCTTGTTGGAGGTTAGGTTTTTCTCTTTTTTTTTTTTCTTTCTCTCATGGAATTTTGTCCCATTTGTTGCTGAGAGACAATAACCACAAATACTTGAGAGACAAAAGATGTGGCTGGGAGGAGGAGGAGAGGGAAGGGTGCAGCTGGCTACTCTCTTATCTGAGGGGTTTTCTCTTGGGAAGGGCAGAGATACCGCGAGATTTTGGCCTGGGGGTGAGGGGCTGGGCTCAACTCCTCTCTCTCTTGTGCTTGAGATCAGAGGGAACAGTTGAGCTGCTGCAATCGCTGCCACTGCAGAGTCCAGCCCATTACTGTTCTATCCTACTGCAAGTGAGTCTGCACTGAGACCTTATTAACACCCTATCTCTCTGGAAAGGACCTTCACCATCTACTCAGGTGCCTCAGGGGAAAACCCAGGCCCCTGAGCCCCTCCCCCTCCAAGGGAGCCTTTCCTGGCAGCGTTTGGAAGCCCAGCTTGCTGCTGCCCAGCCCCACCGTTTTTCTGCCACTGCTCTGGGGTTTTCGCTACACTGCAACCCAGCACTGTGCCTACCAGGACACCCCGCGGCTCCTGCTACAGATGAGGAGTTTCTGATACATTCTGTTTGCTACCCCAGGTCTGCTCGTCCCTGCCATTCCAGCTTACTGCTTCCGAGGCTCCTGCTACAGCTCATTTTGCTATCCAGAGGGGCACCAGGACTAACTGCCCCTGCGTGAGTTTGTAAAGGAAGCCCCTTTTCCATCTCTTCTGCCGGCTATGCCTGCCATTACCCACGTGAGAGACAGCTGAGGTCATGCCACAGCGCCTCCTGCAGCCGCGAGTGAATCATTGCACCTGCCCTGCCCAGACAGGAGTCAACAGTGCCCCTGCCGGCCGTGACCGTAACTACACCAAAGGGGAACATGCTTGACAGCCGACAGAAGGCTGTTACTGGGTTTTCTGGTTTTGTTTGCCTTGTTATATGTGGATATTCTCAGCTCAGTCAGAGAGAAAGAGAAAGGTTTTCTAACCAGGCAAGAGCCTGGGAAACAGTTGGGAAAGAATGTAAATAATTCTCTAATCTGTCTTGTTATTCACGTTGTTTATAGATATGTTCTGCTACTGTGCGTCATTCACTGCACACCAATGGTGTGACATGTTTTTACTCTAAGACCAATGAAATTAGTCTTCTCGATGTTCTCTATATATAGAGTGGTACATTTGAAATAAAGAGAGAGTTCATTTTCTTTGCCTTCTGATCTGGAGTTCTCTGTTCCTGTCCTGCTCAACAGCGTCAGTTATACACATACATATTAGTAAAAAACTGTTATTTTTTCCCATATCTTTGCCTGAGAGCCCCTTAATTTCAAAGTTATAGTAATTCAGAGGGAAGGGGGTCTTATTTTCCATCCCAGCAGAGGTTCCCACCTTCCTTGGCAGACACCTGTCTTTCAAACCAAGACAGTCCTAAGCAATCTGATTGAATTTCCAAGCTACCTCCCTGCTCTGGACAAACAGCTGAACCAGATAGCCTCTGAGGTTCCCTCTCAAGCTAAATTTTTCTCTCTCACTCTCTTTCCAACTTTGCTCTTTCAGCACCTTCCCTGACCACAGGAATGAGGATTCTCAGGATAATCCATGCAGATAACCTCCTGGGACAGGAGGTCACACTATCTACAGGGAAACTGGGCAGTGGAAGTGGGCTCCTTTGCAAGCCATATATATTGCAGGAATAGAATAGAATAGAATAGAATAGAATAGAATAGAATAGAATAGAAAAGAAAATTTCAGTTTGAAGTGGCCTCCAATTATCATTTCGTCCAACTGTAGAAAAATAAGAACCCATAACATCCTTTAAAAATCTGTAGATGGTGATGGTTAATGAGGTGTTGAAATAAGTTTTCAGGGATGCAGAGAATATCTATGCCATCCTAATGCTAGCCTCCCTGCTAAGACACTGGGGCATTTATAATCCTGTAACAACAGATACAAATTCCAGTGGGAGAAAACCATCTAAATATCTATATTGCCAAAGAGAATTCATACCTGTCTTAAGTTGCAATGCAAGGTGTAACCAAAAGTATGTATTCTATTACTATCTCTTAAAACCAGGTCGGGCAGTGTTCTTTATCTCTTCCACAAACAATCCTCCTTCCAGGGGGATATCTTCTGTTAATGAGCCATTGAGTCTCACTGCATGACTGATAAAATTACACCATCCCATTGTGAGATGCTCCACCCAAGGGGAGGAGCCAAGCATTCCTACCTGGATATAATCAGAGATTTGGAACACCACAGGCAGCCTTTTTCGACTAGATTCCCAGAAGACCAGACCCTTCTACATCACCACTGGACCTTCAGAGGAAACCTACACCCTTGTACAGGATCACTGCTTCAACAGAACTACATCTGTCACTCCAGAAGGACTGCAGCCACCACTTAACCAGACTTCTACCAACACCCTGACCAACAAGGTGTGTGGGTATTCTCAGCTCAGGCAGAGAGAAAGAGAAAGGTTTTCTAACCAGGCGACAGCCTGGGAAACAGTTGGGAAAGAATGTAAATAAATCTCTAATCTATCTTGTTATTCACATTGTTTATAGATATGTTCTGCTACTGTGCGTCATTCACTGCACACCAATGTTGTGACATGTTTTTACTCTAAGACCAATGAAATTAGTCTTCTCGATGTTCTCTATATATAGAGCAGTACATTTAAAATAAAAAAAGAACTCATTTTCTTAGCCTTCTAATCTAGAATTCTCTGTTCCCGTCCTACTCAACAGCATCAAAGGTGTTAGGTTGTATTCTGTCTCTGACAGTGTTTTTTGTACTACTGCATTTTATTTTAATTTTCCTAATAAGTTGTAGGGTTTTTTTTATTTATACATACTAGTAAAGAACTGTTATTCCTATTCTCATATCTTTGCCTGAGAGCCCCTTAATT
Source organism: Vidua macroura (assembly GCF_024509145.1). Taxonomy (NCBI): domain Eukaryota; kingdom Metazoa; phylum Chordata; class Aves; order Passeriformes; family Viduidae; genus Vidua; species Vidua macroura. The sequence goes on along the minus strand of NW_026530535.1, from coordinate 2,104,348 downwards.
TCAAAATTATAATAATTTGGGAGAAAGGAGTTTGCATTTTCCATTCCAAGCAAGGCTCCTGCCTTCCTTAGCAAACACTTGTCTTTCAAACCAAGACAATACCCTAACATCAAAAGAGCAGCCTCTGCTCTCAGTGCAAGCAAGGAAAACAAAACCAGGCCAGTAAGATGGGTGCAGTAGAGGGTTTGGGAGTACCTCAGCACAAACATAACACAAGGAGTAGAAGAAATACTTACTTTGTCAAAGATCTCACGCACGTTGGCTTCAGACTCACCAAACCACATGGTCAGCAATTCTGGCCCCTTGATGGAAATGAAGTTTGCCTGGCATTCATTAGCAATGGCTTTGGCCAGGAGTGTCTTACCACAACCAGGTGGCCCATAGAACAGAACCCCTTTTGATGGGGTCATGCCAAATTTGAGGAATTTGTCTGGGTGTTCCACAGGATACTGAAAGAGAACCAAACAAACAAATTAAAATCTCTCAATATAAGCTAGAACAGGACTATATCTTAGAATCACATAATTGTTTGGGTTGGAAGGAACCTTCAAAAATCCTCTAGTCCACAGGCAGGGACACTTTCCACTAGACCAGTTTTGTTTCTGCTCCTACCAGAAGCACTACCTGAGATGACTTGTGCAAAGCATTGGACAGTGTCCCACATGCCATCCTGGGCTCTAAACTAGAAAGATTGGGATTTGATGGGTGGACCACTCAGTGGATAAGGAATTGGCTGGATGGTCACACTCAAAGAGTTGCAGTCAACAGCTCGATGTCCAAGTGAAGACCAGTGAAAAGTGGTGTCCTCAGGGACCAGTGTTGGGACTAGCACTATTTACCATCTGTGTCGGTGACATGGACAGTGGGATTGAGTGCATCCTCAGCAAGTTTGCCAATGACACCAAGCTGTGTGGTGCGGTCAACATGCTGGAGGGAAGGAATGGCATCCAGAGGGACCTGGACAGGCTTGAGAGGTGGGTCTGTGCAAACCTCATGAAGTTCAACAAGGCCAAGTGCAAGGTTGTGGATGCTGACAGTTTAGTCAGAGAGAAACAGATAACTTTCCCAGGCATCATCCTGGGGAAGTTGTAAGAAAGCTCAGAGAAAGAATTAAAACAATTCTTATCTTAACCTCTGCACCTGGTGTTTGTGAACATGTGGAATGTTTGTACATGATGTTTATGGAAAGGTATTTACAAGAAGGTGTTGTTCCTAATTAACCAATGGTGTGAGGGGTGTTGTTTAAGTACCAATCAGGTTCTGGGTGAATGATTCTGTCTATAAATGTGTGTAGTTTCTAATAAACCTTGCTTCATGCCTTCTAAGAAGCATTGGAGTCTGTGTCATCTTTTCCTTGTCATTCCTAACTCAACAGCAACATCTGGTTACCCCTCCAGAAACTGCAGGATGAACGGGATGCTTCGGATCGACCCCACCGGGAGACGCCGCAGTGGCCCCGCCGGTCCTTGCAGGACAGACTGGATGTCCTCTGTCCTCCATTTAAGAGTGGTAACAGTGATTTTCCCCGTGCCTCCTTGAGACAGCTGGTCTTTTCATGACCACGGGTAGCAGCCCAATGCCAAACAGCTAGGGTGGAACGGCTTTTCCCAGCATAGCTAAAGTGTTTACATCCCGGGGTAGACTACTGCTGCGTGCGGGCTGCTGGGAAGGGTTTCCTTCAATATGGGGAACCAACTTTCTACGGAAGAGATTAGTTATTTCTGCATGGAAGGATGCTTTGCCACGTAAGGGGGTTCCTGTGTCAGATCATTCCCTGTGTGCCTTACTTGCCTGGGTGAGGTCCCATGACTTTTCAGTAGACGCAAACACTGCATTTAATCCAGAGACTTGGCCACTGCCTGTGGGACGAGGTCATCAGCGGAGATAAGACCACACCTCAGTTAGCAGTTACCTGGGGAGTCTTTTCGAGAGCTTTGCAAGGTTGGACCCCAAGGGGAAGTGAAACGGAGATGGGGGACTGAGAAAGTGAAGATGCTCTCTCCATGGACACACACACCCTGGCGGGAGAGGGAGCCGGGCAGGGGGCTGCCGGCTCTTTATCGGCTCCGCCCGGACCCTCGAGAGTCATGGAGATTCCCCACAGAATATATCCTTCGCCCAGGGACTGTGTTCCGCTGAAATATCCTTCTCCTGTGACGCCGCCCCCGACGACTTCGGTAGCCGTGTCCCGATTGGACCTGGCAGAGCGTTCCCCTCTATTCGCGCCACCTTTGCCTCCCCCAGCGCCACAGGTGGCGGCCGGGGTGTCCCTGCCACAGCCAGTGATTCTGGCTCCCCCTGCACTGCGAGACATCACGGGAGGCCCTCGCCGCAATTGGTTTCGCCCTCCCCGTCAGCGCCAGTTTTCTCTGCTCCGCAAGCGGTAAGCAGCATGTCCTTGTCACGGCCTGCTACACAAGCAGCTTAGCTCCACCCACCGGCCCCTCCCCTCTCTGCACCACAGCTGGCCGGGAGACAGCCCTTGTACGGCCAGCCAGCTTCCCAGACCCTGCCGCCGGTTCCTTCTTCCCTTGCACTGCAGGAGGCGGTGCAACCGCCTCCACCACCGGCGAGTGACGTGGCTGGAACGACCACCCCTTCAGCTCCTCCGTTCCCATCTGCGGAATGAGTGCAAGTGTATGCACCACCCCCCCCCCGCATCGCCATCGCTTGCCGTTGTGCCTTTGTTCCTGCCGACTTTGTTTCCCCCGCCAGTCCCCTCCTCCTCTGCGGTGCAAGCGCAAGCGGCAGCACCTTCACTGTCGACAAATGATGCGACCGGAGACGCGATCTCTTCTGCCCCTCCGCTTTCACCTGCAGAAATGGTGCAACTGCCTGTGCCTACTCCTCCTCCCTCTGCTGCGTGCGGATCAGCAGGCATCATACCTCTTGCAGCTTCACCGCCACAGCCCGCACCGCCCGCCATGGCCGGGTCCCCCGCTCCGCTGGCTGCTGCCAACTTCCCTGCCTCAGGGCTTGCAACCGGCTCCACCGCTTTGGTGCTTCTAGCCAGCCCACCATCCTCTACCTCCCGCAGGCTGTCCCGCCCGCCCCCATCCCGGGACACGGACAGTGACAGCTACAAAGATCGGCAACCTGCCCCCCACCGGGGGCGTGGCCTGGTGGCGGAATGCCGGCACCGACAAGCAGCGACATCATACCAGAGTCATCACTGGACATTGCCCCCTTGTCGGGTGACCGTGTGACCGACGAACCCTTGCCGGTTTTGGGAATTGGTCAAATTGCGGGCTCTGGAGAATGGGGATTGAGACCTGTTAGAGAAGGTGGGAATGCCCGGGGGCGGACTCATCAACACGATAAATGCGGAGGAAGGGGCCACAGGGGACAGTCAAGTAGTTAATCCAGCATCTGAGGAGGGGACACAGGTGGATCAGGGAGGCAATGCTCCGTCACAAGGGGGAGTCCAAGCCTTTCCCGTGTATAAAGCTGTCCCAAATACAGGACAAGCCGACAAGCACGGTGTCATAGAATGGCGAGTCGTGCAGGATTTGCAAGGTAAAGTAGAAAAATATGGGCTTGGTTCTTCACAAGTTATGCAAATTATCTGAGTGATAAACACTGACCTGCTTTCTCCATTTGATATTAAACATATAACTCAAAGATTGTTCCAACCTGTACAATTTAAAGTTTTTAAGGACAACTGGAGGAAGATGGCTGATAGGGCTGCAGCAGAGAACCTGTGATTGCCTCCGAATGATCCCAGGTATGCTGTGGGAGTGGATGCTCTCATGGGGAAGAATGCCTTCTCTAATCCTGATCTTCAGGCTACCCGGGACCCTGCCATTCTCGAGCAGTCAAAAGATAGGCTTTGGAGCACTGTTAAAAACTATAGAAACAGCCGCTCCCAAAACACTATATGTGAAAATAACTCAAGGAATAAGAGAACCATTTCTACCATTTGTTGAGAAAATTGCAGCAGCCCTGGAAAAGCAGGTTGAGGATGATAATTTGAGGCAGATTTTATGTAAGCAATTAGCAAGAGACAACACAAACAACAATTGTAGGAAGATCATGGATGCTCTTCCAGGCGACTCAACATTAACAGACATGGTCCAAGCATGTTCACAAGTAGGTTCTGTAGACTACAAAATGTCTGTTTTGGTGGCTGCTTTACAGCCAGGCCAGACATCCTCAGGGGATGGACAACAGAAACAGGTGAAAAATAAGGGCAAGCAAAACCAGGGAACACAGAAACAGAAAAGAAATAAGAATAATTTCTTGTGTGCTAAGTGTGCAAATACAGATCATTATGCAAACCAATGTAACTCTAAATACCATGCCAATGGTCAGCTTTTGGTAGGTTCGGTGTTGGGAAGGATGAAAGTTTGACAAGAAAGTTTAACAGATATGTATGCTTGGCAGAAAGATCTCTGAATGTAGAACCTGAGAATGGAATAGAGATGGAAGCAAGTTTTGATATAGAAGAACAATAGATGTATAAATTGAGGTTTGCTGAGCCAGTCTTGCTGGACAACTAAGAAGGCAAAGATTATGTCGAGTTGGAAAGAGGCTTTATGACTTAGAGCAAAGGATAAGCTGACCACAAACAGAAAGGTGTCTTTACCAAGCAGAAAGATACCACAGGCAAACAAGACATGTTGATTTGGCAAGTAGAAAAAAGGTCTCAGAATTTTCCACTGCAAGAAAACTGAAAAACAACTTCTAGCTTAAACTGTAACATACTAACTCATGTGATTGGATAGTATTAACCATAATATGGTAATGACAGTAGTTATGATAGGCTATAGGTAAAAGTAAAGGTATAGATTGGTTCTTATGTATTAAGATGGTCAGCAAAGTATATAATGCAATGTAACCAAAACTAAAGCATCTTCAGGCTTGTCGACAGCTGGAGCTGACAGCTGTAGGCGCAGGCTCTGTCACTCACGACCCCAGACTGTTGTAAAATCTTGGATACAATAAACTGCATTTTGAAGACCCGCCTGAAGTCCCGCATCTCTCATCTCAGGCTCTTACTGTTCAGGAAACGGGAAGACAAGCGCAAAGGGGAACTGCGCTCTGACACAAATGATTCCCCAGGGCATGGTACCAGCACAGGCTTACTCAGCCAGCTTAGGGGTAGCACCCACGGAGCAGCCGGGGTGGATGTGCACACTGCAGCAACAATCATCTTAGAATCTTGTTGTGTATATAAGGTTCCTGTGGATGCCTTTGGACCTTTGGGTCAAGGATTGAGTGCACTGCTTGTGGGAAGATCTAGTGCCACCCTCCAAGGAATCTTTGTGCATCTAGGTGTCATTGACTCTGACTTTAAAGGTCAAATTTGTGCTATGGTTTCCATGCCCACCCCCCCGTCACTATCCCGGCAGGGACTCGTATTGCTCAACTTGTGCCTTTTCAGTCATGTGTCCCCAGGACTGACCAGCGGACTCGTGGAGATGGCGGCTTCAGATCCACAGGACTGCCAAGAGTCTTCTGGACTGCAGATATTTCTGCTCAGCGACCACAGATGACATGTATCCTGATTCTACCGAGTGCCAGCCTGCCTCAGATCCAGCTCTGAGGTTTGATTGACACAGGGGGTGATGTGACAAGTCATTTCCTTCTCTGCGTGGCCTCCTACGTGGCCTTTGGCTTCCATAGGTTCGTCCATTGAAGGGGTGGGGGGTGCAACACAGACCTTTGTAAGTCACCAGTCTGTGCTGATGAAAAACGTAGATGGGCAGACAGCTATAGTTCGGCCGTGTCACTGCAGCTCCAATCAACCTCTGGGGGTGGGATGTACTGGTAGCCTGGGGGGTTTTGATTGGGACACATTTTTGATTGGGGTCACTGCGCTGAAGGGTGCAAAGTATCCTACGCTGCCTTTACGGTGGTGTCATAGTTTGGAATGGGAGGAAATTCAGGGAAGTGATGCAAAGCTTTTTGTGTAACTGACAGTCTGTTGAAACACTGAGAAGCTGGACATGCCTCTGTGAAACACGCATGTTAAAGACAAAAAAACCCAGGAACTCTCCCTTTTCCTTTCCGGTCAGGAGCAAGGTAACACAGCTGGGTGGTGGGCCCCGTCCTGGGCTGGGCTCACCAGCCCTGCTGCGGGGCTGGGCTCCCTTTCCCTGGGCCGCCTGCCGGGTCCCCCTCCCTTCCCCCATCTGCTCCCGGACAGGGAGAGGGGGTGCCGCGGGCCGGATGGAACTGGCATTACTAACTTCTAACTGCTTACTACAACTCCCCAGCCCGGGGCCCAGCTGCACCAACTGCGCCCTGGGAACAGCCCCGGGGCGATGCCGGGATTTTACCCCCGTGGAAGTTGCCCGCAGCAACCATCGGGCAGGGGGGAAAGAAAAGGCCACTCCCCCAATCCCGGCGTGCTGCTGCCGAGTCTTAGCCTAGCTGATTAGATCCCAGCCGCCTCCCCCAGCTGCCATCTATGCCATCTAGAAGACCCAGCTCGACTGGGGGTCAGGTGACCATTTGAAGAGCCCAGGTGTGATGTTAACCCTTTCAGTGCTTCAATCCTCCCTCGAGTGCGAGAAAGGAACAAGATGCAAGCATGTAAAGGAACAACATGAAGACATCAAGGTCAGTGAGGAAGGAGTTAAGTCCCAGATGGGAGGGAGGAGGAGATGCCTTGTTTTTGGAGCTGAAATCCTCTTGTAAGCTATGGAGAAAGGACTCTTTTTCCTTATAATGCATGAAACTATGGGGAGATTAAAGTGTTCAAATTGATATCGAGCAAAGGCCTCCATGCTAAGATAAGCAGATGTTGAAATAGCTGTGATCCCACTTGAAGTTTGAACAGAGACAGAGAGTAGTCTTCTGCTTCCAGGAGAAGAAGAAGATCTCTGTTCCCAGGGATGAAGATGATTTTAGAAATAGATAATGAGAACTTTTGCCTTTGAAAAGCTCACGTTTAAAACAATACCCCATAAGTCAACATGGCCCATAGACAAGCTGTGGGAAGGCTTGTGGAAATGGGAAGGATTTCAGGATGGCAGGGTTCCCCAGGTGGCTGCTATTCGTGATGAAATTGAGAACCACTAGAGAACTGTTTTTTCCTCTTGTGGAGAAGTCTCCATAACCTTAACAAGAGGGACTTCTCTCTCTCCATGAACTGAAGAAAGACTATTTTGGGGTGGTAAACTGACTGGAAATCTTAGGTTTGGTTTCTTTACATTGTCAGTGGGAAAACAAAGGTTGTGGGGGAGAGGAGAAGTGTTCTGAAGGGTTTGTTTTGATTCTTACTACCTTTTTTTTCCTTCTAGTTACTTTTAATAAAATTCTCTTTGTACCCTTTTAAAGTTTTGAGCCTGCTTTGCCTTTCTCCTAATCCTATCTCACAGCAGGAAGTGAGTGTATTGGTGATGAGCCAGCACCGAACCCATCACAGGTGGCTAGCGAGCAGACCCATCTGGGAGAACCAGTGGCCCCTGACAAAAGAAAAATTGGTTGCCCTTCATGAATTGGCTCAGAACAATTGCAACAGGGACACACTGAGCCTTCTACTAGTCCCTGGAATACTCCTGTCTTTGTGATAAAGAAAAAATGTGGGAAATGGAGGCTGTTACAGGACCTCTGAAAAATTAATGCAGTGATGGAAAGTATGGGAGCATTGCAGCCTGGTATGCCCTCACCCACCATGCTCCCTATGGGATGGGAAATTTTGATCATTGATTTAAAGGATTGTTTCTTCACAATTCCTTTGCATCCTGATGACAAACCAAAGTTTACCTTTACTGTGCCTGCAATTAACAATGCTGAACCTGTGTAGAGATATCAATGGAAAGTGTTGCCACAGGGCTGTAGAAACAGCCCGACTATTTGTCAATGGTATGTGGCTCAGGCCTTGTCCGGAGTCTGGGAGCAGTTTCCTGATGCATATTGCTATCACTACATGGACGACATCCTGGTGGCAGCATCCACCCAGGATGAGTTGCTGAGGATACAGCCTCAGCTGTTCGCTGCTCTGCATTCTTATGGACTGCAAGTGGCTCCGGAGAAGGTTCAACAGCATCCTCCTTGGAAATATTTTGGAGTCAAAATTCTGGATCAAACCATCCAGCATCAAGAGGTGCAATTCACAGATTCTATTAAGACTCTGAATGATGCCCAGAAATTGCTAGGTGTCATCAGTTGGTTACGTCCTTATTTAGGGCTAACCACGAAACAATTGTCCCTGCTGCATAATATTTTAAGGGGGGACCCTGACCTGAATTTATCGTGGAAATTGACTCTTGAGGTGTGACGAGCGCTGGAGGAAGTCCAACAAGCTGTTTCTGTTTGTCAGGTTTATCAAGCAGATCCTTCCATTGATATCACTGTTTCCATTACCAATCCAGATTTTCATCCTACAGGTATCATTGGCCAATGGAGTAACAAATAGTCTGATCCTTTGCACATTTTGGAATGGGTCTTCTTGCCCCATCAACCAAAAAAGACAGCACCCACATTGTTTGAATTAATCGCTCATTTGATAATCAAATGCCGTCAACGGTGTTTGCAATTAATGGCAGTTGATCCCTCAAAAATTATTCTTCCAATAGAGCGGGAAGTCTTTGAATGGAGCTTCATTAACAGTACTCATTTGCAAAGTGCACTGCAAAATTTTTCAGGGCAGATTGCTATCATCTGCCCAGTCATAAGTTATTGCAGTTGGCAAAATCAACCAATCTGTCTTTGAGGCCAAAAAATAGTCGGGTGCCGGTGCAAGGACCCACCGTCTTCACTGACAGCTCAGGAAAAACAGGGAAAGCCATTGTTACTTCGAAGGATCAATCTGGGTGGCAAGTGCTGGAAGGCCATGAGTCAGGCTCGGCCCAATTGGCTGAGTTAAAGGCTGTTGCCATGGCATTCCAGAAATTTTCTCAGGTGCCTCTGAACTTGGTCACTGATTCTGCTTATGTCGCAGACATAACCAAACATTTGGATTGTTCACTTCTGAAAGAAGTCAATAACGCAGTTTTGTTTCAGTTATTGAAAACTTTGTGGTGTGCAATTCAGACCCAAGTTCATTCATATTACATCTTGCACATTTGGAGTCACACCAATTTACCAGGTTTCATAACAGAAGGTAATGCCAGGGCTGACAGGTTGGCTAACCCTGCGTGGGTAGCACCTCAGCCTGACAAGATTGCGCAAGCCAAAGCATCACATTATTTTTTCCATCAAAGTGCACATACCCTGCAGAAACAATTTCAGTTAACACCAACTGAGGGTCGTGACATTGTCACTTCTTACGCTGACTGTCATGGACTTGCTGCACCTTTACCAGCCGGGGTGAACCCCAGAGGCCTAAAAGCCTTGCAGCTTTGGCAAACAGATGTCACTCATATTGCTGAATTTGGCTGACTTAAGTATGCGCATGTGTCTATTGACACCTTCTCCTCTGCTATGTGGGCATCTGCTCACACTGGAAAAAAGGGTCGCGACATGATTGCCCATTGGAGGATGGCTTTTGTGATTTTGGGTATACCTTCTTCTGTGAAAACTGACAATGGTCCCACCCATGTCTCGCAGAAGACGCAGCAGTTTTTGCGCTTATGGGGAGTCTCACATAAACTTGGTATTCCGCATTCTCCAACTGGTCAAGCTATTGTTGAACACGCTTATGGTACTTTAAAGCATGTTCTGGAAAAACAAAAAAGTGGAATGCCCGGAGAAACCCCACACAGCCAATTGGAAAAAGCTCTATATACAATCAATCGTCTTACAGTGCCACAAAATTCAAACAATCCTGTCATTTTAAATCACTTTTTCTCATTGCAGTCTTCAGGTGAGACACACCTGCCTCGAGTGAAAGTCTGGATACGGGACCTAACCACTAATAAGTGGGAGGGCCTGTGTGAGCTTATCACTTGGGGTCGTGGGTATTGCATGCATTTCCACAGATACTGGGGTATGGTGGATACCTGCAAGATGTGTTCGCCCTGAATTGCGACACCAAAACCAGAATGTGGCCAACAGGCAACCTTCAAACGATGATCAAGATGACAATCATCAATCAGATGGTCCCTCTACGAGTAGGGAATGAGCATTCTAACTTTTTCTTTGTTTCTGGAAAAGGGTTGTTGACAAGTTAGACTGCCAGTTTTTTGAGCAGACTAACAATGTTTTATTACCGTATTAGAATTAGTAAGGATTTCTTGTAAGAAGGAACAACAAGACTTGATATTGGTAAAAGGATGTGATTGTAAAGAATTCGATGGTATGTGTTGGAGAATCTCCCTGACCATTCTAAGTCAGCGTCTGATTGAGGTTCTGACTGATAACTGGCAAATTGCTAAAGGGACCTCTTGAGCTATGTTTGTTCTTCTTCCTGCAAAGGGCCCCACAGAGGATTACAAACACCACCTTCCGCTTTAAACAAAAAAGGGGGACCTGTGGATGCTGACAGTTTAGTCAGAGAGAGAAACAGATAACTTTCCCAGGCATCATCCTGGGGAAGTTGTAAGAAAGCTCAGAGAAAGAATTAAAACAATTCTTATCTTAATCTCTGCACCTGGTGTTTGTGAACATGTGGAATGTTTGTACATTATGTTTATGGAAAGGTATTTACAAGAAGGTGTTGTTCCTAATTAACCAATGGTGTGAGGGGTGTTAAGGACCAATCACGTTCTGGGTGAACGATCCTGTCAATAAATATGTGAAGTTTCTAATAAACCTCGCTTCATGCCTTCTAGGAAGCATTGGAGTCTGTGTCATCTTTTCCTTGTCGTTCCTAACTCAACGGCGACACAAGGTCCTGCACCTGGTTGGGGCAATCCCAAGCACAAGTACAGGCTGGGAAGAGAATGCATTGGGAGCAGCCCTGTCGAGAAGGGCTTGGGGGTGGTGGTTGATGAGAAGCTCAACATGAGCCAGCAATCTGCACTCGCAGCCTAGAAACTAACTGTGTCCTGGGCTGCATCAAAGCATGGCTATCAGGTTGAGGGAGCAAACAGCTCTTGTGCAGGCACATCCTGCAGCAGAGCAGGAGATTGCAGCAAACAGTGCGTTTCTAAAGGCAGGGTAACCCCAGGAGAGCATCAAGACCCATGTGGAGCTTGAACAAGAGCAGTTGACTCAGCATGGGTAGGGCCAGGAGTGACAGCAGCTGATTTAAGCTCAGTCTGTCACTCACAGAGGTGAACAGCTCAGGTGCAGGAGCCCCCAGGGAGCATGAGAGACCAGGAGCACAGCAAACAGAGGGGGCAAACAGGACATGGCATGTCAGTCAAGGTGGGGCACAGCAATTTGCCACTGCAGTTGACAAGGAAGGGCTCCTCTCCATAGGAGGGCCAACATAGTAGCAGTACCAGAGAGCAGGAAATAGGAGCAGCAGTTAATGGCAAGGAGCAAAGGAAGCCCCTTCTTTCCCAGTCTTACTAGTGTGAGCTCCCAACGTTATGGTGATGACACACTGTAGAGCTCATTCCCCAGTGGCTGTTGGAGTTGCTGCACCAGTGGCAGACCTTCTGACAGTACATGTAGCTCTGCAGGCCTCTGGTTGTAAGGAGTGCCTGATGCCTGTCTGGGAAGCTGGGGCTGAGTCATCTTCTCTGCAGAAGGTGTGTCCCTGTCAAGGAGCTATGTCACCAGGTCAAGGAGTTATGTGAGTAAGCAAGCAGACTGCACAGCATTCATGAAGATGAGAAAGAGATAGGATATTATCAGAGACCCTACAGACTCAGGAGTTTCAGTCCCGCTCTACATTGGAGATGCATGTAGGCTCTGCATCATGTCTCAAGAAATCCAAAGTCAAAAGAATGCTGGAAACTAACCACTCTGTACAAGGAAGAATTCTCTTTTTCCTCCTGAAGACTTGCTATTAACAAACAGGTTTAGTGCCCTCCAAGCCAAGGAGCTGGGTAAGGATTCAAGCAAAGCAGTAATATATATTTGTTTTGAGATCTTGCAGGAAAAAAGAAGCTTGGGAAGTAGCTGAAAAGAAGCCGTTTGTCAGACTCCAGAGCAAAGGACTACAAGCCTACTTAGGTATGGCTGGATGGTGTCAGTTATGGATTGACAGTTATGGGGTACAGGCAAAACCCTTGTACGATCTTCCACCGAAAAATACTTGGTATGGACTCCTGAGAGTCAGAGGGTCTTTGAAGCCCTAAAAGAACCTTAATGACAATGCCTGCACTGTGACTCTTACATTTGAACCAAACCATTTGAGTTATTTGGGCATGAAAAGATGCACCTGGCACTAGGGGGACTGGTGCAGCATTTGGGGTCATGGAAGCAGCCTGTCCAAACAATTGGAACAAAAAGGAAGACATTGGATATTGCCAGCAGGATGCTGAAATACCAGCAGGACATTGTTGAGCTGCTTAAGGTAACCATTGCTTTGAACCCAGCCATGTTTCTCCAGGCTTCAGAAGAAGTCCAGAGACCTTTGAACCATGACTGCCTGGTAACCATTGGACAAGTGTGTTCTGGCAGACTGGATCTCAAGAGCAATCCCATCCAGGACCAGGAACTGCACCTATACACCAGTGGGAGCAGCATGGTACGAAACAGAAAACGGGCAGCTGGGTATGCAGTGGGAGCCTCTACCCAGACAATAGAAGCCCAGGGTTTACCTTTTAACACATCAGCACAAAAAGCATAAGTAATGACTTTACAATGAGTGCTAGAAATCACTGAAAGAGTAAACAGATGGACTGATTTAAAATATGTTTTTGGAATAATACACACCCATGAAACCATATGCAAGGAAAGGGGATTGTTATCGGCACAGAGGTCTCCTATTAAGTACAAAGAAGAAAATAGTCAACTACTACAGTGTGCAAAACTCAGAAAAAGTGGCCATGATGCCCTTGTAAAGCCCATCAGTTTGGAGACTCCCCAGTTAATACAGGGACTCAATTAGCTGACAAAACAACTAAAGAGGTTGCTGAAAAAGGTATCCTTGCACTAATACCTAGCAAAAAGTTGAATGTCTGGGAACAAAAACCAAATTATAGTAATCAGGACAGGCAGTTAGCCCCATCATTAGAAGCAATGGGAAATCTCAGCAGGTGATTGGTAACCTCATGTGGGCAGGTAATTGTACCTCCACAATTAATGTATAAGGTAACAGAACTAAAACATCAGGAAACACATTAGGAAATAGAGAATATGGTAACTAGTTTATCAAGGAACATAGCACAAAGATGACAGAAAATAATAGATTAGTTGTTGAAAAATGTGTGATTTGTTTTGCAAAATAATTCCAAGAAAGGAAAAAGGCCACCGCCGGGATAGTAAAACAGGGGAATTCACTAGGTGATAATTGGCAAATTGATTTTGAAGAACTGCCCAGGCAGAATGGGGACTGGTACATTTTGGTATTGGTAGATACTTCTTCTGGATGGCCAGAAGCTTTCCCATGTTGCACCAACAAGGCAAGGGAAGTCTCAAAGATTTTGCTGAAATTAATATTTAATAGCACTGGAACTAACTCTTTTAAGTCTTAAAAGGTACAACACTGTCAACAGATCATTTGGGCTAGACTTGCCTGTACATCCTTTCTGACCAGGAGATACAGTGTATATCAGAACCTTGAATTTTGGACCAGTTCAGGAGAAGTGGAAGGGACCATATCAAGTCCTCCTGGTAACCTACACTGCACTCAAGGTAAAAGGAATCAAACCCTGGCTTCATCACATGTGGGTAAAACCATCAACCATACGTTAAACACAGCAGAAACAAGACTGACTAACACCTTGGAGGTTTTTCATCTAAATCCTAAAATTTCAGGTATAGAATATGATTTTCTAGGGGGATACTATTTATTGGACCTAGATGAAGATGATAAATAATTGCATATTTATAATAATAATAGAAACGACAATCTTAAATTCTTGGAAGGGGAATATGGTCCTAAAGTCAGATTACAGAATGTAACTTCTATAACAGCTTGTTTACCAATACCAATCTCTGCAGAAAATCCAGTTCTGTGGGGAACTTTAGTCAGCAATTTGACAAAAATCTGGGAACACATGTGAGAAGGATACGAAAACTATAGTGGGATGGATATAAAAATCCATCTTTACTCCTCCTCAAACATTTACCTTTAGGAACAGACTAGCTATACACAATTTGACTCTGCAAATGGAAGCTTTAGCAAATACAACTCAATTGGGGTTTGCTGAAATAAATGACCAATTGCAAGGCACAACTAAAATGACCTTACCAAACAGATTTGCTTTAGATTTATTGCTACTACATGAACATGGAGTATGTGGATACTTGAATTTAAACAATATTTGTTGCATGCACATTCTGAATGTGACTGCTAAATTGTATGATCAGATAGAGAGGATAAAATCAGTTGCTGCATCTAGCAGAAAATTAGGGACAAAATTAGAAAGTAACTGGTTAAATAAAATATTTAAAGGACTTGCATTTTCTCTGAGTGGTTGGTTGGCCTCACTTTTGCAAAGCATAATTGTGATCGTAGTAATAATTGTGATTATGATGTTTGCTTTAAGCTGCATAAAAAACATGATGGCTAATGCAATGCAAGGAACTTATATGATGTTATTAAAAATCAAAGTAAGGCTTATGAAGGCTTAACAAGACAATCTTCACAAGCCTCAAAGGGGGGGAATGTTGCCAGATGAAAAATTGTCTACACCTGCTGAGCTAACACAATGCTTGTTCTCCAAAACCCACTGGCCTATGGAACTGCACAATGCCCATTGTGTAAGAAGGAGAACTGGAAGATCACCAGTCCCAGTGCCCTGCCAACTTGACCAGATCAGGTATTACATTGGGGTCCTCAATCACTAGCAACCACCAGAGACCCCCAGGACAAAAGAACACATACGTAAAGGGGAGGGAAAATATGTTAATGATTTCAGGAAAATGATTATGATATGCATGTTTATTCTGGGATAATCAATGAATATGTATGTAAAATACAGTATATAAACAGAAACTTTCCTGTACTCACTGTGCTCAACTTCAGGAGGAGCTATCCCTTCATGCATCTGGCCAAATAAGGAATGCCTGCTTCTTAATGCTACATTGGTGTTAAGGAGTTTTTTATTTTACCAAATTTTTGGTAACAGAATGATGTGCTGCTTGACCTCATACTAACAAACAGGTAAGGCCTTTTTGGAGATGTAAAGGTTGGGGGCAGCCTTGACTGTAGTGACCATGAGATTGATGAGTTCAGTATCATGCGAGGAAGAAGCAGGGCAACAAGTAAGATTGTAACCATGGACTCCAGGAGAGCTAACTTTAGCCTCTTCAGGGATCTTCTTGGAAGAATCCCATGGGATAAGTCCTGCAGGGAAGAGGAGCCCAAGAGACTTGGTCAATATCCTCCTGGCTCAAGAATGGTACATCCCAATGAGCAAGAAATCAGGCAAAGGGGACCCAAGCAAAAGCAGGAAACACAGGAGATGGAAGCAGGGTCAGGCCACTTGGACTGAATATAAAGAGGTTGTCAGAGTAAGTAGAAAAGAGACAAGGAAGGCCAAGGCCCATCTGGAATTAAATCTGGCCAAGGATGTCAAGGACAACAAGAAGGGCTTCTTCCAATACATCAGTAACAAAAGGAAAACTAAGGCTAATGTGAGACCATTAGTAAATGGAGAGGGGACCCTGGTGACAGAGAATGCAGAGAAGGCAAAGTTATTGAACGTCTTCTTTGCATCAGTCTTCACTGACAAGACCAGCCCTCAGGGATCTCTGACCCAGGAGACCAGGGTAAAGGAATGTTGGAAGGAAGACCTTCCCTTGGTCAAGGAGAGTTGGGTCAGAGAACACCTAAACAAACTTGATATCCACAAGTCAATGGGCCCTGATGGGATGCATCCACGAGTGCTGAGAGAGCTGATGGACACCAGAGAGAGGCTGCTCACAATCATCTTTGAAAGGTTGTGGCGATCAGGAGAGGTGCCTGAGGACTGGAAGAAAGCAAATGTCACCCCAGTCTTCACAAAGGGCAAGCAAGAAGACCCAGGGAGCTACCAGCCAGTCAGCCTCACCTCAATCCCTAGAAAGGTAATGGAGTTCCTCATTCTGGAGGCCATCTCTATCCACATGGATGACAAGAAGGTGATCAGGAGTAGTCAGCATATATTCACTAAAAGGAAATCATGCTTGACCAACCTGATTGCCTTCTATGATGAAACAACTACATGGATGGATGAGGGGAGAGCAGTGGATATTGTCTACCTTGACTTGAGCAAGGCTTTCGGCACTGCCTCTCACAACATCCTCATAGGCAAACTCAGTGTTGCGGTGTGTCTTCTCCCTCCTAGATATGTAAGCCCTTCCCCTTTCCCCCACTCCAACCCCTGCTGTGAGCCCTACTTGTCAATCTTGGAAGAAGTCCAGACAGGGCGTCGAGTGATTGGTAGATTCAAAAGATTCCCCCTGCCCCCCAGGGAGTATTGGGCAATCTAGGTGCCTTTTTCTCCCTGGGACCCATCTCCCCTCACCTGGTTGGTTAATCCCCTGCCCCTGCCCTCCCCCCTGCCCCCAGGATAAAACCGGGCACCGGCCATGCGGTCGGGTCTTCTGTTGGAGCTGTTACTGGGTTCAGAAGCTCGTAGCTGGAATAAACACTCTGGATTTAACCCTCTGGCAGAAGTGACTCCTTCCTTCACCATAGCCCAAAGTCTCTCCACTGAGGAATACCGTCCACTGGGGTTTCTGGCAAGCTTTCAGCCACCTGCAGCCTCTGGGTGAGCCAAAGGGTGTCTCTGGGGTTAAACCACCCCAGCTGCCGCCATTGAGCTCAGCAACGGGGCAAGCCCAGGCGTGTTCCTGCAGGAAATATTGGTATCCCCAATACTCAGGAAGTGTAGACTGGATGAGTGGACAGAGGTGCATTGAGAACTGGCTGAATGGCAGATCCCAGAGGGGTGTAATCAGTAGCACAGGGTCTAGTTAGAGGCCTGTCACTAGTGGTATCCCCCAAGGTTCAATACTGGGCCCAGTATTGTTTAACTTGTTCACCAATAACTTGGATGAAGGGGTAGGTGCCTCCTTAGCAAGTTCGCTGACAACACAAAGCTGGGAGGAGTGGCCAATAGCCCAGAGTGCTGTGCAGGCATTCAGAAGGACATCGACAGGTTGGAGAGATGGGCAGAGAAGAACTGTCTGAAGTTCAACAAAGGCAAATGCAGGGGCCTGCGCCTGGGGAAGAATAACCTCAGGCACTGGTAACAGGCTGGGGGTGACCTGCTGGAAAGCAGCTCTGCAGAGAAGGACCTGGGGGTCCTAGTGGACAACAAGCTGTCCATGAGCCAGCAGTGCCCTTGTGGCCAAGAAGGCAAATGGGATCCTGGGGTGCATTAAGAAGAGCACTGCCAGCAGGTCAAGGGAGGTGGTCCTGCCCCTCTACTCAGCCCTGATGAGGCACATCTGGAGTGCTGAGTCCCATTCTGGGCTCCTCAGTACAAGAGAGACATGGAGCTCCTGAAGCGGGTCCAGTGGAGGGTGACAAAGATTATTAAGGGACTGGAGCATCTCTCTTATGAGGGAAGGCTGAAGGAGCTGGGCCTGTTCAGCCTTAAGAAGAGACAACTGAGAGGGGACCTCATCAATGTGTATCTGTATCTGAAGAGAGGATCATCAAGAGGATGGACCAGGCTCTTCTCGGTGGTGCCAAGCAATAGGATGAGAAGCAGCGGGCAGAAACTGATGCACAGGAAGTTCCACCTGAACATGAGGAAGAACTTCTTTACTGTGCGGGTGACTGAGCACTGGAACAGATTTCCCAGAGAGGTTGTGGAGTATCCCTCACTGGAGGTATTCAAGAACTGTCTGGATGCAATTCTGTGCCATGTGCTCTGGGATAACCCTGCTTGAGCAGGGGGGTTGGACCAGATGATCCACTGCAGTCTCTTCCAACCTCAACCATTCTGTGACTCTGCCCCCCTGCTCTGCTCTTCTGAGACCCCACCTGGAGTACTGCATCCAGTTCTAGGACCCTCAAAATAAGGATGTAGACCTGCTGATGCAAACACAGCAGGGAGATGATCAGAGGGCTGGAGTACCTCTCCTATGAAGACAGGCTGAGAGACCTGGGGCTGTTCAGTCTGGAAAAGGCTCTGGGGAGATCTTAGAGCAGCCTTCCTGTACCTAAAGGGTGCCTACAAGAAAGCCAGAGCGGGACATTTTACAAGTACATGTAGTGATAAGACAAGGGGGAATGGCTTCAAACTAAAGGAGGATAGATTTAGATTGGATATTGGGAAAAAATTCTTTACTGTGAGGGTGGTGAGGCACTGGCATAGGTTGCCCAGAGAAGTTGTGGATGTTCCATCCCTGGAAGTATCCAAGGCCAGGCTGGATGGGGCTCTGAGCAACCTGGTCTAGTGGAAGGTATCCCTGTCCATGTGTATTCGGTTTGCATGGCCTAGTTTTGGTAGCGGGAGGGCTACAGGGGTGGCTTCTGTGAAAACCTGCTAAAAGCTTCCCCCATGTCTGGCAGAACCAATCCCTGGCAGCTCCAAAGACGGACATGCCGCTGGTCAAGGCTGGCCCAATTAGAAATGGTGGTAACGCCTCCATGATAAAATATTTAAGAAGAAAGAAAAGTTATTGTGCAGATGTAATTGCAGCCAGAGAAGAGTGGGGTGAGAATATGTGAGAAGAAAAACTATGGAGACATCAAGGTCAGTGGAGAAGGAGGGGGAGGGGGTACTCCAGGCACCAGAGCTGAGATTCCCCTGCATCCTGTGGGTAAGACTATGGTGAAGCAGGCTGTCCCCCTGCAGTCCATGGAGATCAATGGGGATGCAGAGATCCACCCGCAGTCTGTAGAGGACACCCATGCCAGAGCAGGTAGATGCCTAAGAGGAGGCTGTGACCCTGTGGGAGGCCCGTGGAGAGAAGAGCCCTTGCTGGAGCAGCCTGTCCTTAGACAACTGCACCCCATGGAAGAGTGATTCAAGCTGTAGCAGTTTGAGGACTGTTGCCCATGGCATGGACTCACGTTACAGCAGTTCACATTTAGCTATTGCTCGTGAGATGGACTCACATTGGACAAGTTCATGGAGAACTGCCTCCCATGGCGAGGGACCCCACAGTGCAGCAAGGGAACGACTCCTCTCCATAAACAGTGGAAGAAACCACGGGTAATGGACTGACCAAAACCCCCATGCCCTGTCTCCTTGCACTGCTGGGGTAGGAGGTAGAGCTGGAAAGGAAGGAGGGGTGGGGGGAAGGTGGTTTTTTAAGGGTTCATTTTACTTCTCATTGTCCTGCTCTGATTTTGTTAGCAATAAATTCAATTCAATTCATACTCTAATTAGAGCCTATTTTGCCCACTATGGTATTTGATGAGTGATCTCTCCCAGTCCTTGTCTCAACTCATGAACCCTTTGTTAAATTTTCTCTCCTATGGCCGGCTGCAGAGGGGAGTGAGAGAGCAGCTTTGGCGAGTGCCTGGCATTCAGCCAGGGTCAACCCACTACACCATGGCTGGGAGGTTTGGAATGATCTTTGAGGTCCTTTCCAACCCAAATAATTTCGATTTCTGGTGGTTTAAACACAAGAGTCTGCCTGCTCAGTGCCACTGGTGTTTTTAAATGGGCACTGGTTTGAAAAGCATCACAGCTAAATTGTAAAGCCTATGAACTAAGTGCCAGTTCAGGTAGTTTTCCAGCACATTTAACCCCAACTTCTGTCTGCCCTGCAAAAGCAAATGAGAACAGCTAGGTCATTATCTAACCTATTTTCTCTGCCCTCCAAAGACAGTCAAGATGTCTGATGTGAGCATTTATCCTTCCAACATGATCAGAGATAGGTGATGATTTTAATGCCAGAAGTTAGATTGAAAAGTAGATTCTTTTATTCACAGACAGGCTGTTTCTACAGTGCAACTGAAAGCAGGGATGTATCAAACCCAAACCACCCCAATTCCACAGACCGTTCATGACTTTGTTCCAGTTTCTCCTTTCATAGAAGGCTTCAATTACTTCTCACCTCTATCTATGCTAACACTGCTGCAAACTTCAGAGGCTCTCTGCATGAGAATCTTCATCTACTTTCTAGCATATTAAAGCCATCACATAACAGGATTCTTGGCAGCAGTGCTATTGCTAGTCTCCACTTAAGAGAAGCAGAACTGCTGCTGTTCCTGCATGTAGCACAACACCCACCCAAGATGTCCCTGTATACTCAGCTCAGGAAAGCCTGATGCTGCTTCCCAGCACCTCCCTCTCCCCAGGTTCACTAAGATGGAACAGCATGATATTTTCAGTCCATTACACAAAAATACCATATAAACTTTGCATTTACCCTGGTCACAGCCCGAACAGGAATGTGCAGAGGTTCTGAATTTTATTATTGTCCTGGTTCTGGCCAGGACAGGGTACCACCTCATGTCATGCAGGGGGCAGAGGAAGGGGGTCCCTTTTGGTCGGATAGCGTGAAGCAAGCAGTTGGGGATATTGTCATGTTCCGTATGGTGAGCACTCACATGTGAATCATTCACCTGCCCTGTACACTGTTATTAATACTGTTCATTTTCTTATCTCATTGCTGTTTCCAGTAAATTGTTCTTATCTCAGTCCACGAACTTTACCTTTTCTGCCTCCAATTCTCCTCTCCATCCTGCCACAGGGGAGGGGAGAGTGAGTGAGCAGCATGTGGTTTGGAGTGTTTCAATGGGAACACTAAACTGGGGAATACCATTCCTAAACCATGACAATCATTATTTTTCAAGCTGACTAGGAAAAAATCTGTTGGAAACCCTTACCTGTACAAGTTCCTGGAGTTCTCTCTTTACATCTTCTAGACCACCAATATCTTCCCAGGTAACTTGTGGCACCTCCACCACAGTCTCCCTAAGAGCAGAAGGGTTGCTCTGGCTCAGAGCCCACTGTCATTAGAAGAAACAGCATTATATAAATTCTAATATTTTATGTTCACTTGCTTCAGATAAGCAATTAGACATTGCACACAAAAGAAAGAAGGGCACTCCTCCATTACCCTGAAGTCATCCATGGTCACAGCCAGCGAGTTCATCACTTCAGCATCAATAGTTTCATCTTCTAGGTCTATGAGATCCATCTTCTTTCTGATAGCCTGAAGAGCAGCTTCTGAGCAAAGAGCAGCCAAGTCAGCACCAACATGGCCATGGGTCTCATTTGCCACCTGAAAGCAGAGCATTAACTATGACTCTCAGGAACACAAGCAAGCACTCTGCAAGGGCAATGCATGCTCTGGTCCCTCATTCAGAGGTGCAACAAAACTCTGAAGGACAGAAACATTAGTGCTTTGCTGCAAATTCAAGATAACTGCTATCACATTTAGCAGACAGAGACACTGCTGTTCTACCTCTTACTTGAGAACAAAGTTGCAACTGGAATAGATAGTGTGCAGAAAGATAACCCTGAGGACTGCAGTTCTTCATTCAGGACAGAGATTAGATCCATCCAGTATTACTATAATGTTCAACCAGCTCTGTGAGTGCTGTTTCAGGCTTGATTTATTTTTAAAGAGAATGCCACAGCAAACAAACACAGGACAGTGGCAAGGCACTTCCAGACTGAACTGGTACACATTTCTTTCACTTAGCCACAGCATTCTTAACTAGCAAGTGAGGATTTTTGGTCACTGGTAATCTAGTCAGAAGGAAGCTCAGAGATCACATATTTGCTCAGTTTCACACTGTCCTAAATGAGCAGAGGCAAGCTTTCATAATAGCATGCTACTCACCTGTTCCAGATCCACATCATCAGCCAGTTTCATATTTTTTGTGTGAATCTGCAGGATCTCCAGGCGCCCGGTGGCATCTGGGATACCAATATCTACCTCTCTGTCAAAACGACCTGGGGAGTACAAGCACACATTGAGTTGCTGGTTCTGCAAACTAAGGGAGCTACAGTTGATACCTTCCTCTGACACAGGAACATGATGACAAGCCACAAATAATTTCAGAAAATGCCAGAGCTTTGAGTTTCTCTGCAGCATCAATCAGCACAGTAGCAGAGTCAGATCAGAGAAGGCAGAAAGGCTTATAGCCATTTAGGGAAAGTGAGACTACTGCATTAAGTACAGTTCAGGATTATATAAACACAGAGGATTTCTGTTTTTTTCCAAGCCTAATTTATAGGAAAATATGCTATCCTAACCAACACACCATGGGACATTTTTATTTATTCCTACCTTTGTGTCCACAAATACTGAGAGATTACATTTTTCAGAACTTTCACAGCAGTACCCAAGTGGTGAAAAACATTAACTGCCCCAATATCTGAGGAAGCAGGAAATTCATGTATTACTGCAATATTAACTAGGGCATGTACATCTATCATTTTCTTCTAGCTATAGCTGTGCATTCAAATGCCTCACTAGACATTTAAGAGGCCATTTTTCCTGCAAATTTGACTTTACCAACTGGTCATACAACAGACGTTCATTTATACTGCAAAGTTTTGAAAACCTGAATCTCAGAAACTACCAGACTTTTCATCAATAAAAGATAAATGGGACAATTCAGAGCCTCCTGCAGCCTGAGGCATGAACAACCCCTTAAGCATTTGGTCCTGAAATAGCCTCACCTAACTGATGCAGTGAAAAAATGTGCTACCCTCTAAGTATTTTATTATTTCTACAAGTTCTAATCTAATAAAGCACAAAAGATTATACCAAAAGCTGAAATCTAGAAATTATTCCCAAACAAGTAGCTGGAGAGAAGTTTATATAACACATAAGATGCTTAATATTAATTTCTACTCAGTCTTTCCAAGGCCCCTGAAGCACAGTCCATAACAAAGTATCTGATACACAAAAAAAGAGATGGCAATCATGGTTACCAAATCGCCTGAGAGCTGGGTCAATGCTGTTAGGTCTGTTGGTGGCTGCCATAACGATCACATGTGCTCTCTGTTTTAGTCCATCCATAAGAGTCAGCAGCTGAGACACGATGCGACGTTCCACCTCTCCGTGTGTCTGTGGAGAGAGAAAGTAATATTTAGACCAAAAGCTCTAAAACACAGCACAGGAGCTAGTACTGCACCAAAGCAGACAGATACAACAGACATGAGCTGTTAAGAAATACTGTGAACTACATCAGATTCTTCTGATACCCAAATTCTGACATCCAACTGCTTTCAAGCATTAAGTTAAATACTGCTTTACCCTGTAGTCAAATGCAGAGATTCACGCCAGCTGCTAACAAAAGGGATGCACTCCTTTACCTTCTAAAGGCTTTCTTTACCTTCTCTCTTTTAGGAGCAATGGCATCCAGTTCATCAATGAAGATGATGGCAGGAGCATTCTTCTCTGCTTCTTCAAAGGCTTTCCTCAGGTTGCTCTCAGACTCACCAGCCAGCTTGCTCATGATCTCAGGACCTAAAAAAATAGCAACTGTGGCACCCAGAAGAGAGGCAGCTAGCCCCAAAAACATGCAGCTGATTTTTTTTTAGTACAAGGTTCACATGTATCTATGTTTGAAGCCAAAGCAAATACTATCAACCAAGTTCATTAAATTTACATCTGAACAGGCAAGGCCAGCATGCAGAATTACTTACTATCATCATTTCAGTGCTTTTAGTTTAACAGAATGCAACACTCGCCAATGAGATACCATTAGCTGCCTCTTCCCTTACCCTATTTCACACTCGGTGAGCTTCTCTGTAATGTGCCACCACACACAGTTAATGCTCATAATGGAAGCAATCAAATTATATGGTGACAAATTATCAGGGTAGGGAAAGAAAAAGCTGTAAGATACCAAAGCTGTCTATAGCATGCATTACACAGGTATGCATTTACCTCTATAAGATTTTATAAATGAGTTCAAAAAAACCCAACTGTTGGGAGGAATGGGTTAAAAAGCAAAACACTGGTGAATGCTCAAGTGACCTTGCAGCTGGAAATAACCCTTGATAAGCGTGTGTGAACAGTAGCCAGTGATCCTCTGGCGTGAACTAACAGTGCCCATGTCTGTGCTTGTGTGCCCCTGTGCAGGTATTGCTTCAGGGATCCCTCAGTTAGTGAGGTAATGGAAATAAATTTACTCTATGTTTTAGCCATGGGTTTATGGTTGCCCTGGCTGCCTGTCTGTATTGACTCACACACCAACTAACCAACCAACCAAAAACAACAAGCCACCACCAAAAAAAACAATACCCCAAACCCCATCTCCTCTCAAAGAATAAATAATAAAAATGTGCAACCACATTAATCCCAGAAGGAAGGGCAGCATTCCTCTGAGATCTCCTATAATTGCTGAACACTAGTGCAGGCTCACAGATTTATTCTGTTTTTACAGATTTTCCATCATGCTGAAGGGAGTGGTAATGAAGAAAAAGTATGCTTCTAAAGGATCCAAGAAAAAGAAACCTGACCCTTGGAAGTGCAAGGCTGCCAGCTGACTGAAGCAGGCCAGCTGCAGACACTGGTACAAGCAGGTACTAAGAATGCTTCATTACAGGTAACTCACTAATTCATACCAGCTTCATCTACAACACTGCAGCTCCATGCTTGGGACTAACAGACAGAGAATGCATTGCTAACTCTGACAATGTTATTTTTATTATGCAATAGAAATACAAGTGTCTAAAATGTCTGGTTCATTAGCATGCAGTAACACCTTCCACATACTTAGAAAGTATATGACAAGGACAACATATGGCTAAAAACAGTCAATTTACATCTGATATCTTGAGATATAAAGCAAGTCACTTCCCTACTGCTGTTCACGGCTATACTGTGCTATATACTTCTTTGCTTTCACCTTCATGGGTCTAAGTGACTGAAATCAGAGAAGAAAAGCATCACTCCTTAAGTACAAATGTTCAGTTATTCCAACACTGAATGTAAAATGGCACAGAAAAGCACTGAGGAAAAGTTACAGTCTGACCCTTACAGGACATAAACCAGTATCCACCTCAACTGCTACAGGTGAAGAGTGATCAATAGGAGGTTCTGTCACTTGTAGCTAAGTCCCAAGGTACTCATAGCTTTCAGGATAGTTCCTCACAATTAATGTTATATGAAACAGAACAGGTCTTGTGCTTTACTTGAGGGAAAAACAAATCCACAGCAGATCAGCTTCTTTTCTGAATGGAACATGCTGGCAGCAACAGAAACAAGCGTTCTGCATCCATATTCATAGAATAATCTCACCACTCCCAGCTCTGCCCTCAACAACATATGCGAACACTAAGCCAGACAGATTCCAGGTCCCTGTATTGCAAAGTAGTCTTTCCAATGAGCCAGCTACAAAACAATCAAGCTTAAGGGAAGTGCCACTACAGACACTTCCACACAAATGGCCTCTAAGTGTCCCCAGATGCACACTTCAAAGAGGTAAGAAAGGTTGTCAGGGAGACGGCAGGCTCTACAAGCCCTATTGACACCATTCCTTACCATAAGATGGACAAGTGAGCACACAGCAGACCTGGGGCCAAAGCAGTCACAAAACTTACCGTTGATCAGGAAGAAGAAAGCCCCTGTTTCGTTGGCCACCGCTCGGGCAATCAGTGTTTTGCCAGTGCCAGGAGGACCATACAGCAGGATCCCACGTGGAGGCTGAGGACAAAGGCAAGGGATTTAGGTGGTATCTGAATGCCTAAGTAGATTCACAGCAAATCTGTAAGCATTTGATAAAGCCAGTCTGAAATTGTGATGCAATCTTATGCAACAGCTGCCATGTCAACATTGCTATCAACACCCTTACTACTTCACACAACACACAACAAAAACCTTGCCAGTAACTGGCAGCACTGATTCAAAGCACCCCTCTGCTTTGCAAGTTGTCAGTACTTTTATCTGTGTCCAAAACATGTAAGGAGATACTTTCCTAACACCAGCATTTAAAAAAGTCCCAAACATAAGCAAACCAAACACCCCCAAAAAAAACCCCAAATTACTTATTCCCTTCCCAATACCTCATGAACCTCTGATATCAAGTCATCTTCAAGGGCAAGCCCACTCATCTACCTGGTGCACATGGGGACATACCTTCACCCCTATGGCCTTGAAGAGAGCAGGGTGTCGGAGGGGAAGTTCCACCATTTCTTTGATTTGAGCCAGCTGCTTCCGGCAGCCACCAATGTCATCATAGCCCACTTCATTCAGCGACTCCTCTTCATCCTACCCAGGAGGAAATACATTAAACATCTGAGTTAAAACAGTAGCTCAACAATCCATCCTAGTCTATAGAACCCATGTTTTTGCTCATTGTCATTTCTTTGATGTCTTGAGATTCTCATTTTCAAGTCTTTCTGCTGTCTTCTACAACTGTTTCTTAGTTCTCTCTTCCTAGACATGCAGAGGGAAATTCCTCACTGAAGCCTACCCTCTTGAATGACAGCTTCTGCTGCCAGGGCCCCTACAGACTAGTGCAAAACAAGTTGTGTGACCCTCTGATTTGGCTAGCAAAGATGATAAGACAATGAAGCCCAGCATAAAATATACTTATTCCTTAAACTCTAAGTGGTATTTCTAACTGCCTGACATACCCTAGCTACCATACAGTTCTCCAACATAGTGTTTTCTCTTGGGATTGACTCAAATTAACAGAAAATGTTACAATCCAGATGTGCAGATAAGACCACCTGTAACCAACTCTTTCAGTATAGCTCTACAGCATCCATTAATTTGGCTGTCCAAATTTCTATTTGCCTTAGTTATCTGTAACATTAGGCCATGCTAAAATAAAATAACACAGCCTGGAATCTCAGAGGGGCTCAGTCCGAGTCCCACAAACTGGAACTACTACACTTCAAGCAGGTTGTTCAGGGTCTAGCCCTACCAAGTTCTGAAGGTCTCCAGGTCTGGAGGTTCCTGCCCTCTCCAGGCCTTGTTCCAGGGTTTGGAGAAACCTTTTTCCATTGGGAATTTTCCTTGATCCAGCTTGTGTTATTGCTTCTAGTCCTGTCCCTGGGTGCAGCTCTTGGGAGAGCCTGATTATCCACACCTTCCTATCAGGCAGTTGCCAGTAACCCTGAACTTTTGCCTTCCCTTCCTGCTGCATCAACCCACTCCCAGCTGTTCCTCATTCATTCTGACCTCCAGCTCCCTCATCAAATTTGGTGGCCTTGACTGAACTTGCTCCTGTCTCTGTTGTATCCTGAAGAACCCAAACTGGACTCATCTAGTGCCCAGACATGACATATTTGCCCTCACAAGTGTCAAATAGAGGTGATTTTTTTTTGAAAAGGCAGCGCTAACTACAAACTAAGACTCACCCCGATCTGCAGGCAGTAAAAAGGCACTTACTTTATGAAGCATACAGCTACCTTAGCCCATTTCTGAGCTTTCCTACTCTGTAACAGTAAGGTGGCCAAGACCTGACACACAATCCACTCAGGCTGCCTCAAGCTTGGGACACTCAAGGCTATACACCTTTAAGGGATTGGGAGGAAAAAAGAAAAAAAATCCATAATTTACATTTCAAATTTCTCACTGAAAAAGTATCAATTGCTTTCTTTTCACATGGCATGAAATTCAGCAACATTGTAAGCCCTCCCTGCTAGGTATCAAGGGAACTTTGGAATTAAAAGATTAATCTAAGTCCAGCATGAGATATATGGAAGCAGATGCAAAAGAGCTGCTGCCAAAGTATGGCATCTTATCAGCAAACCTATGCGCTGGTGCTATCTCAGCATATGAGGAAGGATGCTGGAAGCACATTTCTCTGACTATCTTCAGCAGCAGCTCATCTCCTGAAACCAGAGGTTTCAATCATTACATTCAATACACAAAATGCCAAAACAGGAACTGCAAACACTGCTGCTCTTAAGGAGTGTCACTAAAACAATTTCAGAGGGTATTCAGTAGAACTGCACAGCAGGATTCTGCTCACCTCTCTTTTGATGGGCTCTCCCTCACAATGGATCACTGTGTCCGGAGCCACTATGCAGTATGGGCTTGGATCTGTCTCCACCACTTTGAACTCCACTGCACGCATCCCTCCACGCACCAAGAAGATGTCACCTATAAAACCCCACATTTCAGTAGCCTGCTGCAAAATGTCAACCCTTGTACTACCAGCAGCCCCAGAGAACAACAAAGTGGGTTACACAGGTATACACTGCTGGCATTTTTAACACTACTCTGCATTTTAAATTCAAGAGCTGCATGTACTGTGACCACTCGAGCACCATCAAATTTCGAGAAACAAACAGTAAACAATAGAAAAATAATATTCTGCTTAAATACAAAACATAAAGGCAAGGAATCATGTTTCTTTTTCATCCAGCTTCAATTTAACATTTCTAAAAATGGCAAAAAGCCTTGACTTAATCTAAATTAATTTTGAAGTTATTATAACTAGACTGGTTGTCTCCAAAAACAGAATAATATATGATACTGCACTATGAATCCTAGGTAAACTGGACTACAGAAGCTGGATAAATTCAACTTGTGTATATATTGTATTAGGACCTATTTGTTCCAGCAGAAGTGCTACTAGCACAACTCTAAACGTATATTTGTTTTTTATGCACTTTCCCAGTTATTAATTAAATTACTTTGGAAAAAGTGCATTTAGTCAGGGTGCCAGCTAGTATATCTAACCCATTGATTAATATGTAGGCAACTCCCCAATCCCATCAAGTGGTAGCAACTCAGGAGAAAAATCTCATTAAACTGACTTCGACCTAAGCCTTTTCTGATGTCCTCCCATCCCACGTAGCAAAAATCCACAGGAGAATGTCCTGGTGTCATCTGGGATAAGAGTTCATTTTCTTCTGAGTAGCTGGTACAGTGCTGTGTTTTGGATTCAGTATGAGAATAATGCTGATAACACACTAATGGCTTTGGTTGTTGCTGAGCAGTGCTTACCCTGAGACAAGGGCTTTTCAGTGTCTCATGCTCTGCCAGTGAGGAGCTGCACAAAAGAAACCAGGAGGGAGCATAGCTGGGACAGTTGATCTGAACTGGCCAAAGGGATATTCCACATCATAGAATGTCATGCCCAGTATGTTAACTGGGGGGAATTGCCCAGGAGCCACATATTGCGGCTTGAGGACGGGCTGGGCATCAGTGGGTGGTGAGCAATTGTATTGTGCATCACTTGTATCTCTTGGGTTTTATTCCTCCCTCCCTCTCTCTCTCAATTTATTATTAGTATTATTATAATATTATTAAACTGTTCTTATCTCAACCCATGAGTTTTACTTTTTTTCCAATTCTCCTCCCCACTGGGAAGGAGGGAAGAGGTGTGAGCGAGCAGCTGCATGGTACTTAGTTGCTAGCTGGGATTAAACCATAACAGAGAACTATCAAGCTGCTCTACCAGCCAGCAACAGATATTACTCTTTCTTCTGAAGTTTAGGAAAAAATTAAATCCACAACAGCAAAATCTTACTCTACAGTTGTCAGTCTAATGCTCCATGGAGATCTGTGCAAGCTTCCAGAAATTCTTTTTATTTGGATTCAGGACTAGCTTGCATTCACTGCCATCAGGACTTCAATAACAGGTGCTATTACCTTTCCTGATGGGTCTGTAAGCTTCCAGGAAATATGGCTTGAGATAGACCTCAAACAGATTCCCTGTGATCCCTTCTACTGTGTCATCAATTGGTAACACATGGATACGTTTGCCATATTTGACATCTGGGCAAGGCTGGATGCTGCAACAGAAGAAAACTCCAGTTAACCATATCATGCTGGACTTAAACCCAAGTTTGGGAAAGGCAGTGATGTCCCTTCTCAGGCCAGTATAAATGCCAGAAAGGACCCTCCAAAGCCCTATGGAGACTTCCCACATGCATAAGAATGCTGACAAGGCAAAAATCATGCCCATCAAAGAGCTACTCTTTTCAACACATGCTTTCCTTCACTCCTCTCAGCCCTATCCAAAACTGCTGAAGGGTTTTGTACTATCTCCCCCCCAATCCCCGCTCTTCTGTAGCTCCCCTTTGCTGTCCCCAAGATACATTCACAAGTTACTAATGCAGCCTCAAGACCAGTAAGAGTCATGAGCTAACTTTTGTTTCAACACATGCTCCTGCATCTGGGTCAGGGCAATCCCAAGCACAAGTACAGGCTGGGTGGAGAATGGATTGAGAGCAGCCCTGCTGAGAAGGACTTAGGAGTGTTGGTGGACAAGAAGCTTGATGTGACTTGGTTATGTGTACTTGCATCTCAGAAACCAACTGTGTCCTGGACTGCATCTAAAGCAGCGTGGTCAGCAGGTCAAGGGAGGGGATTCTCCCTCTCTGCTCTTGTGAGACCCCACCTGGAATATGGTGTCCAGCTCTGGCCCCCCCAACATAAGGAGGTCATGGACCAGTTGGAGCAAGCTCAGAGGAGGCCACAAAGATGATAAGAGGTCTGGAGCCCCTCTCCTATGAAGAGAGGCTGAGAAAGTTGGAGCTGTTCAGCCTGGAGAAGAGAAGGCTCCAGCAAGACCTTATAGCACCTTCCAGCACCTAAAGGGAACCTACAGGAAGGCTGGAGGGACTTTTTACAAAGGCATGCAGTGACATGACAAAGAGGAATGTCTTCAAACAGAGAGAGAGATGATTTACATTGGATAATAGGAAGAAATTCTTTACTGTGAAGGTAGTGAGGCCCTGGCACAGGTTACCCAGAGAAGTTGTGGATGCCCCACCCCTGGAAGTGTTCAAGGCCAGACTAGATAGGGCTCTGAGCAGCCTGGTCTAATGGAAGGTGTCCCCGCCCATGGCAGGAGGGTTGGAACTAGATGATCTTTGAAGTCCCTTCCAACCCAAACCATTCTGTGATTCCATGAGCTACTGCTAACTAACTGTAAGGGAAAGGGAGTTGAGAGGAAATCTTTGTTCCTTCCTCTCTTCCTCATAACTTAGAATAGAGTTCCTGTTGCTGATAAACCTGATTCTGAACAAAGGTTCTCAGTACCAACCAGGGATAGCTAGGTGTCTGTCAATCCCTTTTTGTGGAAATTAACATTTAGGTTAAAGTCTGAAGGCCCCTCCCCCCTTTTTAAATAAAAATTTCAGCTATTATTTCACAACGTAGGCCAACAGCCTACTGTAGCAATACATCAGAGCATCAAGCTGTGGCAGAGGCAGAAAGCTCAAACTGGCTTTGCCAGCGAAAAAAAGCCTACGGGCAACTGCAGCTGAGCACACAAGTTTCATATGTTAGTTTGTTAGAGACTATAAGGAGATTCTTTAACTACATGCTTTACAGTGAGGATATAGCAGAAGAGTAAATGAAAAGACAGACTGACCCACAGAAGGAAAACAGCTGACTACAAACAGGAAGCAATTAGTGCATGAATCTGGATTTTGGCAGAAACCAAGCCAAAGAAATGAACACAATAAGTACTTAAAGATCAGGAAGAAAAACTTTGAGGGCAAAAGATGTGAAAATTCTCTGACCCTTGCAATGAAGCCAAGACAATCAGTAACACATCTGAAAGGCTGAGAATTATTACAGACAGTCCAAGCAGAGACGGGGATAGCACCAGCTGAACTGCCACACTAGAAATTACTCCAACAGTAACCTCATATAAAGTAAGGATTCACCTTTATTTTAAATCCACAGACTAGCTCAAAACACTGTTCCAACTACAGTCATGTTTAAAACTTGCATTTTC
This sequence comes from Vidua macroura, assembly GCF_024509145.1. Taxonomy (NCBI): domain Eukaryota; kingdom Metazoa; phylum Chordata; class Aves; order Passeriformes; family Viduidae; genus Vidua; species Vidua macroura. The sequence goes on along the minus strand of NW_026530535.1, from coordinate 2,072,889 downwards.
TAATGGTAGAGAGATGGGTGGAACAGACTTGTCCCTTTCCTCTACAGTTCATATGAAACACATTTTTATTTAAAGATTATTTCATATATCACCCCAGGAAAGTCTAGTGTCAGAAATCAGGTTCCAATTTTCCCAGAACATGCACAATATTCCAGATTAGAAGAATGCTCAGGAGAAATAACTGTCTGCTCTCACATATCTAAACCTGCAAATTAGCATTTTTATGTTTAAGAAATGCTGACATATTCTTTTTTTCCACTCCCATCATAGAATGGAACCTGCCTCCTGTAAGCCAAAACGTATCCTTCAATGCTTTCCCACTACCTTCTTCAAGCATTGTACAAAATTCCTGCAACACTTCAGGCATTCCTAATTTTAAAATCATTTTATAACAAAAATTGGTATATAAACAACCTTCAGGGATTTTTAATATGGATATTTGACTGCTTCAAGTTTTAACTTCTGTTTGCTATAGTGCAGCTCAGTGCTTGAGCTAGCCATACTATAGGATCAATTACAGTGTTGCTTACTAGTTTTCCGTTATCTTGCGAACATAAAAAATTTAGATGGAAAAAACTTGTGAATTCATTTGACAATGTAGATTTGGGAAGAATACTATGACAACAGTGGGGTAATTCAACTACTTAATGACAGGACCAGGGCTTGTGAAGGTCCCAAAAAGTCTTCAAGAATCTTAGTATTAATCTGAATATGCATACAGCCAGAAAGACATGCAAAAGTAAACTGAGATCCCTGATGTAAGACACATTTGAAAACATTTCTGTGACCTCCTCCAGAAGATTCAAGAATACTTCCTGCAGAACCTGCTACGGACCAAAACAATTCAAAGCCAGGGCACAAATTATTTAGGCAACCCAGGGATACACAACAGTTAACAAACTAGTCCTCACCTGATGACATCACCCAGGCGCACTCTCAAGTTGTTTCGAACAACCCTATTCATGCGAATCTTCTCATCTGAGCAGGTATCATCTGACAGAACAATGCAGACTGCTTCTCTCCTCTTCTTTCCTTTTAGCAGGACAGTATCTCCTCTAAACAGCTGCAGTTCATCCATTTTTGCCTGTAACCAATAACAGCATTAGAACAAACTTTTGACAAAACAATTGAAGGAAGCAGTTAGTGACCTGCTGAGCCCCTTACACCCTCACAAGTCTATGGAGCCAGATGAGATTCACCTGAAAGTACTGATGGTGCTGGTGGAAGAGCTCACCAAGCTACTCACCATCATTTATCAGCAGTCCTGGTTAACAGGGGAGGTCCCAAAGGACTGGAGGTTGGCCAATGGGATACCCATCTGCAAGAAGGGTTGGAAGGAGGATCTGGGGAACTACAGGCCTGTCAGCCTGACCTCGGTGCCCAGCAAGATTATGGAACAGATCATCTTGAGTGCAATCACACAGCAGATACAGGACAACCAGAGGATCAGGCCCAGCCAGCATGGATTTAGGAGGGGCAGGTCCTGCATGACCAACCTGAGCTCCTTTTCTGACCAGGTGACCTGCCTAGTAGATGAGGGAAAGGCTGTGGATGTTATCTACCTGGACTTCAGTAAAGCCTTTAACACTGTCTCCCATGGCATTCTCCTGCAGAATGCTGCAGTCCACAGCTTGGACAGGTACACTCTGCTGGATTAAGAAGTGGCTGGATGGTGTGGCCCAGAGCGTAGTGGTGAATGGTGCTGCATCCAGTTGGTGGCCAGTCACCAGTGGTGTCCCTCAGGGATCAGTGTTGGGCCCAGTCCCGTTTAATATCTTTATTGATAATCTGGATGGGGAGATCAACTGCACCCTCAGTTAGTTCTCAGATGACATTAACTTGGGTGTGAGTGTGTATCTGCTGGAGGGTAGGAAGGCTCTACAGAGGGATCTGGACAGGCTGGATTGATGGCTGAGGTGAATGGTATGAGGTTCAACAAGGCCAAGTGCCAGGTCCTGCACTTGGGTCACAACAACCCCATGCAGTGCTACAGGCTTGGGGAAGAGTGGCTGGAAAGTGGACCAGTGGAAAGGGACCTGGGGGTGCTGGTTGACAGCAGCTGAACACAAGCCAGCATGTGACCAGGTGGCCAAGAAGACCAATGGCATCCTGGCTTGTATCAGAAATAGTGTGGCCAGCAGGCTGAGGGAAGTGATTGTTCCCCTGTACTTGGCACTGGTGAGGCCACACCTCTAGTACTGTGTCCAGTTTTGGGCCCTTCACAAGAAGGACGTTGAGATGCTGGAGCATGTCCAGAGAAGGGCAACAAGGCTGGTGAAGGGTCTAGAGAGTCAGTGATATGAGGAGTGGCTGAGGGAGCTGGGGTTGTTTAGCCTGGAGAAAAGGAGGCTCAGAGGAGACCTTATCACTCTCTACAACTCCCTGAAAGGAGGTTGTAGCCAGGTGGGGGTTGGCCTCTCAGGCAACCAGTGACAGGGTAAGAGGAAATGGCCTCAAGCTGCACCAGGGGAGGTTCAGGTTGGACATCAGGAAGAATTTCTTCACGGAAAGGGTTGTTAAGCATTGGAACAGACTGCCCAGGGAAGTGATAGAGTCACCATCCCTGAAAGTGTTTAAGAAACAACTGGACATGGCACTTAGTGCTATGGTTTGGGTGACATGGTGCTGTTTCATCAAAGGTTGGACTCAGTGATCTTGGAGGTCTTTTCCAACCTTAATGATTCTATGAATTCAAGCATTTGAAGGAGAGCGAGTTGACTTTGAAGGATTACATCTTAGTAGCAATATACTAGATCAACAAAGACAGGAGTTTTCACTACACTAGTCAAGATCTACTCCTAAAGCCAGACTAAGGGCATGAGCTCAAGTGAATCCTAAAAGTTAGAATCAGAACGTATGTTATCATTTATTAATAATTATTATATATGATTATTTATTTAACCCACCTGCCTCACTTGTAACTGCTGCAGCTTCTGACACAAATACTTAGATTCATGTTGCAAAATTAGATTTCAAGTTAAAAGACAACAACAGCTTGCAAATTGTTAGAGTAAATGCTTTGCTTTTATGGGTGACACACCTGGGACAGTGACACAACACTGTTGTCTTCATTGATGGCTTCATCAACAATTAACCGATTAGGCCTGTTCTTCTGCTTCAGAATAGCAGTTGATAAGTCATCGGCTTTAGAGCTGGGAGAGAAAACAGAAGTTAAGGAGTCCAAGTGATATTCCTCTCCCTTTCACACCCACCCCTGTTTTGTTCTCCATTTTCTACAGGTTTCTTTGTTGTCTTGTCTTTTAGAAACTATACTTGTTTGCAAGTGTCCTGGTTTTGTCTGGGATAAGAATTAATTTTCTTCTCAGTAGCTGATACAGTGCTGTGTTTTGGATTCAGTATGAGAATAATGCCGATAACACACTGATGGCTTTGGTTGTTGCTGAGCAGTGCTTACCCTGAGACAAGGGCCTTTCAGTGTCTCATGCTCTGCCAGTGAGGAGCTGCACAAAAGAAACCAGGAAGGAGCATAGCTGGGACAGTTGATCTGAACTGGCCAAAGGGATATTCCACACCATAGAATGTCATGCCCAGTATATAAACTGGGGGAGGTACCTGGAAGAGGAGCCAATCTGAGTTTGGGAAGGGGATCTGGCATCAGTCAATTTACTACTGAAATGGATACAAGCTATGAAGCTATCTATAAAAAGAAGTGGTCAGTGAGATGCTGTTGACTCTAAGATGCTTTGCCTAAAAGAATTGGTCAGACTCATCTGAAATCACATATAACTGCTGCCACAGAAACAAAAGTTCAAGTCTATTTAGTGTCAAATCCCAGATAAATAGGGGAATTAAAGGACAATGCTGTAGCTCTCCTGACAGGAAGAGTTGTAAGAGTTTAGCCTGTCAAAGCCTATTAGTTAAACCTAGCAAGCCAGTAGAAATATTCAAGTGCTCATGAAAAATCGGGTTTGCTTTTTTTTTGGATATAAGCACCTTTTCATAATACCTTCACAGGACTCACTGCAGCTCTAGCCTACTACGCCATAAGATATGTGACATAATTCATTTGCCTTGACAAAATTGAGCACACCAAACAACAAGGAAATGGAAGAAAAGCAGATTAATTTATTTACTTCAAAATCTAATATAGCAAATAGTTCATTTTACAAAATAAATATGAACTTGAACCAACTGATTCCTAAGGAGCTCTTAGAAGTTGTATGTTAGCCAGCCACAAAAGCAGCAGATTACTGTAACTTGCCTTGGTGGGCATCTGACTACTCTCTCAAAGCAGTCCAGATGTGCCAGTGACTAAGGTCGAAACAGAAACTTAGCACAGTTTGGCTTGATTCTCACAAAAAAAAAAAAAAAAAAAAAAAAAAAAGTCTTCCTTTGTCCTAAGCAAACAGCAAGCACCAGCAAAGAGTAGGAAGCTTTGCGGACAATGGTGCTGGATGTACACTTTGGCTCCATTTTGCTGTTTTAGGGACAAAATAACCAGAAGAAATCAAACTTTGAGTGGAAGTGGCAGAGCAAGCAGCTACACAGCATAAACACAGACTGTATCAGTAGTGCATCACTTGACATGTTCACTGCATTTTTAAAAGCCACCTTTTCCCTCTCTTCATTAAAGAATGCAAGAGGTAAGAAATCAACATCCATCCCTTTCAATGACCATGTGAGATGTTACAGATTCATTTTCTAAACCCAAAGAAGACACAAGAAAGGCTATTGGATACCTCCAGGGAGGAGCTCATGAATTCATTCCATCTTAAACCTAAAATATGGTCCTGGTAAAGTCCTAAAAGGTCTGGGATTTCCAGGAAAACTGAGAGTGCAACAAGAAACCAATACATCATCAGGCCAAACAGGATCTTGTGCTTAAAACAGTGGATAAAAACAACCACCTACTTGCAAGGACCTTGCCTCAACATTCCTGGACACTGGAAATTAATTTAGCATGTATATTTTAAAACTTAAGCTAAGGGACACAAAAAAAAACAATTTAGCCTATTTAGCCTATTCAAAGTGTAAATGCAAATCATATCCTTCTGCACATGAAATGTGGATCCAAAGGCCTTTTGATAAGAAACCACTGCCAGACTTTGGCTATATAAGTCATCACTGAAACTGAGCAGCTGTCTTTCAGAATGCAGAAATTGCTGTGCAGCCTAAAAAATGGTCTGGGATACAAGATAAAAATAAATGGAAGAGGAACTGGGCAGCAAGTGGAAGCTTTTGGACCAAAACTTCCAATAAATCAAAAGTTGTATTATATATATTTGGAAAAAAAGTTCAGATACCTTTGAACACACAGCAGTGCTGAAGAGCACAGCAAGATGTCCACTTAGTTCTGCTGAGTGTGAGAAAAAAAGTTTTAGTACTGAAGAACTGAATCTGCAGTTTCCTAAGTAAGAAGCAAAACTGGATCAATGTTGCCAGTACATTGCTGCACTTAAAGCAATTGAAAAGCTTGGAGGCATTAAGAATGGAATAAAGCTCTCCAAGAAACACAGCATGTAAGCATCTAAACGCATGGGGTCAGCTTCAGTTATCTGACCTAACAGTTCTGCTGAAAAGAAAAAAAGGTGTTAAGAAATTATGACAGCTACACAGGAAAGTGATGTTATTTCTCTTACAGACAAGAGTAAGGACTTTGACAGACAAGCACTACCCATCTTCCAATAGCAATTTAGAATATTATTATCACCATTTGCTATCACTACATCTCTCCTGAGGGTTCATAAAATCATAGAATACTTTGGATTGGAAGGGATCTCAAAGATCATCTAGTTCCAGCCTTTAGCCCTGGAAGTGTTCAAGATCAGGCTCGATGGGGCATTGAGCAACCTGGTCTAGCAAAAGGTGTCCCTGCCCATGGCAGAGGGGTTGGAACTACATGATTGTTAAGGTCCCTTCCAACCCAAACCAGTCTGTGATTCTACAATTACATCACTTCATCACTTTTCTGTGTCAGAGCTTTCCTTGTTCAGCATGTGATAATGCCCAGAGGCTATGCATTGTGGTAGACAGTATGAAGACTGAGATCAGAAAGTAATTACTGAATCTTCTGAAAACAACCACCAACCTTTGGAGCTCCACATAAAGTAGGGAACTAACTTGTTCCTGCATGTCTGTGTTAAATATACAATGAAAAGTCACCAACTCAAAATTATTCCAGCTTTAGTAACAAAAGTGAAAACAGTCATGCCTCCTGTATGCTGGTGTACCTTTTTATCAATACCCTCATGAACTCACTTCCTAGATAAAATCTGTCAGTGTTTTTTTACCACCCTGAACATCCTAATTACAGTCTGAACTACTTTCTTTGGCTAAGTATTTTTAAAAATCCCTTGAAGTAAATGAGTGGAATATCTGATGATTGCAGCCACTTTACTGGAACACCACATGACAAGCAGCAAGTTCATACCCATGCTCAAGATGCCAAATTCTCAGATACTGTTTCAGACAGGTACACACACGAATCCAAGAATTTTTTCAGAAACACTCTATTACGTCTTGCAATGCTATACTCTGTGATAAAGCTCAATTCGAGAAGATGGCTGCCAACAGCATTGACCCAAAAATTGTAACTAAGTAACTGTTTTCCAGTTGTACAGGAACTTTTTTTGATTCCTATGTGGTGAGAACAACTTTGTAAAAACATATTTTTTTTTTAATAACACTGCTCACCTCAGACTCAAAATACACCTCTGAGACCATCACTTCCATCACAAGCTCTACCACAGACCTTAAATTCTTGGCACACCTTGCTGAGACTGACTTAATAAGACCAAGTGGGTCGAAATTGCAGAAGTTGCCAAAGAAAAGGAGAAGATAAACCACAGACACTAAAGGGACTGAAAGAGTGTCTGGTGAAGCCAACAAGTCACTTAAGTATTCTTGGATTTGGAAATTAGCTTTAGGTTTTATTTTTACTCCCCTCAAGGGACTGTGAAGTGACTTGCACACATGGGCTGGGCACAGAGAGGCCAGTATTACTCAACTGACTTTTGAGGAGCACAAAATATGATCCTCAGCCTGGAACTGAAGACAGTGAGGCAAGACACTAGAGACAAAAATATAACTGATTGCTTCAGCTGCCAGAGGGGCTAGTCCGGTACAACAAATCTTCCTCTTCCAATGCCAAGTCTCTTCCAGCCCCGGATCCGAGGGCCGCTGCGGACCTGCGGGGAGGAAACCAGGACACGCCTCTTCCCCCTCATGTCCCGGCCAGCCGCTCACCCCAGCGCTCCGGGCTCTGGAAAACAAAGCCTTCCCTGGATGAGGCCTAGCCCAGGCGAGACGGCCCCGGCCAGGCCTCGCCCCCCATTACTCAACACTTCCCGAGGAAGCCCGGCAGGCGAGGGGCGGCGGTACCCAGGGCCCCGCTGCGGACAAGCTTCTGGCTGGGCAAACACGAAGAGCAGCCCATCCCCCTCCTGGCCCCACCCCCACTTCCTCAGAACCTGAATGACACAGCGGGATCGGGAGGAGGATTGGGCCCGCCGTCAGGCCCAGCCTGGGTAGTGTCGCGCGAAGGCGAGATAAGGAGAGCTAGGCCGAGCCGGGCCCAGCGCCACCGCAGCCGGGCCTAGGCCGCGGCCTGCCGGCGGACGGCCCACACTTACTCGGATCCTGAGGCCATGGCGCTGAGAGGAAAAGAGGCGAGGCGGCCAGCAACAGCTCCTCAAGACGGGTGACGGTAGGTCTCGGACAGACTCGCAGAAGCGATGGTACGTCGGGACGCTTCGCGTTTACTGAACCTCGGAACCGACTCATCGGAAGAGGAAACTCCGCCTCGCGCTGCCTCACCCGCCTAACAACAGCGTGCGCTGACCAATCGGAAATTTCGTCCGGCCACCATCTCAGCCAATCGGAAAGGTGGAAGCGAGGAGACGAGGGAAAAAAAAAAAAAAAAAAAAAAAAAAAAAAAAAAAAACGCGCACTCTCCCTCCTCCGCCCCGCTCCTATTCTCTCCCAATCATCACGAGCCAATAGCAACACCCGTCAGCCAAATGCAGCGCCTTCCTTGCTGTGGCTGTTCTATAGGGCAATACGGGTCGAGCAGCCAATGGCAAAAATCCACCAACGCGAAAATCCAGGCGGAAAGTCCCACTACGACAGCCATCCGAGCTACTCTCGCCTAGCGATTGGCTAAGCACCCGAGGAAAGGGAAACGTGTGGGAAGGATTGCAGCCAAGCAGGAGGGGCGGGAGGTGAGTGCTCGAGTGCGCTTTGCGCGCCCGGGCTCGGCTGACTGGACCGCGCGCCTAGGTTCGGGCAGTGAGGCAGGTTTGGACCCGTAGAAGGTGGTCTCTTTGCTGCCTCGGCGAGGCTTTGTGGGGAACATGGCCCAGAGGCTTTCCCCTCGAGTGAAAAGGTGTGTATAGAGACACAGCCCTTCCTCTCCACCCAAAGGTACCTGTAGGACTCCTTTCCTCATTTTTTTTTTCTTTGCAGGTTTTTCTTTTCCCTGATTGATTTTTTAGGCAAGACTGGACTGCCCCACCAGGCCCCACTGCAGGACTCGTTCCTAGCCGCTCGTCCCAGCACAGACCCTGTTCTACCAGAGGGCTGAAGCTCTAGTTCCCCTTGAACCACCTGAAACAGCCATCCCACAGCTCTTCCATCACCAGTCACCCCTCCACAACCACTTCTCGGTCTGTTTGGGCACTCACATCCTCACCTGGGTGGCATTTCCTTAGGGCTAGAAACATTGCTGCAGCCAAGTGGCATTGCATCTACAGCCCCAGCCCTGCTCATATCAGGAGGAACCAGACATGTATGATGCTTGTTCTCAAGCATCCAGTGCTGGCAGGCACTGCCTTGTTTTCTCCTAGATGCTTATGAATAATTTAATTATCTGGTGGTCTCTTCCAAGGAGCCGACTAGTACTTAAACCCTGCCTCCTCTCATCTGCCCTCCTTTTTTTAAAGCCCAAGCAGTAAGGTGGGACTGAAGAAGAGCAGCCGTTGGGCTCTTCCAGCCCAGATGAGTCTGTCTGCTGAATTAAACCTCTCCCAGCAAGGTGTTTGTCATGGTTTAGGAATGGTACTCCCCAATTTGGTGCCCCCACCTAGACTCTCCCAAACTACAGGCTGTTCTCTCTCTCTCCCTCTTCCCCTCCCGCTTCCCACTAGGTCATTAGGATCGAGTTGAGACTTTGAGGCACAAAAGGTGAAGAACATGGGTTGAGATAAGAACAATTTACTGGAAACAACAATGAAATCAGAAAACTGAACAGTAGCAGCAACAATATTAATAACAAAAGGTATAAGAAAAGAAACAATTTACATGGAAAGCCCCCAACAATAAACAAATGCCAGACTAGTCTGCCATGTTTTCTCAACCTGGAGGAACTCCTTCTCCTCAGAAGCAAGAATCCCTTTCCCCCACACCCAGCAATGATGTGAGGTGGTATAGAATAACCTCCCTCCTGACCACTGCAAAAGTGAACCCTGTCCTGGCCAGAACCAGGTTTTCCCCCAGCATCTGGGTTTTCAATCCCCTCTGTTCATCCCTCACTGTCCGAGTTACTTTTTCTGAAAGAATTGCAGGGCAAAGTCCACTTAGGGCCCCTTCAGCATTCAGAGGAGGCCACAGCAGCTCCTACCTCGCACTTCTCTGTCATGTCCTGTTTCCTCTCCCTCAACTCACCCTTTGCCTTGCAGTTCCAAACTATTTCTTCCCTCTTGTGGGAGAAAAGGCTTGCCAAAAGCTTGGCTAATGCGGTTGTGGGACCTTCCTCATACAAAATTAGCTGCACCAAACACCAAGTGGGAGCAGGTGCCCCTTCACCCTTGCTCACTGTCACACAAAGGGGCCCAGAGCCATGCAGTCTGGTTAGGACCGACCCCTCCACCCCAGGGATAGAGGGGACACACAGGCACAGGTCTCAACACTGCCACCTTCCCTGGCTAGTGCAAGGTGATTGAAGTCGGACCTAGAGCTGCGTGCTTCAGGCAAAACCACTTCTCTGAGCTCCAAACTACAGTGATCGAGTGAAGCACCGGTATACAAAGCACAGGTAGGACAGACAATTTGACAAACCCTTTGCATTATGAGATGGTCTGGCTCTGATACCAGCTCCCTGGAGCAGGGAGAACAGAGCTGGCCCCACTGTATACAGCAGCACAGTCAATGCCAATTTCAAAGGAATGAGGACATTTCTGTCCTTGATCTCCCACAAACCCAGGGCATAGCCCACAGGCTCACAGCAGCTCTAGGCAGCATCAAGGCCATGACTGCAAATGTTCACTCTGGAAAAAGGACACAGTAAAACTTAAATTAATAAAGCCTCAGCTCTATTAGAAAAGATCTAGTCTGTTTCACTCCTTTGGGAATCAAGCTTTATCCGAGAGTAATTTTGAGTCTCATGCCAACCTGGTGCAGGGGGACTTCAGCAGCTGGGGATGGGGAGACTGACTGGGTTAGCTCAAAGGGTCCTGGCTTGTAGTCCCAAAGTAAACCTGTATGCTCCTGACAAGAGACTCACTGTGTGGAAAGGTTGTCTGCTTCAGACACTGTTGGGAGGAAAGGTTTAAAAGTAGAAGAATGGTGAGAAGTGTTATGAACAGTTTCCAGGTGTTCCCCAGAGACGCGGGCAGGGCCTTCCTAGTTCCCATGGCAACACTAAAAGAAAACTACTAACTCTAGCTAAGTACCGATATTGAAATGCTAATTAGCTAATTGCTCTGTTTGTTTTCTCTAAACTACCTGGGGACAACCGGCTCCCCACCCCTCCACGCTGCCACTCTGAGACTAACATGCTAATAGAAACCCCTTAGGATCATGGGAGTATTTTTAGAAGGAAAAAAAGAATATAAATCAAAAACTGAACACAGTAGAGGAGTCTAGGCAAATGCCCTAGCTGAGGAAGAGGGAAACACATCCCCTGACTGGCTTTTAACCATCGCCATCACCTAAGAAAGAACAGACTATATTAGGCTCTGAGAAGCAGGGAGATAGAGACAGAGAGCCCTGGTGCTGCCACCGCGGAAGGAGTGGGGACAGCCGTTGTTCTGGACTTCAGCAACAGACTCTGCACGCCACGCCTCCTCATCCTCGGGCCACCGGTGTGCTACAAGGAAAGAAGAAGGGACAGCTGCTGCTCGGGACTCCAGTGACCGACTCTGCACGCCGCCTTCCTTCCGGCTGCCTGGGAAAGCTACAACCGCGGGGGCGAGCTCTGCGTCGAGCCCCCTGCCCAGCTGATCTTTTTAATAAAGAGCTGAACATTAATAAAGGCATTAGCCCTGTTCATTTCAAGAAGGATGGTAGATTTCCTCAAGGGACCTTGTAGCTGGGAATGCCAATGCCTAGAGAATAACAGTGTGGGAAACTCCATGTATTATGCCTACTGCTGTTTATCTTCTGTCTGTTATGAGAAGTAGAATCTCTGTGTAGAGATAACGTAGGTCTTTGAAGAGACTTGGAGGCCCTCTCACGGACATGCTTGAGCTCCCTGTTTTGGGAGAGAGAAGAGCAAAGCTCAGAGATCATAAAAAAGCACAGAAATCACAGCATGGTGGTAAAATACGTGTGCGCAGGCCCTTGATAAATGGGTGCAAACAGCAGCCTCACTGCCTACTAGCGTGGACTGAGCCTGAAGGTGCTGTGTTCCTGTTTGAGTGTCTCCACCCAGGTGTTGCTTTGGGATCCTCCGGATAGCGAGGTAATGAGATAAATTTACTCTTTACATTTCAGCCATGTTTTTGTGGTTATTCCGGCTGCCTGCCTCTGTGAACTCACACAGACACGAAACCACGTACAAAGGGAAAGGCCTGAAAGAGAGGGAGTATCGCAGCATTAAGAAGTTTACCCCGCCCCCAACTTCTGCCCTCCCATTTGCCATCACAGAACCCGGCTTTGGCTTGGTGTCAGCTCTTTTGTGCCCTGGGGAGTCCTGCAAAGCTACAGCCCATGGTCTCTCAGAGCAAACACATGGGGAAGCTCTTAATACAGACTGGAGCTGTGGGTGCAGGCTAGCAATCGATGAGCTAAACTGTCCACAGTTTGAAACACAGGTGACCTGGTTTTGTCTGGGATAAGAGTTCATTTTCTTCTGAGTAGCTGGTACAGTGCTGTGTTTTGGATTCAGTATGAGAATAATGCTGATAATACACTGATGGCTTTGGTTGTTGCTGAGCAGTGCTTACCCTGAGTCAAGGGCTTTTCAGTGTCTCATGCTCTGCCAATGAGGAGCTGCACAAGAAGCTGGGAGGGAGCACAGCCAGGACAGCTGACCTGAACTGACCAAAGGGATATTCCACACCATAGAAATCATGCCCAATATATAAACTGGGAGAGGTACTAAGAAGGGAGGCCAATCGTGTTTTGGGGACAGCTTTTGGCATCAGTCAGCGCGAAAAACAACTATTCACTTTGAAAATTTCAAAAGGTTTATTAAACCTTAACAAAAATACAACAAAGGGACTAAATAAGGAAAAATTTGCAGTGCTGAAAACTGCCCTCACGGGTACCACACAACTACCTCATCTTCAAGATCGATGCTCAGTCTTTTATACCCCGGGGGGGGGGGGGTTTGCATCAGCCAACCCTGGCCCCTCCCAAAGTCTGTCAGTCAGCTCTTCTTTGCCATTTATTGGTGGAGATTGCTTTCTTGTAACTTAATTGGAGGTCAGGTGTTGCCATGTCGCACCTCCTAAGCAAGAAGCTTTTCCTAACTGCCCCGTGGAAGGGGCACATGTGCATGCCTTCTTTTTACCTGTCCTAGACAACCCAGGCTGTCTGATGGTAACAATACAGGGGAGGGGTGGGGAAAGGGAACTATGGGGAGAACAGAGGACATCTAAACTACAATAACATAACTATACATCAATAAAGCTTCTCTTAATATTCACACAATATTCATATCTCACTTTAAAAAATATTTTTATTATAATATTTTATTTTGTTTCAATTATTAAATTGTTCTTATCTCAGCCTATAAGTTTTACTTTTAGTTCTCCTCCCCCTTCCGCCAGGGTGAGGAGGAGGTGGGGGAGAATGATCGAGCAGCTGTGTGGTGCTTAGTTGCTAGTTGGGCTTAAACCACGACAGTCCTTTTTGGTGCCCAGTGTGGGGCTTGAAGGGTTGAGATAACAACAGATCTGACCAGAGCATGTTAAAACAAGATTGTTATAAACATTAATTGTACTGGTTTAATAGTTGCAGGTTACAATGTGGATTTATTTGCTCTCACAGTTGTTGAATTTTGTCTCGGGGTTGTGTTTTGTAATACCAGTAATACCTTACTTGCAGTATGTGTTCCCTGGCATAATGTTTATTGTCCTTGGGGCCTGGGCTAAGACTATCATTGTGGGGTACTTTTTAGTATTGGCTTATGATATGACAACATCACTGGTCAGGACACCAATCTGGTGTATGTATTCAGTATTGCAGGCACCTCTGTACTTTGGGAGGCACCTATAGGGAATGATTAATAATCACAACTTCAGCCTTTTCTCCTCAGAGGAACAACATATGGGGGAGACACCTTCCTACATCTTTCTTCCCTCCTTCTTCTCCTTCTTTCTTTCCTTCCTTCTCCTCCAGGCTGATTGCAGTAACATTTGAGGACTTTGAAGATTTTGAATACCTTTGAAACTAATCTAGTCTTTTTGCTAGGAGCCAGCATGTTGCTGCATATGGTTCAGGTCTTCTTTAAGGGATGTCCAGTACACCTTGAATCGACTACCCCAGGGGTGGAAACACAGCCTTACCATCTGCCGTGGACTGATAGAGACTGTACTGGAACAGGGTGAAGCTCTAGAACACCTGCAATACATTAATAATATAATTGTGTGGGTGTCACAGAGATAAGAGGAAGAGTTTAACATGAAGGGTGACCAAAAATCATATATTCCATATCTTCTCTAAGTCAATCCGCCCAAATTTGTTTACTGCCTTTAAGACCCGCACTCGGGAAGCGGAACTTCTGTGCTTTACCCAAGTTCACAGAAGGGGGAGGGGGGTGGTGGGGGTGGAGGTGCAGGGTCCCTTTAAAACAGGCAACAGACATAGAGAGCGCTCTCTATTGTTCTTTCTAGGCTCTCGAGGGGGTTGCCTCGGGCAGGTCTCCGAGTCACAACCCAGGAAACTTCATTTCGAAATCCGAAGCTACTTTGAAGTGTATTTCACGATGTGAAAAACATGTTCATTCTCCTGTGAAAATTTAAAAATTTTAATAAAGGACAATAGGAGACAAGGACCATAGAGCAAAGGTTATTACGGCCGGCACTCAGCCAAGAGCACACTGTTATCTTCTGAAATACCCCTTAAATACCTTTTTCCTTACACCAGCCTGTTGCATATTCATAGACACTTGTGCATAGTAAACTTTTCCCCCAAACTAGTTTACATGTTCCAAGAATTGTTTAGCATATCTCCTCCTTGGATCCGCCTTTTTAGAGTATGCATATTCCTTGGTTGTGGTTTTAGTCCTTTTTTATCATCATCTTCAGTTTTGGCCCCGGCCCACATTGTCTTCAGACGGTGAGTGATGATAATTGACATATCTGTAGCAGGTGTCCTCATCCTATGTTCATTGGATGTTATACCATCCAAGCAGGCATTTTAACACAAGCATACTTATATCAGCTATTTCACTAAGCTTAATTAACAACAGAAATAAATACTATATCTTTATAACAAAGTTACTTTAACACTACACATATGTGAAAAATGCATACTTTATGACTGGCTTTTCGCAAATATTAAAATGAATATTATATGTGTAATGTTAGAAAGTTATGCTGTATTAATTCTCTTAAGTAGTGTGTTAAATATAGTTTTAGGTTATAACATAATGTTAAAATAGAAACTGTGCAGTGTAAGATATCTTTTACTAGCTCAAGAAAAGGGATAAGATAATCAAGAAACTCTTTGCACAGAGATAACAGTGACAGGGCACATTAAGAGTTATGGCCTCCTTATCAGAAAAGACAAACATTCTTCCACCTTCTCTCCATCTTTATGGAACCACCAGGATTAAGGGGAAGAAGTTGACAAAAACCAGAAAAATTCCTAATTTGCAAGGAATTTATGCATCATGTATGAGATATATGAATATGCAACAGGCTATTGCTTTTAAGGGTTATTCCTTTGTTCGCAAGGCATGTTTTTGGCAACTTAGTGCCCAAAAACATCCGGATGTCCATAATTCTTTGCTTTTTATTGTCTCATAGTGTCCTAATCCTCATTGTCCAAATTTTTATTACTCTAATTTTATTACTAATGTGGGAGGGGTTCCTGCTCTCCCTTGGGAGGCAGCAACAGTTTAGAAATCAGCTGCTGCTCTCCACCCCAGAAGAGCTGTCCATCAATGTTTAGCATACTCCCCAGTTCCAGAAAGTTCAGTTATTCTGTTACCCCCATTGGCTCCTGTTAGAATACCACTCCTCCTCTGTACCCTGATTAGTTCTCTGTATGTCACCCCACTCTGTCTTCCCCCTTTACCCGTCGCCTATTGGCTGTTTTGTACCCTAACCACACCCACTTCTTTGCCCTTAATACCCAGCCCCGCCTTTCCTCGGGGCTTCCGGAGTTCGCTCCATTCTGGAGAGTTCGTGTTCCTCGTTTCACCCTCCTGTTCCTGCGACGCTCCTGAAATAAAGCCTCTAGGAATAAAGCCACTTCGGAGCCCTCTCGTCCTTACGGTGGAGCTATCCGGGTCCCGCCACATCCTCCCCGCGGACCAGTCCTCTGAGGGTTTTCCCCCGGACAGGCTGGGCACCCGGGTGAAGCCCGGAGGACTTGTATTTTAATACAAGTGGCGTCCCGAACACGGCGACCACTGCCCAGGTCACCGAGGAGCGTCTCCCGTGAGCGTCCGGATCCGTGACCCCGTGCTCCGGGATTTCAAGCGCCGTTTGCCGCCGCTTCCAGGGGCAGCTGTACTTCGATTCTTAGAAGGCTTTTGCCTCCTGGCGCTGCTGACAACTCGTGGATATCCGACCCTGCAGCTTCGAGGGAAGCGCCGGATTTCACGAGATCGGCAGCACTCCACCGCCCCGCCACAGCTTTCTTCTTTTCGCTGCGTCCCGGTGTTGGTGAGTTTCGCTGCTCGAGGCGAGCAGCCGACGCAGGCTTTTCTTTTCTTTTCTCCTTTTTTGCTTTGGCCGGGGATCTCTCTTGCAGCGGGAAAAATGGGCAACCGCCTTTCCCCTGCACGACGGGAGTTTTATATCCAAGTTAAGTCCGCCCTTGTGTTGGGGAATGTTTCATTTTAAAAAGGGGTTTCAAAAACTTTTGTTAAATTTATTTTTGACCATTTTCCCGACGTCTCCATGGACGACGTCTTTTCTGTTTCGTTTTGGGGGAAAGTTGGACGTTACATTTATGATGTTCAGGTTACGGGGAATTTTAAAGTGGGGAGATTTTTTCCAATTTATGATTCCATTTTTAATTTAGTTAAATCAAAAAGGGAAAGTTTGGGTCCCAGTTCTCCTACCCCTCATTCCGCCCCCTCCCCGCTCCTAACCCCACTTCCCCTAAGGATGGATCGGGAGACAGATCCTGCCAGAATGAGGCACAGGGTTGCTGCCGTCTCCCTGCTGCCTCCCGTCCCACCCTGTCCTCTCCTTGTGTTGGGACTGGCCACCCCAGCACGAGCCCTACCCACTCCCTCGTTCCACGAGTCCCTGACCCCAGTTGTATCCCCAGTTGTCATGGTTGTTCCAATGCTGTTTTAATACCTCAAAATGGCGACGGCCTCGTGGCCGGTCGCCGCACAGCACAAAAGGGCGCCTCCTCCTCACCCCCTCGGGTTCCCGCCACTGTAACATCTCCGCCCCCTCCGTCGGTTGCCGCCCCCGCGTAGGGTGCCGCCCCCCATCACGCGTCGATTTCGGTGACGTCGGGACCCTCCCATCCTGCCTCCTTGACCACCCCCCCGGGTGGGCCCCTGGTGGGTGGGACAGGCCTGCTGGAAGGCCACGCCCCGGTGGGTGGGTCAGGCCACGCCCCCTCTCATGCCGCCCCCGGTTCCCACGCTACCGGAACCGAAAGTAGGCACGGCCGGAAGCAGGCCATCTTCACCTGCAGGGTCTCCCTGCACCAGGACCCACCGGCAAGGGAGAGGCTCCGCGCCCTAGCCCGTCCTGCCTCATCATCGGAAGAGGATGAAAACAGTGACAACCCCCGGCCCACAACCAAGCCGGGGGAGGGCTGGGCCCGGATCCGGGCTGAGGCCATTAAGGATGGGGACCTAGATCTCGCAAGGGATCTAGGTCCATTTGCGGCACCAATTGTGCATAAGAGGGGAAAAGAGCTGTCATGGTTGGACACTGGCGCAATGCCAGCGTCCCCATGAAAATGCACCTTCCCTAAATAAATGCTGTGAGATGCTACCAGGAACAGAGCAGAGCAGGCTCAAGCTTAATAATAAAGGGAAAAAAAAACTTTATTAAACTACTACTAATACAGAAAACACATAAACTAAATCTAGGATGAAGACTTTTTAAAACACCCCTCCTCCTCCCAATTTCCAAAAACACCTAGCCATGAAACATCACCCGGGATTCCTGATCAAATTACCACCCTTCAGGTAATCCATACTCAAACTATCAAGGGAGAGAGAAGTCTCTCTTGCACCACAGACCCCCCAGGAAACACAGCTGCCACCCTGTGTTTCCCTGTCACACATGGCCACCGCCCGGAAGAAAAAATCTGCCAGTGTGACACTCTCCATTCCATGTCACAGTGCTCTCACCACCGTGCATGGACAGACTGCTCATAGGGCTCCTTTAAGGATGCTTTGCCACAAGACCCAAAGATATAACAGTTCAGTTTCTCATCCTGGGACTACAGTCCCCCCCATTTTCCCCTGGGGCCGAGGGGTCCAAAAACAGGACTCATCTTCTTCCCGAAGACAGAGGGTATCACCATTCCCTCTTCAGCTTTCTTCGTTTCTCGCCATTCTTGTGCTGTTCGAAGGTGAAACAGGTCTCCCTGGGTCACCACTGCATCCCCCTAAAATGCAGTCTCTATTGTAGGAGATTTTAGTTCAGTCCATGGCTAACAAGAAAAGTCCAGCTAAAAGCTACTTCATCATCTCCTCCCACCTAAATATTTCTTCTTCTAACATCTCAGGTCCCGGACCATCTCTCTTCCACTACAAATCAAGGAGGAGTAATACTTTTAAAAAGCCCTCATTTCCTGGAAAGGGTTAAATGTTGAGACTCCTTGGACGGCTGATATCTCGGTCCGGCTTTCCGCCTCCCATGCTGGGCACCATCCCCCCCCTTCTCCTTCTCCTCTGCCGGCAAATTTCCAGGTGCCGCCAGGCTCTCTGTCTCTTTCCCTCTTGGCGGGGGGGGGGAGGCAAAGGCATCTCCGCTTCTCTCCACCCTTCCGTCCACAGGAGCTGGCTGGTTTCCAGACCCTCAGCCCCTCGGCCTACCTGGGCAAGGCCGCGTGGCTTCCCCTCCCCCACCCAGCCCGTAGCTGGGCAGGGGAGTGTCTGCACTCTCTGACGACCGGAACCAAAAGAGAGAGTTCTCCTGGGAGTTCTTGCTTTTAACCCCCTGTGTTCTCAGAGGCGTGTCCATACTTTCAGTGGTCACTCCAGGTGCCAATATCCAAACCTGACCACTGATTGGTTTGACCCAACTTCCTGGAAAAAATTCACTTCCATGTCAAACCACGACAGAGCCGAGGTGGGAACAGTTACCATACGTGGAAGTGAAGGAGTTGAGGAGAGCCGCAAAGGATTATGGGAGAAATTCTCCCTTCTTTAAAAATGTTTTAGACCTTACCTTTTGGGACATTCCCTTGTACAACATGACCTTCGCTATATAGCGAAGGCCCTGCTGTCCCCCACAGAATTCCTTCTGTGGGAGATACATTGGAAAAAATTGATTAAGCCTCTCCTAACAAAGTATGATCTCAGGGAGGTGTTAGGAGACGGCGCGGAGGGACTTGAAGCTTTGGCAGGGGAGGGGGAATTTAGCAGACCTGAGGACCAAATCCTCCTTCCCGAGAATTTGTTAAGTGACATAAGGGATGCTGGGAAGGAGGCACTGCTGAAAATCCCCGATGGTACCACCCCTCTCCAAAACTTTTCATCAATTCTTCAAGGCCCTTATGAAACTTTTATCAAGTTCGTGGACAGGTTAAAGGAGGCCATCGACAGGAAGATTGAGAACGTCGAGGCCCGAGAAGAACTTCTGCGAAAGATGGCCCTGACCAATGCCAACCCGGAGAGCAAGGAGATCCTGAGGGCTCTTCCCCAGGATCCAGAGCCTACCATCGCTAAGATGGTAGAGGCGTGCACCAAGGCGACTTCGATGGAGCAGACAGTGGCATTTACGGTGAGCAAAGGGGTGGGGGAGGCGATGGTAGACCTGATGAACACTCGCTGTTTCGGCTGTGGCCAGTTGGGCCACATCCAAGCGAACTGCCCACACTGGCCGCCAGATAGGTCTTACCACCCTTAGAACCCCTCCCCGAGACCAACATACAGGAATCCCCGCTTCCATCGGCCGGGAAATGGAAGGCAGAGCGCGATGAAGGGCCGCGCCATGACACCAAATGGCCCGTCCCAGCGCCTGGGGCTGCCATCCCTCCCGGAGAACCACGGCCCCAACGGTACGTTTCTCCGGACGTCCGCAGCCAGGAGGACGGGCTCCGGCTCAGCCTTCACGTCATGTTTCCAGATGAGGACTTGGTTTGCGTCCCGGCGGGATTCCTGCCACCGCCCTACTGTGACTACCCCACCACTGTCTTGCTGTTAGGAGACACCGCCAACACGCCGGATGACCTCACCATCATCCCAGAGGTCGTCTACTTCGAGCCGGGGACAGAGCTCACCGTCTCCGTGGTATGTTACCAGCCTCCATTCTCATTGCCTAAGGGGTCTCCTTTAGCCCTTTGCTACATCTTGCATGTCCACACAGAAGACACCGGCATGGACCTTTTAATGGACCTTCCTTCGGATCTTGACTCTTCTGCCTTTTTCATGCAAAACATAAGCAGACAGAGACCTATTATTAAGACTTCTTTTGTTTTACAGGGAAAGTCCATCTCACTAGACCTGATGGCAGACACCGGCGCGGATGTTACCATCATTCCCCAGGCAGAGTGGCCTCGCGACTGGGAACTGGTGTCCCCTTGTGGCACAATCTCCGGCGTGGGAGGTGCTGTCAATTCCCGCCGGAGCAAGCATCTGGTATGTGTGGAGGGGCCGGAGGGTCAAGTTGCCACGATTAGGCCTTTTGTGGTATCTTCCAATATCAAATTGTTAGGTAGGGACGTTTTGTCCCAATGGGGTGCCCGACTTGACATCCCTAGTCCTGCGTGGGATTTTTAGTCTGGGCCACTGCAGAGCGCACCTCCCCACCGCTCAATTGGAAAACAGACACACCGGTGTGGGTGAACCAGTGGCCCTTACCATCTGAAAAATTAAAGGCGCTCAATGAACTTGTGGAGGAGCAGGTGCGCCTGGGGCATTTAATACCTTCCACCAGCCCCTGGAACACACCTGTCTTTGTGATTAAGAAACCCGGCAAAGACAGGTGGCGCCTGCTCCAAGACCTACGCAGGGTTAATGATGTCCTCGAAGATATGGGCCCCTTGCAACCAGGCCTTCCCTCTCCCTCCATGCTGCCCCGGGATTGGCAGCTTGCAATCCTTGATATCAAGGATTGCTTCTTTAACATCCCTTTGTATCCCGGAGATGCTCCCAGATTTGCCTTCTCGGTTCCCTCCATCAACCGAGGAGAGCCATATAAACGCTATCAGTGGACCACTCTGCCCCAGGGATTGAAAAATTCCCCTGTGCTCTGCCAAACTTTTGTGGCTCAGGTCCTTTCCCCGGTTCATCGCCTCTTTCCCGAGGCAATCTTTTTGCACTACATGGACGACATTTTAATTTGCGCCGCTGACGCGACCTACTTGAAAGCGGCCTTGGAAAAGACAGTAAAGACCATCAAAGACTCAGGATTCCAAATTGCGGAGGAAAAGATCCAGCTGTCATCCCCCTGGAAATATTTGGGCTTCCTAATCACGGGAGGAACCGTCGCGCCCCAGTCCCTCACCATCAAGGACAACCCTCAAACCCTGCGGGACTTGCAGCAGCTCTGCGGCACCATCACGTGGATCCGACCGCTCCTAGGACTCACCACAGAGGAGCTGTCGCCGCTGTTCCAACTGCTGAAAGGCGACAGCGACCTGGCATCCCCACGCCATCTCACCCCGGATGCCCGTGAGGCCCTGGAGAGAGTCGCGGCTGCCATCAAGTCCCGCCAGGCACATCGGGTCGTGCGGTCCCTCCCCATCAACTGTGCCATCTTAGGTAAGTCCCCGAACTTACATGCCCTCTTATTCCAGTGGGACAACAGCCAGAGGGACTCACTCTTAATCATAGAGTGGTTGTTCCTCCCACATCGGCCTGCAAAAATGGTTACACCTTTTCCGGAATTAATGGCAAAACTTATTATCAAGGCCCGCCAGCGCCTCTGGACCCTCGCAGGGTGTGACCCAGCATGCATCTACTTACCATTAAATTTGGACCAATTGGATTTCCTCTTACAAACAAATGAAAATTTACAGATTTCGGTAGACAGCTATCCTGGTCAAATTTTAATACATTATCCCAAACACAAACTTTTTAAAGACACCTTGTATTTGGCCCCAAAATCTTTCAAAAGTAAGATTCCATTGAAAGGTGCTCTCACGGTGTTCACCGATGGGTCAGGTAGATCCCACAAGTCGGTGATCACCTGGAAGGACCCGGACAGTCAGAAGTGGGAGTCTGACGTCCAAATAGTTCAGGGTTCCCCCCAGATCACTGAGCTTGCAGCGGTCGTGAGAGCCTTCAAAAAATTTCAACAACCTTTCAATCTCGTCACTGATTCAGCTTATGTGGCCGGGATAGCAGAAAGGGCTGAACACGCCCTGCTCAAAGAAATTCAAAACAAAGTATTGTACAGCTTGCTCTCAAAACTCATTTGGCTTATCTCACACCGGAAGCAACCGTATCACATTCTGCATGTTAGGTCACACACAGACCTGCCAGGTGACATCACTGAGGGAAACCGGAGAGCAGACGCCCTGGCGATGCTGGCCACCTCCACCTCTGTAAACCCTACAGTTCTAAGACCCACCTTGCCAGACGTCCACATGCAGGCTAAGATGAGCCACGCCTTTTTCCACCAGAATGCTCCGGCACTTTGCCGTCAGTTTAAAATCTCCAAGGAGCAGGCGCGGGCCATCTTAGCCACATGCCCCAATTGCCAATCCCACGCCTTACCATCCTTAGCGACGGGGGTTAACCCTCGGGGATTGGGGGCATTGGAAACCTGGCAAACAGACATAACACACTTTCCCTCCTTTGGGCGGCTGAAGTACATCCATGTGTCTGTAGACACGTTCTCGGGGGCAGTGTTTGCCTCCACCCACACGGGGGAAAAAACAAAGGATATCATCAAACACTTATACATGGCTTTCTCCACCTTGGGTGTCCCTAAAACTATCAAAACAGATAATGGACCAGGGTTTGTGTCCAAACAATTCATGGAATTCGTGCAACAATGGGGCATTGACCATATTACAGGTATCCCACACAACCCTACAGGACAATCAATTGTGGAGAGAAAACATCAAGAAATTAAAAAACTACTAGAGCAGCAAAACGATTCGGCCCTTACCACAAGCCCTGTAGAGAGGTTGTGCAAAGCCCTATATGTTCTCAATTTCATGAACTGTTCGGACCGCGAGCCAAACCCCCCGATACTACGCCACTTTCACAATAACACCAGGTCGCAGTTGAAAGAAAGACCACCAGTGCTCGTTAAAGACCCTGAGTCCAGGAACATCAAAGGTCCATACCCGCTGATAACGTGGGGGAGAGGGTATGGCTGTGTCTCCACAGAACAGGGTCCCAGGTGGATCCCAGGCAAGTTTATAAAACCATACCGGGAAGACATCGTGAAGGAAAGCCACCCCCCGGACCACTCCCCCGAGACGACAGCTCCAGCGGATACCACCGTCGCCTGGAGTCGGAGGAAAAGGAAGGGAAGCAGACCCATCGACACCGCCACAAGGACTCTGATAACTAATCGATACTTCCCACCAGCTTGGACAGTTTACCCCCTGACCCCATCCCCAACCATTCCTTACCCTTTCCCGTCCTACCACTTTCCCCGCCCCCCTTACCCTCACACCTGACCCCACATTTTTTCTGTTTCAATGTTAATTTAAACGGGGGAGGATGGGGATTTGAGGGGACCCTTGGTCTTACTTCTTTTTGTATGTCTGAGTTATTAGATTACCGACCACCCAGATGGCAATTACATCAGCCAGAACACCCCGCAGCGACCGGCTTCCTGCAGCTGCCTTCGTCACCATCTTATGGCTCCACCTGGCAGGAAGCTGGCTCGTGCCACAGCCCAAGGAAAACGTCTGGGTCACGCTGGCAAAGTCTATAGGACAAGAACAGCTTTGCATGGCCATGGGCAGTGTAGACAATCCGTTGTCTACATGCCTGGTGGGAGTCCCCCTGTCCGAAAATGATTTTCCGTTCACAGGGATGAAACTCAACCCGGCGGACTCCTGGATGGGTTGGATGAGGACACTACCACAGGCACCACAGGAACCCCAGGAATTGGACCTACTGGGGTCCACAAGGGTCCACTTTTGTATTCGGTTTTATACTAAGGCCCCACAAACAAAACCAGGGCAAAACATCAAAGACGTAACACCAGCAAATAGAAAATACATCAATGAGTGGTGCAATTACACAAGCCCTGTGTTGTCCAAGTCCTACCCATTCCCTAAGGAGCTCCCTCGGGGTGTGTTTCTCATCTGTGGGGACAGGGCGTGGGCTGGGATCCCCTCCAATACCAAAGGGGGTCCCTGTAGCCTTGGCAAGCTTACGACGCTAACCCCCAATAAAACCCAAATTCTGGATTGGAAGAAGAAAAGTCAATTGGCACGCAAAAAGCGATCGTATGGTGAATTTGACCCAAATTGCGATTCCGAAATTTATGATTGGAGTGAGGGAAAGAGGGTTGCCACTTCTATTTTTCTACCATGGTACGCGGCAGCGAAAGCCCTTGGTGAGATTTTTCACCTGGGGCGTTGGATGAGTAAGCAGGCCAACGCTACATCTGCCGCATTATCAGACCTCTTGGCAGAAGAAGAGACCACCAGGCACGCCACCTTACAGAACAGAGCGGCCATCGATTTTCTGCTGCTCACCCATGGCCATAGCTGCGAGGACTTTGAAGGGATGTGCTGCTTCAATCTGACATCGAAGAGCACATCCATCCAAGCCAACATCCAGCGGATCCAGGCGTTAGTCAAAGACTTAAAGACTGAAACCAGGGCTGTGGATGCGGTGAACAAGACCTTCTCCCAGTGGGGTGTTCCTGAGTGGCCCGTGCCAATCGTTAAAGGTTTAATTTGGATTTTGATTATTATTTTCTTAATTTCTGTAGCCTTAACTATCTTTAAGAAAATGTTAACGATGAATTTGGGGAATGTTTTTTTAATAAATCAGAAAGGGGGAGTTGTGGGAGGGGTTCCTGCTCTCCCTTGGGAGGCAGCAACAGTTTAGAAATCAGCTGCTGCTCTCCACCCCAGAAGAGCTGTCCATCAATGTTTAGCATACTCCCCAGTTCCAGAAAGTTCAGTTATTCTGTTACCCCCATTGGCTCCTGTTAGAATACCACTCCTCCTCTGTACCCTGATTAGTTCTCTGTATGTCACCCCACTCTGTCTTCCCCCTTTACCCGTTGCCTATTGGCTGTTTTGTACCCTAACCACGCCCACTACTTTGCCCTTAATACCCAGCCCCGCCTTTCCTCGGGGCTCCCGGAGGTGGCTCCCTTCTGGAGAGTTCATGTTCCTCGTTTCACCCTCCTGTTCCTGTGACGCTCCTGAAATAAAGCCTCTAGGAATAAAGCCACTTCGGAGCCCTCTCGTCCTTACGGTGGAGCTATCCGGGTCCCGCCACATCCTCCCCGCGGACCAGTCCTCTGAGGGTTTTCCCCCGGACAGGCTGGGCACCCGGGCGAAGCCCGGAGGACTTGTAGTTTAATACAACTAATATGCTTTTAAAATTTTAAAAACCAAGTGATTGGTGTTTTTCACACATACAAAATCCATTTTAATATTTGCGAAAAGCCAATATTATAATATGTATCTATAACAGTGACAGCTTCGCTGTGGCTGCCTGCTCTTTTGCAGAGGAGGGGTCAGACCTGCTCTCCACAAAAGTTTCAGCTGCCTGCCGTTTGCCAAGGAAGGGGGATCGAAGCTTGCCCGAAGCTGCCGGAGACACTTCTTCGGACTTTTTCGCCACAGCCCACAGCTGTTACTGCCGACAGGACCTTCGCAGGACCTTCGCAGCCTCAGAGAATGGTATTTCGTAACCCCCAAGTACCAACCGGACCTCTGCCCCTGGGAGAGCCCCTGTCAGGTGGCATGGAGCGGGCAGCTCAGCAGCAGTGACTCTTTTTTTTGGACAAAAATAATTCTTCCAGGTTTTTGCTTTGTCCCTGTCCCCTGCAGGTTGTTCTTGGGGGAAGTAGGGAGTTCTGGAAACGCAGAGGCACAGTTTCTCTGTTGTTTTTCCTTTGTTCTTTCATTCAGTCACATGGTCTGGAGAAGACGGCTTCTCCGCCATATTGGTTTTTTTGTTCCAGGGAGGGGCATGTGAGAAACGACTGTTCATTTTAAAAATTCAAAAGGTTTATTAAACCTTAACAAAAATACAACAAAAGGACTAAATAAGGAAAAAACAGGCCTGGACACTGCCCCTGTGGCTACCTACCACATGGCTACCTCATCTTCAAGATGGATACTTAGCCTTTTATACTCCTGGGGGTTGCATCAGCCAACCCTGGCCGCTCCCAAAGTCTGTCAGTCAACTCTTCTTTGCCGTTTATTGGTGGAGACTGCTTTCTTGCAACTTGATTGGAGGGTCAGGTGTTGTCATGCTGTGCCCACCCAGCAACAAGCTTTTCCATTCCCAACTGCCCCATGTAAGGGGCACATGTGCACGCCTTCTTTTTACCTACCTGTCCTAGACAACCCAGACTGTCTGATGGTAACAATACGGGGGGGGGGCAGGGAAAGGGAACTATGAGGAGAACAGAGGACATCTAAACTACAATAACATAACTATACATCAATAAAGCTTCTCTTAATATTCACACAATATTCATCCCTTAATTGCGAGAGCCAATAATCTCATTATCCATCTGTAACAGGCAGGACTCAGCACTTTTGTATACAGTGGTTATTGCAGTTATCTTGGTTGTTTCTATTTTTCCTTTTAGTAAACTGTTATTTTTTCACTTATATATTTTCACATTTGTCTCTCCTTATTAGTGAAAGGGGAGTGGTTAAAACTAAGGGGCAGTAACTCATTGTGGAGCCTGCTCTGTATAATTGTCTTAAAGTATACAGTGGGGAAACACAGCAGACGTTTTTCAGAAAAAGAAGAAAATAATTCAAATAATTCTGAAAGCTGATTTAGCCATAAAACAATGTAAGGTAAAGGGACCTGCCCAGGAGATCCAGCTTTTAGGAATAAAATGGCAAGTTGGATGTTGTCAGATCCCAATGGACATTATTAACAAGATAACAGCAATGTCTCCACCAACTAACAAGAAAGAAACAGAAGCTTTTTTAGGTGTTTTGGGATTTTGGAGAATGCACATTCCAAATTACAGCCTGATTGTCAGCCCTCTCTATCAAGTGACCAGGAAGAATAATGATTTCCGATAGAGCCCTGAGCCACGACAAGGCTTTGAAAAACTCAAGCAGGAGATAGTTCATGCTGTAGCCCTTGGGCCAGTCCAAACAGGGCAAGATGTAAAAAATGTGTTTTATACTTGTCAGGAAAATTAATCTACAAACAGCAGAGGTTTATGTCCAAAATGGAGACAGAGGAGACCCGTTACTTTATTTGAATAAAGGGAGAGGCCATGGGGCATTCCCCTGGGGTCTCTCAAATTTTTGGAAAATGCAGCCTCCTTTTTATCCTAATTTCCCAGCCGCATTTCCCTCTCTCTTTCCCCATTGGCTGAGGTACTTGAGAGGTACAGACTCCCCAAATCGCCTAATACCAAAGACCGTCTTCTAATGTATACCCCCCCTTTGTCTTCTCCTTGTGTTGTTGGGGTTCTGGATGCTGAGAATTTTAGACTTTCTGTGCTGACAGACTGACTCCCAAGAGAGCACTGCATTTGACCTGAGGCTGTGGAGAAGGCTTCCAAAATTGGTTAATAGCACTGGGATTACGGGTGTGTAGTCGATTAGAAGTGTGTAATATCACAGGGTGGAAAACTTAGAGTTTGGGGTTTTAGAATATAGTAATATATATGAAGCAAGATGGAGGTTTTAGAGCAGAGGCTGGTCCTTCTTCTTTAACTTCTTCTTCCTTCTTCTTCATGGGTTTGGGTGGTATTTTGTAATTGGATAGAAAAGTCTGCATTGCAGACTTCGAGTGATTAGTTATTGGGTTAAAAGTGAAAATAATTTAGGTGTCATTTCTTAATTGGATAGTTTAGCCTTAAAAGACCTTGTAACAAAAGATAGCCATTTTGTGCCTTGTTACTGAAATACTGCAGAACTCACTGCTGTGAGGCTGTAACATAGATAAGAAACAATAAACATCTAAGCCTGAACATGAACTATTGTCTCAAGTGCCTTCAATCCCAATCTCGGCAGAGGTAGAAAAAAGAAGCCAAAACCCGGCATTTAATGGTGCCCCCAGTGTGAGGACACCTGTTGAGGTTGGGACCTCCCTGAAGAAACAGAGATAATGTGCAGCTGTGAGCTGGAAAGGAAAAATCCCCAGGGAAAAGAAAAAAGGAGAAAAGAAACTCAGACATCCCAAGAGGTTGGTGAGAACGGTTTTGAATCAGGAACATGGTTGCAGGACAATCATAGAACAGGGTACCGAGGAGCAGAAACTGACAGCGAGAAGTCAGGTACACTTTCTATTCTTCGGGATTAATCCAATAGAGAGATAATGGGAAATGTAATGTCCAGATCACAAAGAGATGCCTTAGATCTCCTAGATTCAATGGTCAGGGAACATCCCATTACTGTCCCAAGAGACAAATTAAAAGATCTTTTACGCTGGGTGCAAGAACAATTCCCAAATGCAGATCCAGGAGCTCTCTTCAACCCATTTTTTCTGGGACTCTGTGAATCTAAGACTATACAATGCTGCTACACTTAAAAACACAGCAGAAGCAAAACTTCTTCCAGCGCGTAGGGTGGTCTATGAGGTCATAGCCAGCAGATGCAATGCACAGAAGCATGTAGAAGAGGCTAGAGAAATAATAAGTGCCTTACAAAGCCCCCAATCTCAGACCGTGCAGGCCGCGCAGCCAAAAGCGGCGGGAGGGGTAGCCCCCCCTACTCCCGCTCCAGCAGCGTCGGCAGAGCCTGAGAAATCTCTCACCACAGCTCCCCCAGGGGACATTGTAACCCTGCAGAGACGATCCCCACAGACAGGGGACCCCCTGAATTACTGGGGACCAGCCCGAGAGCGGGCGGATCGCTCCACGGCGCGCAACAGTTTGAAACTGCGAAAAGTTCGGAAGATACGCAATCTGCGCAGCCAGGAACTGCACAGATTGATCAATTTACGCAAACAGCGCAAAATAAGGAAGTGGCGCAGCCCGGTGCGGGCGGGACGGCACCCGGTGCTGGTGGGACGGCTCCAGCGGCTCCGCCGTAGTTTTTAAACGTAACAAACACGACTCTGCCTTCAGCAAGTTCGCAGAGCCCGGCGGGGACAGGCCAGGGGCAGACGGAGGTTGCGGGAGAACAGAGACCGCTGGAAACGAGCGAACGGGAACACTGATCCGATTCCGGACCGGGGGTTACAAACACAGACCCAGAAATCACAAACAGTGGTTTTCTAATGCCCATAGCAGCGGTGCGGGGTCTTCCTTCCCTGCCCGCTCTCTCTCAAATGGCACAGCCACACCGGCGTTCTTCTCGGGTCCCTGGCTGCCCTCAGGCATTTCGGCAGCGCCGATGGCTTCTCCCTTCACCCAGTCCATCACATACAATGGCGCTGTGAAAAATGCATATTTTATGATTGGCTTTTCGCAATAGTTACAATGAATATTATATGTGTAATGTTGGAAAGTTATGCTGTATTAATTCTCTCAAGTAGTCTGTTGAATGTATTTTTAGGTTATAACACAATGTTAAAATAGAAACTATACTATGTAAGATACTTTTTAACTAGCTCAAGAAAGAGATGAGATAATCAAGGAATTCTTCGCACAAAGATAACAATTACAGAAACCCCTACATTTTCCAGAGGAGAGGAATTTATGGCTTTCCTTATCAACAGAAACGAACTTCTTCAAGCCTGACTTAGACTCGAAGGCGCCTGGGAATTAACAGAAACTTTCTGACAAGTACCAGACGAATTTCTTGTTTTAAATAAAATATGTGCATCATCATGAAGTGTTTTGTATATGCAACAGGCTATTGCTTTTAAGGTTATTCCTTTGTTCACAAGGCATGCTTGTCGTGGCTTAAGTGCCCGAGAGCATCCAGACGTCCGTAATTCTTTGCTTTTTGTTGTCTTGTAATTGTCCTAACTCTAAATTTTTATTACTCTTATTGTATTACTATTTTTATAACCATTTTATTATTATTAAAGTTTTAAAATTTTAAAAACCAAGTGATTGGTGTTTTTCACAATTATGGTAGCAGAGGATGGTTCTTAACACCTCTCTGCCGGTGCCTTAGGAGAGTCAGAGTGGGGGAGACGCGTCCTGCCCTGTTAGGCAGCCTCACTGTGCTCCCCTGGTGTGACCGACAGACGCAGGTTACGATCCGATGGACAAAAGGGGACAATAAAACAAAGAAAAGGGAAGAGATTCCCTAAAACCGCGGTAATTAGCCCCTAAGACTAAAGTGTACACGAAGAACAAAGATCCAAGGACAAAGGATAGGTAAGTATTTGTTGGGACGGGGTGGATAAAGGGGGGATGAATGTGTGTGAATGAGAGGCGGGCTGGTTATCCCAGACCTGCTAAGCGAGAGCGGTAGTCTCCCATGCTGCGTTTCCGTCTTTTTCGCGAGAAAAGCGGCCAGTAAAGAGACGAAGCGAGTGGTGAAAAGAGTGAGAGAAACCCCCACGGGAAACTGAGACTGGGTCTCAGGGAAAGAGTGGAACCGCTTGGTAGGGGAGGAAAATAAAAAGGTAATTAATTGGGAAAAAAATTAAATTAATAAAAGGTTAAAAGAGGGTTTTCTTGGCATAATCTATTGGGGAAAAATAAAAGGTATTGGGGAAAATTCGAGAGTACTCAGGATGGAATAAAAATTTTGCCGGTTTGAGGATAAGCCCAAGAGGATCTCGGGTTGGAAAACACAGCTGGATTGAGGGATATCCAAGAGCTCTGGGATTGGCCAGAGCAAGGTACCTTGTTTTCTTGTTGTGTATGCGAGGGTGGGTCCCACACCAACAAGTCCCCGCGGGTGGGAGCTGAGGCAAAACACCGCAAACCTAGCCTTGTTCCCCCGGGCGTGAGGGGGAAGCTGTGACTCGCACCAAGTGTAAGTCGCATGCAGCCAGCCTCAAAGTTGAATTGGCACCAGAGGCAACTAAATTCAGGGCACTTCCCAGAGGCCTGGCGGTACTGAAGCCCAGAGAGGCTGCCCCCAAAGCAAGGATGGCTCAGTATCGTAGGACCTTTTAGCACCGCGGCTGCGTAGTCATCTAACCCAT
The DNA here is from genome assembly GCF_024509145.1 of Vidua macroura. Lineage (NCBI taxonomy): Eukaryota > Metazoa > Chordata > Aves > Passeriformes > Viduidae > Vidua > Vidua macroura. Next base: position 2,042,207 of record NW_026530535.1, on the reverse strand, counting down.
TCCCCCGGGGGAGGGGGGGTGGGGAGTCCAGATCGGGCAAGGTACGGAGGTCCGAACCCCTGACTCTGAGGCTATCTCTAGGGAAGAGGGATAGCCAAACCTCGGGGAGGTGGAAGGGGTCAGGGTGGGGCTTACACGATCTGCAATTCTCTGGTAACAGAAATCCTTTCCTGTAAGTCTAAGAGGTTTGCTAATGTTTCCTTCCTCTGTGCAATAAAATAAAGGGAAATGTAGAAGTGTGAAGGAACAAGCCTGAGGGTGTGAATGTGTGTGCGAGAGTGAGTGGAAAATAAAGGTGAGTAAATGGAAATGAGTGGAAGACAAAAATTTTGCCAGTTTGAGGATAAGCCTGAGAGGATCTGGGGTTGGGAACAACACAGCTAGATTGAGGGGTATCCAAGAACACCGGGACTGGCCAGGGACACCTAAAGGTGTAATAGGTGTGTTGAACAATAAAAGGTACCTTGTTGTTGTGGTTGCTTTGTTGTGTGTAAGAGTAAGTGAAAAATAAAGTTGAGTGAATGTGGACGAATGAAAGTATATGTAATGTAGATTGTTTATTTTAAGCTTTATTATAGTTCCTCGGAGGAAAGTGTATTGTATTGAAAAGTAGTGTGAGAAAAAGGAGGGTTTTTTTTTTTGAGAATATAGTCGAAAGAAAAGTGGTATTTAGGTGGTGAGAGGAAAGTGAAAAACAGAGGCAGGGGGTGAATAGATAAGATCTTGAAAAATGGGACAGAAATCCGGTAAGGAGAATAGAGGAGAGAAAAAAAGGAGTAAGAAATTATCAACAGAGATACCCCAGGATAGTCCCCTGGGAGTTATGTTAGCCCACTGAGAAAAAAACCCTTGTACAAGAAAAAAGGACAAAGTAAAGATGATACAATTTTGTATGCTTGAATGGCCAACAAAGGAAATAAGATCGGACCACGTTTATTGGCCTAGATATGGTTCTTTTGAAAGAGGGATTTGTCAGGCTCTAAATGTATTTGTTAACTCAAAGGAACCGTTTGATCCAGAAGAAAGAGAATATGCCACATGTTAGACAGGGGATTTTAAGAAAATAAAAATCTTTAAAGTAGCAGAAATCCCCGAAATAAAACAAGAAAAGAAAAAAGGGAAGGAGAAGGGAGGGGAGCAAGAGGAAAAAGGCAGAAAAGAAAAAGAATGGGATCCTTGTGATAAGTTAGAGAAGACTCTTTGTTCATCAAGACAGAAAGGAGAAGCCTTGTGTAGATAACAGAAAATCAAAGGAGAAGCCTTGTGTAAGATAACAGAGAACCAAAGGAGAAGCCTTCTGTAGATAACTGTTGCATCCCGGAGTTTGGGTTTAGATTAGGGGTTTTAATTTATGTTAAAATAAGTTCTGTAATCCCGCGTTTCCCCCGCGTTGTTCCCCCCCCCCGCGGTTTCTGGCCCCCTGCTGCCGGCTCTTACCCCTGTGCCGCTCCTGTAACCACCCTGCCATCCGGCCCCGGGAAACCCCGTGCTGGCCACACGATCCCGCTCAGCCCGCGGCTCGGTGCCCGCCCCTGCGGGTTTCTCTGGTTGGTCGCTGTTGCTGACGTCACCGCCACGGCAGCCGCCCCTATTGGGCGGCAGGCCGTGGATCCTCTCGCCCCGCCCCTCCATAAAGCCCTATCCCGCCGGCAGTCAGACGCCATTTTCTCCCATGCGAGTGCCGGGAGCGGTCGCGTCTTTCCATCGAACCGCGCCACGTGACCAATAAACCGTTCCTGCCAAGCACGGAGTAAATGGACAAATTCCTTCCTCTTTGCCGGGTCCCTAGCGCACGGTAACAGCGGTTGGCCAGCCCACGCCCCCGAGACACTGAGCCGTGTCCGGGAACCCGCGGCAGCAAACCCCGGCAGCACGTGGAAGCTACGCCACAGCCGGGCTCCCAAGAGCCGCGTGCAGCCGGGGAGAGCAAAAACCCACGCCGCAATTGGCGCCCAACGTGGGGCCAGACAGTGTGTCCTGCATGGGACAGGAAGTGCAAACTTTCGCAGCCAGGAGGGCAGAAGAAAGAACACTTCCCGGGACTCCCGGACCCTGGTGGCAGCTTTTATTTGCAGAGACTTCAGTCTGGTAAGTATTAGTCGTGGAAACATGTCCAGCTAATACGGGGAGGGCTGGCCGTGTTCCCGAGGTTGGGACGTGCGGTGCGCAGCACGAACGGCAGCCGCTGGAGTCGCCTGCGTTTTTTTGCTTTTTTTCCTCCTTTTTACTGCCCCAGGGGTGAGGTGGTTTGGGTGGAAGAAGCATGGGGACCGTGCTATCTGCCCAACGAAAGGAATTTTATTCCCAAGTTAAAGAAATCCTTTTGGTGAAGGGCCCCTACCCAAAAAATTTAGTTAAGAAATTTGTCCGGTGGTTGTTCTTTGCTTTCCCCCGTCTGTCTACCGAGGACGTGCGCAAAACAGAATTTTGGGAGCAAGTGGGAAAAAGGCTAGCAGAGGGGATCGGTAGGGATCCCTCCATAGATGACTGCTTCCCTAAATTCCATTTGTTGATCACAGATGTAGTAAAATCAGACCCCGCGCGAAACTCGGTTGGGGAAAGGAAAGAACCATCCAGAAAATCTGTTACTCCCTCTGAATCTGTTTCCCCATCCCCTTCTCTTACCCCTTCTTCCCCTAACCCGGGTGGGCGAGGGGGGGCACCCCATCGATCTGAGATGCAGGGCAGCTCCACAAATGTGGACCGTGCGCCTGGCTCCCCCAAGCCACCCCGGCGTCCCCGCCTTAGCGAGATCGGTCAATTCGCTGAGGCCACGACCCTAAACCCCTTTTCCAATCCCTTTTTCCCAGTTGAAAATCCCAGTTTCGGCGCTACCCCGCGCAGTTCTGTTTCTTTAAACCCCTTTCTTTGCCCCCCTGAGGAGGCCGAGGCCACGTGGTCGATCTCTTTGTCTTCCCAAGATGGAGGGCGGCCACATGGCAAGGCTTCCCCTTCCCACAATCCCTTTCTTCCCTTTGTTCCCTATGACCCCACCCCCTCCTGCTTCCCGGTGGGCGCAGGAACTGCCCACTCAAGGCATCGGGTTACCACCCCTCCCCCTGTCCCTCCTCGGGTACGCGTAGGCGTTCCCTCCTTGCATGTTCTACCTGCCGCGTCAGCAGCCCCGCCCTCTCCCAGCCGGGAGGGCTCAGTAGCCTCCTTCCCACCTTCCGAAGAGGAGGATTCTCCCCGCCCTGTCCGTCCTCTCCCTCGCGCTCCACCCCCGCGTCCTCCCGCTCCTCGGAGACCTGGGGTGGGGGGAGGAGGGGGGGTGCAACGGAGCCCGGTCCATGAAGTCGAGCAGTCGATCCACACTCCAGTCCCCTACACAAGGGGAGGGGAAAACCCTGCGTGGACAGCCCTCTCCTACGATTCCCTCAAAGAGGTCTGCAAGACATTGCAAAAATTTGGCAGAAAGAGTCCTTTTTTTAAAGGGATTCTAAAAGCCACTTTAACATCTAAAACTGTAGTGCCGGCTGACCTTAAGCGTTTATTCAACTGCCTGCTTCTCCCTTCTGAATATGACCTGTGGGAGAGGAGGTGGAAAAGGCTAGCAGCAGACCTGCTTCCCGAAATCCACGAGGGGCCTTATGGCCTGGATTTCGCGGAAGAGCAAATCACCCTAGACCATCTTGTGGGCGAGGGAGAATGGAGTGAGGGGCAACTGCAAGCTCGGGGAATTCCCACAGCAGTGTTGGACATGTCCAGGAATGTAGCAGAGCGTGCGTTCCTGGGCATGCCCGCCAGGGATCCGGGGATACCCTACACGGCAGTCAAGCAAGCCGTGGGGGAGCCTATGTTAGATTTTGTAGATCGGGTCCGGGCAGCCGTGGAGAGACGCATAGAAGTACCTGAACGCCGGGAAGGAATGATCCTAGAAGTGGTGCACATGAATGCCAACGCCATGTGCAAAAGAGTCATCATGTCAATGCCGGCCTCACCACCGCCACCCCTCAGCCAGATCATCGAGGAATGCACACTGAAGGCGCACCTGATGGAAGAGTAGGAGGCTCCAAAGAAGAAAGGACAAGCAAGTTGCCTCGGCCGCTGCTCCTTCGAGGAACCCAGCACTGAAGCGACTTCCATCCACACGCCGGTGTTACCATTGCCATCAGGAGGGACACTTCCAGGCTCAATGCCCACTTCTAGGGACTACGCTACCCAGAGCTGCGGGAGGGGGGAGGGGGAATGGGAACCCCACGGTCCGAAAAAACTGACCCGTGAACGCGCACTTGCCGCGCGTTCAGACAAAAATGAGGCAAGTCGCGGTGCTGCAAGAGGAGCCGCAATGCACCATCTAGTACCATCAGTAAGCGGCTGCCTCTCAACTAGTGACAACCGGGAGCGTTATCGACTCCGACTCACTAACTCTGTTCATTTCCGTTCCCAGGACTGGCAGTTTTTCATAGCAGATGCAGAGCTTCTATCGCACATCTGCCGCTGTGAGACCAGGAAAAAGGAAGATCTCTTAAATTGCAGGTACCTCGTTGTAGGGGACACAAAGAGCACTCCACTGGAGATAGAAGTCCCTCCAGTAATCTCCACCCTCAATCCGAGGCTCTTCTATCTCGCAGCACGCTGTGTCCACCCCCCCCTCTTCCTGCCTAAGGGCCAGGTAATTGCATAAGCAATTCCCATTCCTCGTGCTCTGTGCAATGACCTGGAGCTCTCTGTGTTTTATGCTGGGAAGTTGGGAGAGGAAAAGCCCCTGGTATGGTGCAAACTCAAATGCGAGGGGCGATCTGTACACCTACAGGGGATGTTGGACACAGGGGCAGACGTGACAGTCATTCCACCACACAAGTGGCCGTCACACTGGGAGCTGCAAAGCGTGGCCACACCAGTCTTAGGACTAGGCGGGCCACAGCCGGCAAGACAATCCAAAAACATTGTCCAAATTCAGGGTCCGAATGGGCTGCTGGCCTCAGTGCGTCCGTTCGTGATCGACTGCAAATTTACATTATGGGGGAGGGATGCCATGTCGCAGTGGGGAGCCAAATTGGAATTTCCGGTCCCCCAGCATTTTTTGGTGCGGCCACTGAAGAGCGCCCCACACAGAAAGTAACATGGCTCACAGATAAGCCTATCTGGGTGGAGCAGTGGCCGCTGAGTAAGCAAAAGCTGCAGGCGCTCACCAAATTAGTTAACGAAGAGTTAGAAAAAGGACACCTTGTAGAAACAAACAGCCCCTGGAACTCTCCTGTGTTTGTAATAAAAAAACCGGGGAGAGACAAGTGGCGACTCCTCCACGATTTGAGAAAAATTAATGAGGCAGTGCAAGATATGGGTTCCCTCCAACCGGGTATGCCATCTCCATCTATGCTACCCCAGAATTACAATTTGGCTGTAATTGACATTAAAGATTGTTTCTTCCAAATCCCACTCCATCCGGATGATGCTCCCTGTTTCGCATTCTCTGTGCCTTCCATCAACAGAGAAGCCCCAATGAAGCGCTACCACTGGACGGTACTACCACAGGGTTTCAAATGTTCCCCTACTATATGCCAGTGGTATGTCGCTAGGGTTCTATCCCCAATGCGTGCCAAGTGGACATCCTGTATTTTCTATCATTACATGGATGATGTGCTGATTTGTGCCCCTGACAGCGAGATCCTGCAAGTAGCACTGGAGGACACTGTTAGGGCCTTGTCGATGGCCGGATTTGAGTTACAGAAAGAAAAGGTACAGTTGCTGCCACCCTGGAAGTATCTGGGCTTGGAAATTAACAACTGGACAATCAGACCCCAACAGACACAGATAAATGATAACCCCAAGACGCTGAATGATCTCCAGCGCCTGTGCGGATCATTAAATTGGATCAGGCCATGGCTAGGACTCACTACGGGGGAATTATCCCCTCTCTTTGATTTGTTAGCAGAAAGGGAGGGGGATGAGGGTTTAGGTTCCCCGAGAGTCCTGACCCGAGAGGCCAGAGCAGCGCTCGAGAAGGTCCAGAAAGCCATCACGAGCAGGCAGGCCCACCGCTACCAACCAGGGCTGCCTTTCCGATTCATCGTCTTGGGTGAGTTGCCCCATTTGTATGGTGTGATATTTCAGTGGGACAAGGGTCAACGGGACCCCCTCTTAATAATAGAGTGGGTGTTCCTTGGCCACAGGCAGTCCAAGAGTATCACCAGGCCACAGGAGCTGATGGCGCAGCTCATAATACGGGCCAGGGCTCGTCTGCAAGTACTAGCTGGCTGTGACTTTACATGTATCCATCTCCCCATCAAAACATCCACGGGGAAGATGACCAAAGAGGCTTTTGAACACCTGCTAAGGCAGAATGAGAACTTGCAGTTCGCTCTAGACAGCTTCTCAGGCCAAATTAAGATCGGACATCCTGGCCATTATTTGTTCAATACTGAATTCAAATTGTTACCCAAAGAATTACAGAGCAAAAAACCCCTCCGAGCACTAACAGTATTCACGGACGGGTCAGGGAAGTCCCACAAGTCAGTGGTGACTTGGAGGAACCCAGAGACTCAGGTGTGGGAATCAGATATTAAGGTAGTAGAAGGTTCCCCACAGGTGGCTGAGTTGGATGCTGTAGTGAGAGCTTTTGAGAGGTTTGAACAACCGTTTAATTTAGTAACAGATTCGGCATACGTAGCTGGAGCAGTGTCTAGAGCTGAACATGCAGTTGTAAAAGAGGTGCCAAATCAGGTCATCTTTGGGTTGCTCTCAAAATTAGTACACCTGGTTTCTAACCGTGAGCATCCCTTTTATGTGGTACATATGAGATCACACACGGATCTCCCAGGCTTTATTGCCGAAGGGAACCGCAGAGCAGACGCCCTGGCAGCCCCAGTACTCCTAGGAGGCCAGCCGAGCATAGTCGAGCAGGCCAAGCTGAGCCACCAGCAGTTCCATCAGAATGCCCCGGGGCTGGTACACCAGTTTAATCTGCGGCGTGACCAAGCCAGGGAAATTGTGGCCTCATGCCCCAACTGTCAGGAGGCGGCTTTACCAACACTGGGAGCAGGTGTGAATCCCAGAGGTCTCCGCAGTTGTGAGGTGTGGCAAATGGATGTCACCAAAGTCCCTGAGTTCGGTAAGCTCAAGAATGTCCATGTAACTGTAGACACCTTCTCGGGGGCAGTTTTTGCTTCAGCACACATAGGGGAAAGGGCCACAGCCGTCAGGAAACATCTTGTCCAGGCCTTTGCCACCTTAGGGGTCCCAACCACGATTAAAACAGACAATGGTCCAGCCTATACTTCCAAGGTGTTCCGCAACTTCCTGCAAGATTAGGGGGTTCAGCATAAGACCGGGATTCCCCACTCCCCCACCGGCCAGGCCATAATAGAGAGAACCCACCAGACTCTAAAGCAAGTCCTCAAAAAGCAGCGAAAGGATGTGCGAGTGCTGTCACCGCACGAGAGGCTCTGTAAAGCATTGTTTACCATCAATTTCCTAAACTGTTCCTTTGACAGACCAGAACCGCCAGCCCTGAGACATTTCAAACAACACCAGGAGCTCCAGCCAGAGGAGCAGCCTCCAGTGTTAGTGAGGGATCCGGACTCTAAAGAAATCCAGGGTCCATTTCCACTTTTGACTTGGGGACGGGGATACGCCTGCGTGTCTACGCCTTCAGGAGTCAGGTGGATCCCCAGGAGGCATGTTAAACCCTACACAGCAGAGCAGTCAGTGAGTCAGAGTGATACGGTGCCAGTGGATGCAACCTGTGATCCCACCAACTTAGGGGTTGCATCCAATCGCAGACGCCGCAAGGAAGGAAAAGATTCTACCTCTCTCTAACCAATGCTTCCCTTACAGCTACCTCAGCCCAGTTACACCCCCAGTTCCTGTGTTTGTAATAAAGTTGTCCCAGTTTCCCTATCCCTAAAGACCCTGAGAAGAACCAGCCCCAGTACCATCTCCAGGCCCTCTCCACCTGCATAGCAGTCACCGCAGTTGCAGCAGCAGAAGCTAGGAGAAGAGGCCACCGCTTGAGAGACTGAATCAACACCACTGCTTTCTTTTTATATTTTATTAAGCGGGGAGATGTTGCATCCCGGAGTTTGGGTTTAGATTAGGGGTTTTAATTTATGTTAAAATAAGTTCTGTAATCCCGTGTTTCCCCCGCGTTGTTCCCCCCCCCGCGGTTTCTGGCCCCCTGCTGCCGGCTCTTACCCCTGTGCCGCTCCTGTAACCACCCTGCCATCCGGCCCCGGGAAACCCCGTGCTGGCCACACGATCCCGCTCAGCCCGCGGCTCGGTGCCCGCCCCTGCGGGTTTCTCTGGTTGGTCGCTGTTGCTGACGTCACCGCCACGGCAGCCGCCCCTATTGGGCGGCAGGCCGTGGATCCTCTCGCCCCGCCCCTCCATAAAGCCCTATCCCGCCGGTAGTCAGACGCCATTTTCTCCCATGCGAGTGCCGGGAGCGGTCGCGTCTTTCCATCGAACCGCGCCACGTGACCAATAAACCGTTCCTGCCAAGCACGGAGTAAATGGACAAATTCCTTCCTCTTTGCCGGGTCCCTAGCGCACGGTAACAGCGGTTGGCCAGCCCACGCCCCCGAGACACGGAGCCGCGTCCGGGAACCCGTGGCAGCAAACCCCGGCAGCACGTGGAAGCTACGCCACAGCCGGGCTCCCAAGAGCCGCGTGCAGCCGGGGAGAGCAAAAACCCACGCCGCAATAACAGAAAACCGCCAGACAGAAACTAACTAGTATGTTGATTACTTAAGCTGGTTGTGTAATTAGAACATAGGTGCATATAACATATAACCTTATATGGAAAAGATCATTACAGGGCCGTGGACTTTCACCAAGGAAGAAGAGAGGAGCCTTCGTCAAACGACCACCAGAGAGTAGAAGACGACCCCCTAGCAACAGAGAGCGCAAGCGCAGAGTACACCCAGAGATACCACAGACACGGAAGAAAGAGAGTATAAAAAGACTGCGGGAAGGGGGAAACAGGGTGAGCCGTTTGCGGAGCGGTGACTCCCCGGCTGCACCCAGCGCTGTTTGCTTGCCATCGCTTGCTGTAATCAATAAATTTCTGGTTGACTCTTGAAAGGCTGAACAAATTATTCGCCTCTATTTATAACATCCTTTCTAAGTTATACCCCCTCCCTTCCCATTCGCGCCTGCACCACCTGCGGCCCCAGCGCCGATTTCAGGTCCCAGCGAGCTGCTCCCTTCAGCCCCGCCGTCCCCGGTGTCGGTGCCTGTCCCGGTCCCAGTGCCTACCCCAGGTCCTGGCTTGCCGCGTGTTCATGCCCCAGTTTCTGTCCCAGGCGCGAGTTCGCTGCCCGCGGCGGCGGCTCTGCAGATTCCCGCCCCGCTGCCCGCAACAGCCCCCCCGCTCTCTCTTTCGCCGCCCGCCGCTTCGGTACCGGCCCCCACCTCGCTGCTCGCGGCTGCCCGACCGGCCCCCGCCCCCATCCTGCCCGACTGGTCCGCGGTGCTCCGCTAGCCGCGTCCGGCGGGCTCCCGTCGGTCCCGGCCATCCCGTCTTTGGCCGCTTCTCCCGCAGCGGTTTTTCTTGGCCCCATCCCCAGCGGCTTTGCCCATTCCGGCTACGCTGAGTGCTGCCGCCGCTGCCTTGCCTCTGCTGGGAGCGGCTGGCTCTACCGCCATTAGCCACGTGGAGGCTGACCGCGCTGCCCTCCGGCAGCCCCCAGAAATGCTCTCCCCTGCAGCAGTTCCAGCAGCAAGCCCCGCCCATGCCCCGCTTCTGGAGGACCAAGTCTCGATGGTATGCCCTTCTCACACCCCCCTCCCTGCTCGGAGTTCCGTTCCCTTAGAAACCGCAGCTCCGGCTCAAAGGAACTCCCTGTCCCTAGAAGATGCTCCTTATAAAAATACTAGAAGTACAGTTAAGAGACAACTTCCTCCTGATTCTTCCTCACCACACGAAAATAAGGCTACCGAAAAAGACAGGGGTAAAGAAATTGGTCTATTTCCACTGAGAGAGGTCCCGATGGGAGGGAGTGGGACTGGATTTGTGAATGCTCCCCTGACTTCTTCTGAGGTCAGGAATTTTAAAAAGGAAATAAAAGGGATTTTGGAGGACACTGTGAAAAACGCGAATCACTTGGTTTTTAAAAATTTTAAAGTTTAATAATAATAATATGGTTATAAAAATAGTAATACAAAAAGAGTATTAAAAATTTAGAGTTAGGACAATTACAAGATAACAAAAAGCAAAGAATTACGGACGTCTGGATGCTCTCGGGCACTTAAGCCACGACAAGCATGCCTTGTGAAAAAAGGAATAACCTTAAAAGCAGTAGCCTGTTGCATATACAAAACACTTCATGATGATGCACATATTTTATTTAAAACAAGAAATTCGTCTGGTACTTGTCAGAAAGTTTCTGTTAATTCCCAGGCGCCTTCGAGTCTAAGCCGGGCTTGAAGAAGTTTGTTTCTGTTGATAAGGAAAGCCATAAATTCCTCTCCTCTGGAAAATGTAGGGGTTTCTGTAATTGTTATCTTTGTGCAAAGAATTCCTTGATTATCTCATCTCTTTCTTGAGCTAGTTAAAAAGTATCTTACATCGTATAGTTTCTATTTTAACATTGTGTTATAACCTAAAAATACATTCAACAGACTACTTGAGAGAATGAATACAGCATAACTTTCCAACATTACACATATAATATTCATTGTAACTATTGCGAAAAGCCAATCATAAAATATGCATTTTTCACAACCCCATAGGCACAGCTGAACAACTTGACCAAGTTTTAGGTCCAAACATTTATACCTGGGAAGAAATGCAGTCTATACTAAAGATACTATTTTCTCAGGAGGAAAGGGAATTTATCAGAATTGCAGGCATAAAATCCTGAATAAAGAAACTCCACAGGGGCCTCCTGGAGAGGAGAAAATGTCCACTGCCACTCCTGAGTGGGGTCAAAACAATGAGGAGGGGAGAAAACATATGAATGAGTATCGTAGTTTGATAATCAAGGGAATAAAAGGGGCAGCACCTTGAGGGCAAAATGCTAAAAAGGCTTTTGAGACACAGCAGGGGAAAGAAGAGACCCCAACCGAATGGTTAGACAGACTAGGAGAAATATAAAACAATATTCCGGAATAGATCCTGAAACTGATGTGGGAAAAGCTTTGTTAAGAATTAACTTTGTTACAAATGCTTGGCCAGATATTAGAAAGAAATTAGAGAAAATTGAGGATTGGCATGAGAAACCATTAGAGGACTTCTTGAAGGAAGCTCAGAAAGTTTATGTCCGGAGGGATGAAGAAAAAGCTAAACTGAAGGCAAAAATTATGGCAGTCACCATGAGAGAAAGCAATTACAAGAAAAATCAAAACCACACAGGCACTACTCCTAAATATGACGGTCGTAGAGACAGGGGGACAGAAAAGAATAAAACCACAATACAAACCAAGCCTCAGGAGCATTCCAGCAATGTCTGTTTTTACTGTCGGGGCGAAGGACATTATAAGAGGGACTGTCCTAAACGGGCAAAAGATCTGAAAATCTTCAAAGAGATGAACACAGAGGAAGAATAGGGGTGTCAAAGGCTCTATTTTCTAGGGGACAAATACCATCTGGAGCCTGTGATAACTTTAAAAATAGGTCCCCAAGAAGAAGAATTGGAATTTGTGGTAGATACAGGAGCAGAAAGAACCTGTTTGTTAAATATTCCAAAAGGTTATAGTGTAAGTAAAGATACTGTAAAAGTAACAGGAGCAAAAGGAGAGAGTTTCACTGTTCCTGTCATCAAAGATGTGGTAATGGAGGGATAAACTAGATTTTGGATGGGGGATGTTTTGTTAGTCCCAGGAGCAGGTAGTAATTTATTAGGATGAGATTTTCAAGTGAAATTAGGAATAGGAGTTATTCCAGAAGATGGGAAGATGACAGCTAAAGTGCTAAAATTAAACCAAGAGGATGAAAACAAAATTAAAAAGGAAGTTTGGGCTGGTGAAGGAAATAGGGGAGGATTAAATATTGATTCCATAAGGGTTACAATTGAGAGAGAAGATTGTCCCATATGTGTGCGTCAGTATCCTATTTCATTAGAAGGACGGGAGGGTTTGAAGCCAGTAATAGAAGGGCTAATAAAGGATGGGACATTGGAATCTTGTATGTCTCCCCATAATACCCCTATTCTCCCAGTAAAGAAGCCTGATGGGAGTTACAGACTGGTAGAAGATTTAAGGGAGGTAAACAAAAGAACTCGGACTCGCTACCCAGTGGTATCAAATCCCTATACTCTCCTAAGTAAGGTCCCTCCCCAGCATCAGTGGTTTAGTGTAGTGGATCTTAAAGATGATTTTTGGGCTCGCCCATTAGCCAAGGAGAGCCGAGATATCTTTGCCTTTGAATGGGAGGATCCACAAACTGGGAGAAAGCAGCAATTAAGATGGACGAAATTACCACAAGGCTTCACAGAATCCCCAAACTTATTTGGACAAGCTTTAGAAACAATATTACAAGCTTTCCCCACTCCTCCTGGGATACAAATTATCCAATATGTGGATGATCTTTTACTATTGGGGGAAGTTGAAGCTGAAGTCAGAGAGGCTACTATAAAACTTTTGAATTTTCTTGGGGAAAAAGGATTAAGGGTATCAAAAGGGAAGCTGCAATTTGTGGAACCAGAGGTAAAATATCTTGGACACTTAATAAGTAAGGGTAGTCGGAAGCTCAACCCAGAGAGAATTGCAGGAATTTTATCCCTTCCCCCTCCCTCTTTGTCGTGGGGACAGGACATTTTCATGCTCATTATCCCAATCGTGGTTTCTGTTCCCTGTCCTCAGTTTGTTTTGTCTTCCTTCCCCCCCCCCGGCTGGCTGCTGGCTTGCTGCTTTGGCGCTTGCTGCTGGCTGCATGCTTTGCTGGCTCTGCTTTCCTCTCTTTTTTCTCTGCTTTTCGCTGGCTTGCTTTTTTGCCATTTTTTTTTTCCTTTTTCCCGGTTTCCGTTGTTCCCTTTCCCCCCCCCCCCCCCCCGAAGACATCGGACCTACTCCGGGCAGGAGCTCCCCCGGGGTCTGCGAAAGAAGCTGCGTACCCTCTGCGGCGAAGAGAGATACAGCTCAACCCTCTTGGACTGGTGAAAACATCTGTGGTCATCTTGGGCTATTTCTCTTGTGCTGGGGAGTGTTTTTTGTTGTGCCTTAATAAACAAGTTTTTTCCACTTTCCCCTCTGAAGGAATTCCTCCCGAACCCGGTGGTGGGGGGAGGTTGCGGAGGGTTTGGTTTCCTATAGGGGGCTCCTTTGGAGGTGTTTTCCCCTAATTTGTCCAAAACCAGGACAAATAATTTGGTGGCCCGTACGGGGAGGCCCAGACAAAGTGGAAAAAACTTTATTCTAATAATATTTTTGGCTTTAACCGTTCTGCGGGAATATTGGTATGTCTCTTTTTAAAGTTATGATGTCATTTGGAGTGAAAGCCTGCCTCTATTTGTGGTCATTAGGGTTCTTCGAAGTTTTGATCGCTTTATGGTCCCTGGAGTTATTTTCTTATCCAGAAGTAGCTCCGGTATTGTCCCTAATACGTAGCTTTTGTAGCAGAGGGGCACTAACGAGAATATTTATCGGGCTGGGCTTGGCTGTAATACTCTGCAAGGGGCTTATAAAAATGTTGTTATCAGCTCCAGGAATGTATAACTCGTGGTTGTGGCTGTGTACTAAATTTGTTATGGGGGAGGAGGTTTTTCAGCCTTTGCTTTCCTTTTCCTCCTCTGAATTGTTTACATCTCTGTTAGGAAATGTCCTGTCCTCCCTGACTGCCAAAGGAACCATAACTGATTTAATGAGCCATTCGCAGTTTCACTGTACCGCCCGTGTGTACTTAGACATGCATGGCTTAAGCTTTGAGACAAGCATATGCTACTGGCAGGATCAACCTTGCCTGGACTGACAGAAAACCCATCTGCAGTAGGGCTCCTAAGGGTGGAAGAGCAACGCGTACCAATTGCGACCTCGACAGTGCATCGCCGGCAGTATAGAACGAATCGAGATGCTGTGATCCCCATCCACAAACTGATTCGTGAGCTGGAGAGCCAAGGGGTGGTTAGCAAAACCCACTCACCCTTCAACAGCCCCATCTGGCCTGTGCGTAAATCTGAAGGAGAATGGAGATTGACTGTGGACTACCGAGCATTGAATGAAGTGACTCCACCACTGAGCGCTGCTGTGCCGGACATGCTGGAACTCCAGTACGAGCTGGAGTCCAAGGCAGCACAGTGGTATGCCACTACTGACATTGCTCATGCGTTTTTCTCCATTCCTCTGGCAGCAGAATGCAGGCCTCAGTTTGCCTTTACGTGGAAGGGAGTGCAATACACCTGGAATCGACTGCCCCAGGGGTGGAAGCACAGTCCTACCATCTGCCATGGACTGATCCAGGTTGCACTAGAAAAGGGTGAGGCTCCAGAACATTTACAGTATATCGATGATATTATTGTGTGGGGGAAAACAGCAGCAGAAGTGTTTGAGAAAGGAGAGAAAATAATCCAGATTCTCCTGAAAGCCGGTTTTGCCATCAAGAGGAGCAAAGTCAAGGGACCTGCTCGAGAGATCCAGTTCCTGGGAGTGAAGTGGCAAGATGGACGGCGTCAGATTCCTACGGATGTCATCAACAAGATCGCAGCTATGTCCCCACCAACCAACAAGAAGGAGACGCAAGCTTTCTTAGGCGCCATAGGTTTTTGGAGAATGCACATTCCTGAGTACAGTCAGATCGTGAGCCCTCTTTACCTGGTCACCCGCAAGAAGAACAATTTCCATTGGGGCCCTGAGCAGCAACAAGCTTTTGCCCAGATTAAGCAGGAAATTGCTCATGCAGTAGCCCTTGGCCCAGTCAGGACGGGACCAGAGGTCAAGAATGTGCTCTACTCTGCAGCCGGGAACCATGGTCTGTCCTGGAGCCTTTGGCAGAAAGTGCCTGATGAGACTCGAGGCCGACCACTAGGATTTTGGAGTCGGAGCTACAGAGGGTCTGAAGCCAACTACACCCCAACAGAGAAGGAAATTTTGGCTGCCTACGAAGGAGTCCAAGCTGCCTCAGAGGTAATTGGTACAGAAGCACAACTCCTCCTGGCACCCCGACTACCGGTGCTGGGGTGGATGTTCAGAGGAAAGGTTCCTACTACCCACCATGCCACCAGTGCTACATGGAGCAAGTGGATTGCCCTCATCACGCAGCGCGCCCGTATTGGTAAACTGAATCGCCCTGGGATTTTGGAAGTGATTACAAATTGGCCTGAAGGTGAAAACTTTGGTGTCACAGACGAAGAACAAGAACCAGTGACACGGGCTGAAGAGGCTCCACCCTACAACCAATTGCCAGCAGAGGAAACACGCTATGCTCTTTTCACTGACGGTTCCTGTCGCGTCGTAGGAATGAATCGGAAGTGGAAAGCAGCTGTATGGAGCCCCACATGACGGGTCGCAGAGGCCACTGAAGGAGAAGGTGGATCAAGTCAACTTGCTGAACTCAAAGCCGTTCAACTGGCCCTAGACATTGCAGAAAGGGAGAAGTGGCCAAAGCTCTACCTCTATACTGATTCATGGATGGTAGCCAATGCTCTGTGGGGATGGCTGGAGAGATGGAAAGGGGCTAACTGGCAGCGTCGAGGAAAACCAATCTGGGCTGCTGAAGAATGGAAAGACATTGCTACCCGGGTAGAGAAACTGCCTGTGAAGGTTCGCCATGTAGATGCTCATGTCCCCAAGAGTAGAGCTAATGAAGAACAGCAAAACAATCAGCAGGTAGATCAGGCTGCAAAGATAGGGGTGTCAAAGATAGATTTAGATTGGCAACACAAGGGGGAGTTGTTCCTAGCGCGATGGGCCCATGATGCCTCAGGCCATCAGGGTAGAGATGCCACCTATAAGTGGGCACGAGACCGAGGGGTGGATTTAACCATGGACAGTATCTCTCAGGTTATCCATGATTGTGAGACGTGTGCTGCCATCAAACAGGCCAAGCGGGTGAAGCCCCTATGGTATGGGGGACGGTGGTCCAAGTACAAGTATGGGGAGGCCTGGCAGATTGACTACATCACACTGCCTCAAACCCGCCAAGGCAAGCGCTACGTGCTCACAATGGTGGAAGCCACCACAGGATGGTTGGAAACCTACCCTGTGTCTCATGCTACTGCCCGTAACACCATCCTGGGCCTTGAAAAGCAGGTCCTTTGGAGGCATGGTACCCCTGAGAGGATTGAGTCAGACAATGGGACTCATTTTAAGAACAGCCTTATCAACTCCTGGGCTAGGGAACATGGCATTGAGTGGGTGTACCATATCCCCTACCATGCACCAGCTGCAGGCAAGGTAGAGAGGTACAATGGACTGTTAAAAACCACCTTGAAAGCATTGGGTGGGGGATCTTTCAAAAACTGGGAGCAGCATTTGGCACAGGCCACCTGGTTAGTTAACACCCGAGGTTCCACCAATCGAGCAGGTCCTGCCCAGTCTGAGTCCCTGAATATAGTAGACGGAGATAAAGTCCCAGTGGCACATATCAGAGGTTTGTTAGGGAGGACAGTGTGGATCAATTCTGCCTCGAGTACAGACAAACCCATTCGTGGGATTGTCTTTGCTCAGGGACCAGGTTGTACATGGTGGATAATGCAGAAAGATGGAAGAACACGATGTGTACCTCAGGGAGACCTGATTGTGGGGTGAGACTCACATGCAAACATCTCAATTTGCTGGATGTTACTGCCATTGTTTCTACATTAAACCACACAGACATGGGACAGAAGGAAATGTGTAAATGTCGAAAGTCAGAGCAAGTGAGAATGGAAGGGAATGTGTAAGTGTGGAAGGTTTGAGCAGGTGGGAAGGAAGCTCAGTAAGATGTTCACAATATGGGATAAGGGGTGGAATGTCGTGGGGACAGGACATTTTCATGCTCATTATCCCAATCGTGGTTTCTGTTCCCTGTCCTCAGTTTGTTTTGTCTTCCTTCCCCCCCCCCGGCTGGCTGCTGGCTTGCTGCTTTGGCTTGCTGCTGGCTGCATGCTTTGCTGGCTCTGCTTTCCTCTCTTTTTTCTCTGCTTTTCGCTGGCTTGCTTTTTTGCCATTTTTTTTTTCCTTTTTCCCGGTTTCCGTTGTTCCCTTCCCCCCCCCCCCCGAAGACATCGGACCTACTCCGGGCAGGAGCTCCCCCGGGGTCTGCGAAAGAAGCTGCGTACCCTCTGCGGCGAAGAGAGATACAGCTCAACCCTCTTGGACTGGTGAAAACATCTGTGGTCATCTTGGGCTATTTCTCTTGTGCTGGGGAGTGTTTTTTTGTTGTGCCTTAATAAACAAGTTTTTTCCACTTTCCCCTCTGAAGGAATTCCTCCCGAACCCGGTGGTGGGGGGAGGTTGCGGAGGGTTTGGTTTCCTATAGGGGGCTCCTTTGGAGGTGTTTTCCCCTAATTTGTCCAAAACCAGGACACTATTCTAAGAGGGAGATTAGAAAACTACTCAGGTTATTGGGATATTGTAGATTATGGATTGAGGGATACACACAGGCAGTAAAATTTTTGTATGAAAAATTGACAGAGGGAGATGATATCAAATGGACCAAGGAAGATGATGATAAATTAGGAGAACTGAAGTTAAAACTGGCCTCAATACCAGCTTTAAGCTTACCTTCACTAGCAAAACCCTTTCATTTGTATGTGAATACAGAAAAGGGGGTGGCTCATGGAGTTTTGGTTCAGGAGTGGGGAGGAGTAAAGAGACCAGTGGCTTACTTATCAAAGATGTTGGATCCAGTGAGCCATGGCTGGCCAGTATGTATTCAAGCTATAGCAGCTACTGCAATCCTGGTGGAAGAAAGTCGTAAACTGACTTGTGGAGGTAAACTAATTGTGTGCACACCTCATGCAGTACGAAATGTGTTGAATCAAAAGGCTGAAAAATGGTTGACAGACGCTAGGGTGTTAAACTATGAAGCAATCTTGATAGACAGTGATGACTTGACACTAGAAGTAAATAGAAGTTTAAATCCAGCTCAATTTTTATATGGGGAACCAACAGATGATCTAATACATGATTGTCTAGAAATTATCCAATACCAAACAAAAGCTCGAGAAGACCTTGAAGAACAAGCCCTTTCAGAAGGGGAAATAATTTATGTGGATGGTTTCTCCAGGTGTCTACAAGGAAAAAGAATGTCAGGGTATGCAGTAGTTGATGGGAAAAACATGCAAACTATTGAAAAGAGGAAATTACCTTCAAACTGGTCAGCTCAAACCTGTGAATTATATGCTCTAAAAAGGGCACTGGAATATTTAGCAAACAAAAAGGGAACTATATATACTGATTCAAGGTATGCCTTTGGAGTAGTACATACCTTTGGGAAAATTTGGGAAGAAAGAGGATTGCTTAATTCAAGAGGAAAAGAATTAGTACATGAGGGGCTCATTTTAGAGGTTTTAGAAGCATTAAAATTACCGGAAGAGATAGCTGTAGTACATATTAAGGGCCACCAAAAGGGAGTGACTCCAGAAGTAAGGGGAAATAATTTGGCAGACAAGGAAGCTAAGGATGCAGCAGAAACTGGAGCTGACAGAGTTATGCTAATATTAACTCCAAATGAGGAGAAATTGGAAATTCCAAAATTTAGTGAAGCAGAGGACAAAGAATTAAACAAGATAGGAGGTGAACAAGATGAATCAGGGAAATGGAAACTTCCTGATGGAAGACAATTACTTAATAAAATACTTACTAGAAGAATATTAGAAGACATGCATCAGAAAACTCACTGGGGTACTCAGGCCTTGTGTGATCATTTTCTAAGGAACTATGGCTGTATTGGGATTTTTGGGATAGCAAAGAAAGTAACTGAAAAATGTATAACATGCCAAAGGATAAATAAAAAGGTAATGAGGAAAACCACACTGGGAGGTCGAGAATTAGCTCTTAGACCGTTTCAAAGTATCCAAGTAGATTTTACTGAACTTCCTCAAGTTCAAAGATGGAAGTATTTATTAGTAATGACAGACCATCTAACTCATTGGGTGAAAGCGGTTCCCACTGCCAAGGCCACAGCCAATGTGGTAAGTAAAACCCTTTTGGAACAGATTATTCCAAGATATGGAATGTTTAATAGGATAGACTCGGACAGAGGAACACATTTTACGTCAAAAGTGTTACAACAATTAATTCAGACCTTGGGGATAAAATGGGAGTTACACACCCCATGGCATCCACAAAGTTCTGTCCGAGTAGAGAGGATGAACCAGACTCTAAAAAGAACTTGAACTAAATTAATAGTTGAAACCCAAATGTCGTGGGTACAATGCCTACCTTTAGCCTTATTGAGAATCCGAACACAACCCAGGTCAGACCTGGGAGTGTCACCTTATGAAATGATGTTTGGATTACCATTTTTGACCACTCAACATGAAAACGCTACCTATGAGGTAGGGGAAAAGAGTGTTAAGAGATATATTAACACCATTGCAAAAACTCTTCAAAATTTGAGGTTAAAAGGAACAATCCCTCAAACCACACCTTTAGACCTTAAAATCCATAATATTCACCCAGGGGAATGGGTATTGGTAAAAACATGGAAAGAACAATCTTTAACTCCACAATGGGAAGGTCCTTTTCAGGTATTGCTGACAACTGAGGCTGCGATCCAGACCAGGGAATGAGGGTGGATCCATGCCAGCAGAATCAAAGCACCTGTGGAAGAACCTAAGGACTGGACGATAACATCTGAACCGGGTGATACAAAGTTAACTCTTAAACGGGGAATGGGTGGTAATGAACTGGGAAGACCCGAATGATCCAAGAAATATATGCAGGATCACACCTGACTGGGAAGTTAGACCGAGCTTACATCCGTGGTTTCAAATACCGCCTGGACAAACTTTGAGGCGCCTCCGGTACCCTCCTTGGGAAGGAATACTGCCACCACAGACAGGAGGATCGGGACTCTTTCGGACAGAAAACTCCTGTATTTTGGCCTTAACCTGTGATTTATACAAAGAGGAAGGTGAATTACAACCTCAATCAGTGCCACGTAATATACTGTGTTTGATTCACCCAAATACCGGGCACGTTAGTTGGGTTAAATGTAAATGTTTGAGTTGCGGGAAAATTTGGTATTGTAGTTCACACAATCGATGCCCTCGTTGCAGGAAGTGTCGAGTGCCAACTAGATCCCCTATCCAAGTAGAACTCAAAGCAACTGAAATAATAACTTTGTTTTGTGGATGGGAATTATTAGTGCCTGTCGAGTGGGAAATAGCTGAGGAACAGTGGGAAACCACCGTTAAGGAGTGTCAAAAACAATTTGCCTGGAAATTAGTTAAGAGGTAGTGACAAGAGAAGAGAGGGCAAGACCAGATTGGCCTCTATAATCGCCACCAAGAAGATCACATACACCTGCTGTGGGTTGCAACCCCATAGGCATGGGAGGTGGGAGTATAAGCCATACTGGACCTCTCCTTTTTCTGTCACTCATTTTCTGTCTTTTCCCTTTTGGGATATTGACAAGGCCATGCTACAGGTGTTACTGGAAGCTGTATATGGAAAGACACCGAGGCTCCTTTTTTATCTCTCACACTCATGTAAACAGTCACTGTTATAACCCATCCAAATTAGGAAACTGCATGCACAATGGACAAAAGTACTGGATTACGGAGAATTTAGGAATAAGTGGTAACAGGATGGGAAGTGAATGCCCAAAAGGGGAGAAATGGATTTGTTTCACATACGCTATTGGGAATAAAGCACAGGATTTGGTAAAAGAGCAATTGATAAACAAAAAGGCTAAGCCAGCACCGCCACCTAAACCTGTACCAATCTCACTTGACGATTTGTATACAAAACTGGAACAACAATTAGAAAAAGAAATAGATATTTCAAGGATGGGTAAAAATCAGTTTGTGGAATTGGGAGAAAGAATAAGTAAGGAACTTAACATAACCAATTGTTGGGTCTGTGGAGGGGCCTTGATGTCAGAAGAATGGCCATGGAAAGGCAGCAGCTTAGGCCCAATTGAGCTCCTTAAGTGGAACCAGACAAGTCTAAGGGAAGAAAACCGACCAGAGGGGTGGATTTTGAGTTCAGTAGTCATAGGGCAAGAATGTCTTTGGCGCAATGGGAAAAAGTTCCTTCATGAAGTAGGAAAAACTCCCTGTAAAAGATATAAGGTTAGTAATGGAACTTCTGTATGATGGGTCCCAGAAGAACCTACCATGTATTGGACCCAAGAAAAAGTAAAAAAAGGAAATTGTAAGTATAATAATAAAATCAGACTTTTCCAATGTAATGAGACAGGCAAAAATCCTTACGTTGGCATCCCAGAGATTTCTAAATTTTGGGAGAATATAGATGAGCAAAAATTTGATTATTGGAAAGCTCCAGATGGCTTATTCTGGATATGTGGAAAAAGAGCATACCCAAAACTCCCCTCTCAGTGGAGAGGGAGCTGTACTCTGGGAGTCATACAGCCAGGATTTTTTCATTTGCCAGGGCCTGAAGGGGATCACTTAGGGATACCAGTTTATGAGGATCTAAAAAGAAACAAGAGAGACTTAATTGGAGGATTCCAAAAATGGGGAGACGAGGAGTGGCCCCCTGAACGTATATTGGAAACATATGGGCCAGCCACCTGGGCACAAGATGGGAGTTGGGGATATCGAACTCCAATTTATATGTTAAATCGTATTATAAGACTCCAAGCAGCTGTAGAGATAATAACAAGCAAAACTGGTCGGGCAATGGCATTAATATCAAGACAACAAACCCAAACCAGAGCAGCCGTGTATCAGAATAAGTTGGCTTTAGATTATCTATTAGCTGAAGAAGGGGGTGTTTGTGGAAAATTCAATACATCGGATTGCTGCTTAAAACTAGATGATAATGGGGATGCTGTCCTGGATATAGTCAATGATATCAGAAAAATCACCCATGTACCAGTTCAAAGGTGGGAGTCAATGCTGAGTACTAGCTGGTGGGATAATGTGCTGGGAATAGAATGGTGGAAAAAACTAGGCTTCTTTCTTTTATGCGCTACAGCTGGTCTAATATTCCTTCCTTGTTTGATCCCCTGTTTCATTCGACTTATCACCAGTGTAGTTCAAGGCATGCAAATAGTGACCATGGATCAAAAGTTGGATACAACAAAAACGGTGCAAAGGATTATGGTATTAAAGAAACAAAATAATATAGAAGACCCCTTTCAAGAAGCTAGATTGAGTTATGAAGAAAATGAACGAAAAATGAAGACTAGAAAGAAGTAAATATTGCTTGAGCCAAAGTAATTATAAAAAGAAAGAGGAAGGATTGTGAAAAATGCATATTATATGGCTCTACGCAGATATTTACTATATGTATTATGCTGAAAGTTATGCTGTATTAACATTTTAATAATATAGTAAGTGTCGTTTTGTAATCAAAATTAAGCATTAGTAGTTAAAATAGAAACTATGTGTGTGAGATATTCTTTTTATTAGAAAAGGAGAAGATAATCAAGGAATTCTTCACACAGAGATAACAATTACAGAAACCCCTAAATTTTCCAGAGAAGAGGAATTTATGGTTTTCCTTATCAACAGAAACGAAGTTCTTCAAGCCTGACTTAGACTCGAAGGCGCCTGGGGATTAACAGAAACTTTTTGACAAGTACCATATGAATTTCTTGTTTTAAATAAAATATATGCATCATCATGAAGTGTTTTGTATATGCAACAGGTTACCCCTCTTAAGGAGTAAATTCTCTTTTAACGGGGTCCTTTTTCTGGCTCGTTTTTGTCCAGAGTGAGGTACCCAGCCCGGGCTGTAACTCTTTGCTGTTATTGTCTCATTAATTGTCCTAACTCTAATTGTCTAATTTTTATTACTATACTTGTATTATTATTTTTATAACCATTTTATTTTATTAAACTTTTATAAATTTTGAAAACAAGTGATTGGCATTTTTCACACTGTCCCCCCACTGTACTCATATTTTGTCCATTCCCTCTTCAAAATATGGATTTGTAAAACTCATGCTCTGTGTCCTCAGATGCCCTTTCCAAATCAAACCTTGGCTTTATTACTCCACTCCATGCCTTATGGAGGGATGTTTTCAATCCATTGAATTTGGTGCCACAGTACCTTTTTACCTCAGAGGTCCTGGGATGTTGATGCAACTGTGTCATCAGAACTGGTGTTTCTGCCCAAGGGTGAGTTCATAGTGTCCTGAGCAATTGGTGATGGAAGAAGTGCTTGTTCTAATATTTGACCATTTCTTTTGCCTTTTAGTGATGGAGTTCCTTGAATTCCTCTGTTTCAGTAAATCGGAGGTAGTGAGGTATTTCTTGAGAGCTGTGGCTGGAAACCTGTGAATAGAAAAACTCTGGTTGCAAATTGCATTGCACTAACTAGCATTGCCTCAAATTTTTTAGTGCAGGCAGGGTCACTTTGGAAGTAAGTTGTAGTTTACCTTGTTCCTGCCACCTTTTCAAGGTTGTGAATAAAAAATTGTGATAGCAAAGCAAGTCTTTAGTTTTGGCACTGTGTCAGCTGTGAGTGGCTAGAAGCCTTGGTGGATGGTGCTGTGAATTGCATGCTTGCAGAAGAAGTTGAAAAAGCGGGAGGAGGGGTGATTGGCAGACTCACCTCTCCGGGATGTTGGAATGTAGAGTGATGATGTCTCGGTGCTAGAAGAGGACAAGTGTTTGAATGCAGTCTCTGCATAAAGGGCAGAGAAGTATCTTAACACATGGTTGTTAGAAAGTTGTTCAATGATATGTAGACTAAGGAAATAGAATGCCAAAAACACCTGGGGACGCCAGGTTTAGAGTTGTCGAAGTTGAGAAGTGTTTGGCTGCTCTCAGGGGCTGCGGCAGGAACTGATTCATGGAGGTTACCCAGCACAGCAACTCCCAGTGTTTCGCCCACCCGGTGGAAGTGGCACAGCACAAGGTGCCACTGAGGTTCGGGGCTGGCTGGGTTGTGCCAGGGTCCCAGAGAGCGAGGAGCTGCCAGAGGCGCTCGTCGGCCCAGTAGCGGGGCTGGGCATGGATTGTGCGGGTTTGCTGCCCAGGAGTGAGCTGGCTCAGTGGCGGAGCTGCCAGGGGCAGCTCCCAGCCTGCCAGGGTCCCGAGTCCAGGACAGCAGCCTCTGTCCCGGCACATAAGTCAAGAAAGAGAGAGAAAGAGAGAGAAAGAGAGAGAAAGAGAGAGAAAGAGAGAGAAAGGGAGAGAAAGAGAGAGAGAGAGAGAGCGAAGGGGATAGTGAAATAAGCCCCCAAACTCACCATGCCCGTGGCTGTCTGTAAGTTCTCCCCCGCTAGGTAGAGTGACAACAAGGTAGAGAGAGAGGCCAAGAACAGAGTTAAACGCAAAGCTGTGAAAAAGAAGAGATAAGGATTAAAGCAAAAATAGTTGGCACTCCAAAACCTCACAAAATAGGTTTTTTTGACAAGATCTTTTCTTTCTGTTTTTTTTTTTTTGTTGTTGTTAAGAAGAGGAGGCTTTTGTTCTAAAGAATGTGTCTGTAAGGCTAAAACAGTTAAATGTCACCCAAAAAGTAAAAAGCAAGAGATGTGATACATCTCGTGTTAGAATTGGCCTAGTGTTTAATTGGCCTCTGCAGCTATTAACACAGCTGGATACAAGAAGCAGCTGTAGAAAAACAGTTTTAGTTAAACCCAAGAAGTTTTGAAGAAAACTAATGGTAAAAGTTAATGCAGTACTGTCTTTTAACACTGTGTTATTAAGAAGTCCTTTCCAGGTACTAGTAAAGCAGCAATCCGAATCACAGAAAGAGGGTGAATTCATGCCAGCAAAATCAAAGAACTTGTGAAGAAACTTGAGGAATGGATTATCACATCTAAACCGAGTGATACCAAATTGACTTTCAGCTGGGACTGGGTGGTAACGGTTTGGGAAGACCCAAATGATCCAAGGAAGGTACAAAGAATAACACCTAACTGAAAAATAAGGCAAAGCTTACATCACTGGTTTTAAGCACTGCATGAATAAGCCTTAAGACGTCTCCGACACCTCCTTGGGAGAGGAATACTGCCACTTCAAACAGGAGGATCAGGACTATTTTAGTCAAAGAGTTCTTATATTCTGGCCTTAGCCTAGGACTTGTACAGGGAAGAAGGGAAATTGCGATTAGTACTATATTGTATACTTTATTTGATTCATCTTAACACTGGACACGTTAACTGGGTTATAAGTAAATGTTCAAATTATGGGAATAATTGGTATTGGAGCTCACAAAATCTATGTTCTCGTTGCAAGAGGTATTGAGTACTGAATCTATCCCCTATACAGATAGAACTCAAAACAACTGAAGTAAAAACTTTGTTTTGTAGATGGGAATTATCCATGCCTGTTGACTGAGAGAAACCTGAGGAATGGTGGGAAACCACAGTTAAGGAGTGTCAAAAAGGACTTGCCAAAAAAAAACCACTATTAGTAAAAAGGAGTGACAAGGGAAACAGAGAGCAAGCCTGGATTGACCACTATACTCGCCACCGAGAAGATCACACATACCTGCTATGGGAAGCAACTACATAGGCAGGGGAGGTGGGTGTATAAGCCATACCAGACCTCTGTTATTCCTGTTTCTGTCTCTCATTTGTTGTCTTTTACCTTTCGAGATACCAGCAAGATCGTGTCACAAATGCTACAGAAAGTATTACATGGAAAGAAACCAACGTTCCTTTTTTGTTACACACACCCATGTCAACAGCCACTGTTATGACCCATCCAAATTAAGTACCTGCAGGCAAAATGGGGAAAAATACAAGATTACAAAGGAACTTAGGAAAAAGCGGTAATAGATGGGGCATTGAATGTCCAAAAGGAGAGATGGATTTGTTTTACATTTGATCTCAGAGATATAATCCAAGATTCGGTAAAAAGGCAATTAGTAAAAAAACCAAAAAGGTGATACCAGCACAACAATCTAGCTCTATATTGAACCCAAATTATATACTGAATAGTATTATAGGACTCCAAGTAGTTATAAAGATGATAACAAACAAAGCCGCTCAGGCATTGAAATTAATATCAAGTCAGCAAAGCCAAACAAAAACTGTAGTGTATCAGAATAGGTTGGCTTTAGACTATTTATTGGCTGTCAAAGGGGGTGTTTGTAGAAAGTTTAATATATCAGATTGTTGAAAATAGATGACAATAGGGCGGTCATCCTGAGAAAAACAAAGGATATCATAAAAAAATTACAACCCAGGTATCAGTCCAAAAATAGGAAAACAAAATCAAAAACAAACTGGTGGGGTAATGTATTGAGAATGAGATGGTAGATTAAGATTCTTCCTTTTATGTGTTACAACTGTTTTGATGTTTCTTCCTTGTTTAATCCCATGTTTAATTACCAACAGAGTCCAAAGAATGCAAGTGGATAAGAAATATTGCTCAAGCCAAATGATTTATAAAGAATAAGAGGAGGGATTGAGAAAAATGCATATTTTATGACTGGCTTTTCACAAGAGTTACAATGAATATTATATGTGTAATGTTGGAAAGTTATGCTGTATTCATTCTCTCAAGTATGAATCAGTTCTTGACGCAGCCCCTGAGAGCAGCTAAACACTTCTCAACTTCGACAACTCTAAACTTGGTGTCCCCAGGTGTTTTTGGCATTCTATTTCTTTAGTCTACATATCATTGAACAACTTTCTAACAACTATGTGTTAAGACACTTCTCTGCCCTTTATGCACAGACTGCATTCAAACACTTGTCCTCTTCTAGCACTAAGACATCATCACTCTACATTCTAACATCTACATTCCAACATCACTACATTCCAACATCCCGCAGAGGTGAGTCTGCCAATCACCCCTCCTTGCCTGCACTAAAAAATTTGAGGCAATGCTAGTTAGTGCAATGCAATTTGCAACCAGAGTTTTTCCATTCACAGATTTCTAGCCACAGCTCTCAAGATATACCTCACTACCTCCGTTTTACTGAAACAGAGGAATTCAAGGAACTCCATCACTAAAAGGCAAAAGAAATGGTTAAACATCAGAACAAGCACCTCTTCTATCACCAATTGCTCAGGACACTATGAACTCACCCTTGGGCAGAAACACTAGTTTTGATGACACCCTTGCATCAACATCCTAGGTCCTCTGAGGTAAAAAGGTACTGTGGCACCAAATTCAATGGATTGAAAACATCCCTCCATAAGGCATGGAGTGGAGTAATAAAGCCAAGGTTTGATTTGGGAAGGGCATCTGAGGACATGTATTAAACTACAAGTCCTCCGGGCTTCACCCG
The DNA here is from genome assembly GCF_024509145.1 of Vidua macroura. Lineage (NCBI taxonomy): Eukaryota > Metazoa > Chordata > Aves > Passeriformes > Viduidae > Vidua > Vidua macroura. The sequence goes on along the minus strand of NW_026530535.1, from coordinate 2,015,018 downwards.
GGTGCCCAGCCTGTCCGGGGGAAAACCCTCAGAGGACCGGTCCGCGGGGAGGATGTGGTGGGACCCGGATAGCTCCACCGTAAGGACGAGAGGGCTCCGAAGTGGCTTTATTCCTAGAGGCTTTATTTCAGGAGCGTCGCAGGAACAGGAGGGTGAAACGAGGAACATGAACTCTCCAGAAGGGAGCCAACTCCGGGAGCCCCGAGGAAAGGCGGGGCTGGGTATTAAGGGCAAAGTAGTGGGCATGGTTAGGGTACAAAACAGCCAATAGGCAACGGGTAAAGGGGGAAGACAGAGTGGGGTGACATACAGAGAACTAATCAGGGTACAGAGGAGGAGTGGTATTCTAACAGGAGCCAATGGGGGTAACAGAATAACTGAACTTTCTGGAACTGGGGAGTATGCTAAACATTGATGGACAGCTCTTCTGGGGTGGAGAGCAGCAGCTGATTTCTAAACTGTTGCTGCCTCCCAAGGGAGAGCAGGAACCCCTCCCACAACTCCCCCTTTCTGATTTATTAAAAAAACATTCCCCAAATTCATCGTTAACATTTTCTTAAAGATAGTTAAGGCTACAGAAATTAAGAAAATAATAATCAAAATCCAAATTAAACCTTTAACGATTGGCACGGGCCACTCAGGAACACCCCACTGGGAGAAGGTCTTGTTCACCGCATCCACAGCCCTGGTTTCAGTCTTTAAGTCTTTGACTAACGCCTGGATCCGCTGGATGTTGGCTTGGATGGATGTGCTCTTCGATGTCAGATTGAAGCAGCACATCCCTTCAAAGTCCTCGCAGCTATGGCCATGGGTGAGCAGCAGAAAATCGATGGCCGCTCTGTTCTGTAAGGTGGCGTGCCTGGTGGTCTCTTCTTCTGCCAAGAGGTCTGATAATGCGGCAGATGTAGCGTTGGCCTGCTTACTCATCCAACGCCCCAGGTGAAAAATCTCACCAAGGGCTTTCGCTGCCGCGTACCATGGTAGAAAAATAGAAGTGGCAACCCTCTTTCCCTCACTCCAATCATAAATTTCGGAATCGCAATTTGGGTCAAATTCACCATACGATCGCTTTTTGCGTGCCAATTGACTTTTCTTCTTCCAATCCAGAATTTGGGTTTTATTGGGGGTTAGCGTCGTAAGCTTGCCAAGGCTACAGGGACCCCCTTTGGTATTGGAGGGGATCCCAGCCCACGCCCTGTCCCCACAGATGAGAAACACACCCCGAGGGAGCTCCTTAGGGAATGGGTAGGACTTGGACAACACAGGGCTTGTGTAATTGCACCACTCATTGATGTATTTTCTATTTGCTGGTGTTACGTCTTTGATGTTTTGCCCTGGTTTTGTTTGTGGGGCCTTAGTATAAAACCGAATACAAAAGTGGACCCTTGTGGACCCCAGTAGGTCCAATTCCTGGGGTTCCTGTGGTGCCTGTGGTAGTGTCCTCATCCAACCCATCCAGGAGTCCGCCGGGTTGAGTTTCATCCCTGTGAACGGAAAATCATTTTCGGACAGGGGGACTCCCACCAGGCATGTAGACAACGGATTGTCTACACTGCCCATGGCCATGCAAAGCTGTTCTTGTCCTATAGACTTTGCCAGCGTGACCCAGACGTTTTCCTTGGGCTGTGGCACGAGCCAGCTTCCTGCCAGGTGGAGCCATAAGATGGTGACGAAGGCAGCTGCAGGAAGCCGGTCGCTGCGGGGTGTTCTGGCTGATGTAATTGCCATCTGGGTGGTCGGTAATCTAATAACTCAGACATACAAAAAGAAGTAAGACCAAGGGTCCCCTCAAATCCCCATCCTCCCCCGTTTAAATTAACATTGAAACAGAAAAAATGTGGGGTCAGGTGTGAGGGTAAGGGGGGCGAGGAAAGTGGTAGGACGGGAAAGGGTAAGGAATGGTTGGGGATGGGGTCAGGGGGTAAACTGTCCAAGCTGGTGGGAAGTATCGATTAGTTATCAGAGTCCTTGTGGCGGTGTCGATGGGTCTGCTTCCCTTCCTTTTCCTCCGACTCCAGGCGACGGTGGTATCCGCTGGAGCTGTCGTCTCGGGGGAGTGGTCCGGGGGGTGGCTTTCCTTCACGATGTCTTCCCGGTATGGTTTTATAAACTTGCCTGGGATCCACCTGGGACCCTGTTCTGTGGAGACACAGCCATACCCTCTCCCCCACGTTATCAGCGGGTATGGACCTTTGATGTTCCTGGACTCAGGGTCTTTAACGAGCACTGGTGGTCTTTCTTTCAACTGCGACCTGGTGTTATTGTGAAAGTGGCGTAGTATCGGGGGGTTTGGCTCGCGGTCCGAACAGTTCATGAAATTGAGAACATATAGGGCTTTGCACAACCTCTCTACAGGGCTTGTGGTAAGGGCCGAATCGTTTTGCTGCTCTAGTAGTTTTTTAATTTCTTGATGTTTTCTCTCCACAATTGATTGTCCTGTAGGGTTGTGTGGGATACCTGTAATATGGTCAATGCCCCATTGTTGCACGAATTCCATGAATTGTTTGGACACAAACCCTGGTCCATTATCTGTTTTGATAGTTTTAGGGACACCCAAGGTGGAGAAAGCCATGTATAAGTGTTTGATGATATCCTTTGTTTTTTCCCCCGTGTGGGTGGAGGCAAACACTGCCCCCGAGAACGTGTCTACAGACACATGGATGTACTTCAGCCGCCCAAAGGAGGGAAAGTGTGTTATGTCTGTTTGCCAGGTTTCCAATGCCCCCAATCCCCGAGGGTTAACCCCCGTCGCTAAGGATGGTAAGGCGTGGGATTGGCAATTGGGGCATGTGGCTAAGATGGCCCGCGCCTGCTCCTTGGAGATTTTAAACTGACGGCAAAGTGCCGGAGCATTCTGGTGGAAAAAGGCGTGGCTCATCTTAGCCTGCATGTGGACGTCTGGCAAGGTGGGTCTTAGAACTGTAGGGTTTACAGAGGTGGAGGTGGCCAGCATCGCCAGGGCGTCTGCTCTCCGGTTTCCCTCAGTGATGTCACCTGGCAGGTCTGTGTGTGACCTAACATGCAGAATGTGATACGGTTGCTTCCGGTGTGAGATAAGCCAAATGAGTTTTGAGAGCAAGCTGTACAATACTTTGTTTTGAATTTCTTTGAGCAGGGCGTGTTCAGCCCTTTCTGCTATCCCGGCCACATAAGCTGAATCAGTGACGAGATTGAAAGGTTGTTGAAATTTTTTGAAGGCTCTCACGACCGCTGCAAGCTCAGTGATCTGGGGGGAACCCTGAACTATTTGGACGTCAGACTCCCACTTCTGACTGTCCGGGTCCTTCCAGGTGATCACCGACTTGTGGGATCTACCTGACCCATCGGTGAACACCGTGAGAGCACCTTTCAATGGAATCTTACTTTTGAAAGATTTTGGGGCCAAATACAAGGTGTCTTTAAAAAGTTTGTGTTTGGGATAATGTATTAAAATTTGACCAGGATAGCTGTCTACCGAAATCTGTAAATTTTCATTTGTTTGTAAGAGGAAATCCAATTGGTCCAAATTTAATGGTAAGTAGATGCATGCTGGGTCACACCCTGCGAGGGTCCAGAGGCGCTGGCGGGCCTTGATAATAAGTTTTGCCATTAATTCCGGAAAAGGTGTAACCATTTTTGCAGGCCGATGTGGGAGGAACAACCACTCTATGATTAAGAGTGAGTCCCTCTGGCTGTTGTCCCACTGGAATAAGAGGGCATGTAAGTTCGGGGACTTACCTAAGATGGCACAGTTGATGGGGAGGGACCGCACGACCCGATGTGCCTGGCGGGACTTGATGGCAGCCGCGACTCTCTCCAGGGCCTCACGGGCATCCGGGGTGAGATGGCGTGGGGATGCCAGGTCGCTGTCGCCTTTCAGCAGTTGGAACAGCGGCGACAGCTCCTCTGTGGTGAGTCCTAGGAGCGGTCGGATCCACGTGATGGTGCCGCAGAGCTGCTGCAAGTCCCGCAGGGTTTGAGGGTTGTCCTTGATGGTGAGGGACTGGGGCGCGACGGTTCCTCCCGTGATTAGGAAGCCCAAATATTTCCAGGGGGATGACAGCTGGATCTTTTCCTCCGCAATTTGGAATCCTGAGTCTTTGATGGTCTTTACTGTCTTTTCCAAGGCCGCTTTCAAGTAGGTCGCGTCAGCGGCGCAAATTAAAATGTCGTCCATGTAGTGCAAAAAGATTGCCTCGGGAAAGAGGCGACGAACCGGGGAAAGGACCTGAGCCACAAAAGTTTGGCAGAGCACAGGGGAATTTTTCAATCCCTGGGGCAGAGTGGTCCACTGATAGCGTTTATATGGCTCTCCTCGGTTGATGGAGGGAACCGAGAAGGCAAATCTGGGAGCATCTCCGGGATACAAAGGGATGTTAAAGAAGCAATCCTTGATATCAAGGATTGCAAGCTGCCAATCCCGGGGCAGCATGGAGGGAGAGGGAAGGCCTGGTTGCAAGGGGCCCATATCTTCGAGGACATCATTAACCCTGCGTAGGTCTTGGAGCAGGCGCCACCTGTCTTTGCCGGGTTTCTTAATCACAAAGACAGGTGTGTTCCAGGGGCTGGTGGAAGGTATTAAATGCCCCAGGCGCACCTGCTCCTCCACAAGTTCATTGAGCGCCTTTAATTTTTCAGATGGCAAGGGCCACTGGTCCACCCACACCGGTGTATCAGTTTTCCAATTGAGCGGTGGGGAGGTGCGCTCTGCAGTGGCCCAGACTAAAAATCCCACGCAGGACTAGGGATGTCAAGTCGGGCACCCCATTGGGACAAAACGTCCCTACCTAACAATTTGATATTGGAAGATACCACAAAAGGCCTAATCGTGGCAACTTGACCCTCCGGCCCCTCCACACATACCAGATGCTTGCTCCGGCGGGAATTGACAGCACCTCCCACGCCGGAGATTGTGCCACAAGGGGACACCAGTTCCCAGTCGCGAGGCCACTCTGCCTGGGGAATGATGGTGACATCCGCGCCGGTGTCTGCCATCAGGTCTAGTGAGATGGACTTTCCCTGTAAAACAAAAGAAGTCTTAATAATAGGTCTCTGTCTGCTTATGTTTTGCATGAAAAAGGCAGAAGAGTCAAGATCCGAAGGAAGGTCCATTAAAAGGTCCATGCCGGTGTCTTCTGTGTGGACATGCAAGATGTAGCAAAGGGCTAAAGGAGACCCCTTAGGCAATGAGAATGGAGGCTGGTAACATACCACGGAGACGGTGAGCTCTGTCCCCGGCTCGAAGTAGACGACCTCTGGGATGATGGTGAGGTCATCCGGCGTGTTGGCGGTGTCTCCTAACAGCAAGACAGTGGTGGGGTAGTCACAGTAGGGCGGTGGCAGGAATCCCGCCGGGACACAAACCAAGTCCTCATCTGGAAACATGACGTGAAGGCTGGTCCGGAGGACTTGGCGACGGGCGCAGTTCAGTTGCCTGGTTCTTCTGAGGAGCCGGAGCCCGTCGTCCTGGCTGCGGACGTCTGGAGAAATGTACCGTTGGGGCCGTGGTTCTCCGGGAGGGATGGCAGCCCCGGGCGCTGGGACGGGCCATTTGGTGTCATGGCGCGGCCCTTCATCGCGCTCTGCCTTCCGTTTCCCGGCCGATGGAAGCGGGGATTCCTGTATGTTGGTCTCGGGGAGGGGTTCTAAGGGTGGTAAGACCTATCTGGCGGCCAGTGTGGGCAGTTCGCTTGGATGTGGCCCAACTGGCCACAGCCGAAACAGCGAGTGTTCATCAGGTCTACCATCGCCTCCCCCACCCCTTTGCTCACCGCAAATGCCACTGTCTGCTCCATCGAAGTCGCCTTGGTGCACGCCTCTACCATCTTAGCGATGGTAGGCTCCGGATCCTGGGGAAGAGCTCTCAGGATCTTCATGGTCTCTGGGTTGGCATTGGTCAGGGCCATCTTTCGCAGGAGTTCTTCTCGGGCCTCGACGTTCTCAATCTGCCTGTCGATGGCCTCCTTTAACCTGTCCACGAACTTGATAAAAGTTTCATCAGGGCCTTGAAGAACCGATGAAAAGTTTTGGTGGGGGGTGGTACCGTCGGGGATTTTCAGCAGTGCCTCCTTCCCAGCGTCCCTTATGTCACTTAACAAATTCTCGGGAAGGAGGATTTGGTCCTCAGGTCTGCTAAATTCCCCCTCCCCTGCCAAAGCTTCAAGGCCCTCCTCGCCGTCTCCTAACACCTCCCTGAGATCATACTTTGTTAGGAGAGGCTTAATCAATTTTTTCCAATGTATCTCCCACAGAAGGAATTCTGTGGGGGACAGCAGGGCCTTCGCTATATAGCGAAGGTCATGTTGTATAAGGGAATTTCCAGAAAAGGTCAGATCTAAAACGTTTTTAAAGAAGGGAGAATTTCTCCCATAATCTTTTGCGGCTCTCCTCAACTCCTTCACTTCCATGTATGGTAACTGTTCCCACCGCGGCTCTTTTCCCCTCTTATGCACAATTGGTGCCGCAAATGGACCTAGATCCCTAGCGAGATCTAGGTCCCCATCCTTAATGGCCTCGGCCCGGATCCGGGCCCAGCCCTCCCCCGGCTTGGTTGTGGGCCGGGGGTTGTCACTGTCCTCATCGTCTTCCGATGATGAGGCAGGACGGGCTAGGGCGCGGAGCCTCTCCCTTGCCGGTGGGTCCCGGTGCCGGGAGACCCTGCAGGCCAAGATGGTCTGCTTCCGGCTGGGCCTACTTTCGGTTCCGGTAGCGTGGGAACCGAGAGCGGCAGGAGAGGGGGCGTGGCCTGACCTACCCACCGGGGCATGGCCTGACCCACCCACTCAGGCGTGGCCTTCCAGCAGTCCTGTCCCACCCACCAGGGGGCCACCCAGGGGCGTGGTCATGAGACAGGATGGGAGGGTCCCGACGTCACCGAAATCGACGCGTGATGGGGGGTGGGACCCGACGCGGGGGCGGCAACCGACGGAGGGGGCGGAGATGTTACAGTGGCGGGAACCCGAGGGGGTGAGGAGGAGGAGGAGGAGGCGCCCTTTTGTGCTGTGTGGCGACCGGCCACAAGGCTGTCGCCATTTTGAGGTATTAAAACAGCATTGGAACAGCCATGACAACTGGGGATACAACTAAGGATATAACTGGGGTCAGGGACTCGTGGAACGAGGGAGTGGGTAGGGCTCGTGCTGGGGTGGCCAGTCCCAACACAAGGAGAGGACAGGGTGGGACGGGAGGCAGCAGGGAGACGGCAGCAACCCTGTGCCTCATTCTGGCAGGATCTGTCTCCCGATCCACCCTTAGGGGAAGTGGGGTTAGGAGCGGGGGGGGCGGAATGAGGGGTAGGAGAACTGGGACCCAAACTTTCCCCTTTCGATTTAACTAAATTAAAAATGGAATCATAAATTGGAAAAAATCTCCCTGAAATGAACAGGGCTAATGCCTTTATTAATGTTCAGCTCTTTATTAAAAAGATCAGCTGGGCAGGGGGCTCGACGCAGAGCTCGCCCCCGCGGTCGTAGCTTTCCCAGGCAGCCGAAAGGAAGGCGGCGTGCAGAGTCGGTCACTGGAGTCCCGAGCAGCAGCTGTCCTTTCTCCTTTCCTTGTGGCACACCGGTGGCCCGAGGATGAGGAGGCGTGGTGTGCAGAGTCTGTTGCTGAAGTCCAGAACAACAGCTGTCCCCGCTCCTTCCATGGTGGCAGCACCAGGGCTCTCTGTCTCTATCTCCCTGCTTCTCAGAGCCTAATATAGTCTGTTCTCTCTTAGGTGATGGCGATGGTTAAAAGCCAGTCAGGGGATGTGTTTCCCTCTTCCTCAGCTAGGGCATTTATCTAGACTCCTCTATTGTGTTCAGTTTTTGATTTATATTCATTTTTATCTCCTAAAAATACTCCCATGATCCTAAGGGGTTTCTATTTGCATGTTAGTCTCAGAGTGGCAGCGTGGAGGGGTGGGGGGCCGGTTGTTCCCGGGTAGTTTAAAGAAAACAAACAGAGCAATTAGCTAATTAGCATTTCAATATCGGTCTTTTAGTGTTGCCATGGGAACTAGGAAAGCCCTGACCACGTTTCTGGGGAATACCTGGAAACTATTCATAACAAATCCCTCCTCTATTTCTTTGATCGGGCTTAAGCCCGCATCAACTTACAGTCCTTGGCTTTTGAGGGCTACCTTCTTTTGGCATTTGTATACTTTCACTCAGGACCGAGGGTAATTCTATTGTTCTTTAGGAACCAAGTTGTAACTCCTTTGGCTAAAGGACACTTAGTCTTATTAAACAATTACCAAGTACTTAAACCTTTTCTATGGTACTTTAACTCAGAAACAGTTCTTAACACCTCACTGTATATCAGTCTCTAGCAAGTCTTCCTTAAAGTTAATTTTAGGTCCTCTGGTTTCTTAATTATTGTCCATGCACAAGAGGAGGCGGGTGACACTGTTGGGTCTGGTCTGGCGTCTGGGGGTGGCACTGGTCCTTTAACTCTGGTGACGTGGGTCCAGCCTTTTTCTTGGGTCCGTACCGCAGTGTGTGTGGTGAGTAGTACCTGGAAAGGTCCTTCGAATTTGGGGTTAATGGAGTGGTAGTGTACCAGGACTTTATCAACACCCAATTCCCAGGACTGATGTGGGCATTGGCGTCCAGAGGGGAAGTTTGGGAGAGATACCCCTTCTTTCGGAGGCCTTCTAGGGATTTTCCTATGACCTCTAAATATTTCTGAGTTGCTGCCTCCCCTTCCAGATAATCTGCTGTACTGAAAGGGGTGATTAAAAAAAGGGAGTCCAAACATTATTTCATAGGGAGAGACCCCTATGTCAGACCGAGGTCTGGTTCTGCTGCACAAGAGAGCGAGAAGTAAACACCTGAGCCAATTCATCTTTGTTTCTTCAATTAATTTAGTTAACACATTTTTAAGAGTTCTATTCATCCTTTCCACTCTTCTAGAGCTTTAAGGATGCCATGGGGTGTGCAATCTCCACCTTACCCCCAGGACTTTTGTTACTTGATGTAAAGTTTGAGTGACAAAATGTGTACCTTGGGCTAAGTCAATGTTATTGACTAGCCCATATCATGGTATGATGTTTTCTAAGATTATTCATGCAACTTCCTGCGCAGTTTCCTTTTTGGTTGGGAAAGCCTCCACCCAGTGAGTGAGGTGATCCACGATCACTAGTAAATGTTTGTACTTTAATTTTCCCATGCAGGATCAACTTTTGGGCTTCTTTTATCAGGATAGCTGCTGCTGCTGCGATTACTTGCAGGCAATTTGGCCATCCTCTGGCTACTGGGTCTAGTAGTTTTGAGAGGTAGGCTATTGGCTTTTTTTTTTTTTTATCTTTCCCACTTAAATACATTCTTAGGGCTTCTTTGAGCAACTCATTCATGTTCTTTTCTTGCCAGTCCTCTATCTTTTCTAGTTTTTGTCTAATATCGGGTCAGGATTTGGTGACAAACTAGACTTTTAAGAGGACTTGGCCCTCTGGGCTATCTGGGTCTATATTTGAATATAACTGGAATTTTCGTTTTTGTTGGTTAAGCCAAATTGCCGGGGTCTCATCCTTCTCCTCAGTACCATCAAAGGCCAATTTCGTGTTGCTTCCTCTAGGGATACTCTTTGATCCCTCTTATCATGAGGGACCTATAGTCTCTTATGTTTTGCCTACCTTCTTGTTGGCTGGGACTCCAGTTGGGGTCCACCAAGGGCATCCCTTGGTTCCCTGGGGGCCCCAATCCACCCTCTCTTTCCCATATCTTCACCCCTGCCGCTCAGATCATCTGGACCTTTCTCAGAAAGAACAGAATGCTTAGAATAGCTCAGGTCTCCCCAGGTACAAATACTCAGCCCTAGAAATTGGTCCAACTGGCTAGATATTCCAACGGGGTCTTCCACTAAATTTCTTAGCTCTTTCCCAAATCCCCGGACTTTGGAAACTGCCAAAGGTGCATCCACAAACCTAACTCCCCCAGCTGCTCTACCCACAGGAACCCCTCTAAGGGGAAAGAGCCCCTCCACCCTTGGTGCTTTGGATTGGGTGCCACAATAGGGCCCTTTTTCTAAGGCACCAAGCAGGGAAATAGTAGTGGAGAGAGACACTGGAGGCCAGGGGGCATGCCAGGTGATGAACCAACCCTGGGCAAAGGTGGCCTCAGCTCCCAAGTGGGAGGAGGCAAGGAAACTCCAGCTGGAGAAGGGGAAGAGGGAGTTGGGGAGATGGTTGAGGAAACTAAGGGAAGGGATGATGAAACAGAGGTGGGAAAATGGGGGAAAGAAATCAGGGACTTAATAGGAGGGGCTGAAGGACCAACTGGGGAAACTGTTGGGGAAGTAACAGGAGCAGAAGGGGACAGGCAATCGAGGGGGTCCCATTCCTTTATTTTTCTAGTCTCCCCCTCTCTATTCCCTTTGTCTTCCTCTCTATTTCTTTGTAACTTGCATATTCTCACAGTCTCATTATTTATAGAATTCAGCCAGCAAGCTGCATGAGATAGTTGTTCTATATCAAGGCCCTCTCTTCTGATTACACATCCACTGATCTTGGGTTCCATACCACGGCCACTCTCCCCGTAATTCTAACTTCGGCCATACTTCCTATACTGTAATGTATCATTTTACTCTTGTCTAGATCCTTCATGATCTCCCGAGAATCCCATTAGTCTAACAGTTGCCCCAAGGGGCTGTTAGGGGGAATTCTCTTTGCTTTGGAAGGATTTGCTCTTTTACTATAACCTCTTCCCATTTTCAGGCCTCAAAAACAAAAAAAATATATACCTTAAATGGTGCTTCTATCTAAAATGGAATATACTGACAGGCAGCTAAAACGCATCTGACCCCTCCCAACTTCGTATTTTGAATCACTTGACTAAACTTAATCACTTTTAACTAAATTCCCCTCGTGGCACTTTACATTGTCTCTTGGCCAGGACAATCACTAGTCATACTCTTATCTATTGTCTTCTGTTCTTTTTCTCTTTGGCCTAAGTTTTGAACTCCTTGATGGACTTTCTAGCCTTGTACCCCTGCTAAGTCCTGCCCAAACTCTTACTTGGCCTTTTGCCTAACCTTCTTACTAGGCTTGGGAAGCTTGGTCTCCCTGCCGAGGTAAGGTCGAACGTCCTGCCGAGCCTTACACTCGAACTCCGGCCAAGCCCCCTTGCCTGACCCTACTAGGCTTGGGAAGCTTGGTCTCCCTGCCGAGGTAAGGTCGAACGTCCTGCCGAGCCTTACACTCGAACTCCGGCCAAGCCCCCTTGCCTGACCCTACTAGGCTTGGGAAGCTTGGTCTCCCTGCCGAGGTAAGGTCGAACGTCCTGCCGAGCCTTACACTCGAACTCCGGCCAAGCCCCCTTGCCTGACCCTACTAGGCTTGGGAAGCTTGGTCTCCCTGCCGAGGTAAGGTCGAACGTCCTGCCGAGCCTTACACTCGAACTCCGGCCAAGCCCCCTTGCCTGACCCTACTAGGCTTGGGAAGCTTGGTCTCCCTGCCGAGGTAAGGTCGAACGTCCTGCCGAACCTTACACTCGAACTCCGGCCAAGCCCCCTTGCCTGACCCTACTAGGCTTGGGAAGCTTGGTCTCCCTGCCGAGGTAAGGTCGAACGTCCTGCCGAGCCTTACACTCGAACTCCGGCCAAGCCCCCTTGCCTGACTCTCCTACTAGGTTTGGGAAGCTTGGTCTCCCTGCCGAGGTAAGGTCGAACGTCCTGCCGAGCCTTACACTCGAACTCCGGCCAAGCCCCCTTGCCTGACCCTACTAGGCTTGGGAAGCTTGGTCTCCCTGCCGAGGTAAGGTCGAACGTCCTGCCGAGCCTTACACTCGAACTCCGGCCAAGCCCCCTTGCCTGACCCTACTAGGCTTGGGAAGCTTGGTCTCCCTGCCGAGGTAAGGTCGAACGTCCTGCCGAGCCTTACACTCGAACTCCGGCCAAGCCCCCTTGCCTGACCCTACTAGGCTTGGGAAGCTTGGTCTCCCTGCCGAGGTAAGGTCGAACGTCCTGCCGAGCCTTACACTCGAACTCCGGCCAAGCCCCCTTGCCTGACTCTCCTACTAGGCTTGGGAAGCTTGGTCTCCCTGCCGAGGTAAGGTCGAACGTCCTGCCGAGCCTTACACTCGAACTCCGGCCAAGCCCCCTTGCCTGACCCTACTAGGCTTGGGAAGCTTGGTCTCCCTGCCGAGGTAAGGTCGAACGTCCTGCCGAGCCTTACACTCGAACTCCGGCCAAGCCCCCTTGCCTGACCCTACTAGGCTTGGGAAGCTTGGTCTCCCTGCCGAGGTAAGGTCGAACGTCCTGCCGAGCCTTACACTCGAACTCCGGCCAAGCCCCCTTGCCTGACCCTACTAGGCTTGGGAAGCTTGGTCTCCCTGCCGAGGTAAGGTCGAACGTCCTGCCGAGCCTTACACTCGAACTCCGGCCAAGCCCCCTTGCCTGACCCTACTAGGCTTGGGAAGCTTGGTCTCCCTGCCGAGGTAAGGTCGAACGTCCTGCCGAGCCTTACACTCGAACTCCGGCCAAGCCCCCTTGCCTGACCCTACTAGGCTTGGGAAGCTTGGTCTCCCTGCCGAGGTAAGGTCGAACGTCCTGCCGAGCCTTACACTCGAACTCCGGCCAAGCTCCCTTGCCTGACTCTCCTACTAGGCTTGGGAAGCTTGGTCTCCCTGCCGAGGTAAGGTCGAACGTCCTGCCGAGCCTTACACTCGAACCCCGGCCAAGCTCCCTTGCCTGACCCTACTAGGCTTGGGAAGCTTGGTCTCCCTGCCGAGGTAAGGTCGAACGTCCTGCCGAGCCTTACACTCGAACTCCGGCCAAGCCCCCTTGCCTTACTCTCCTACTAGACTTAGCTTCCTTGCCTTCCTGCCTTTCTCCTTACTTGGGTTATTGCCTGCTCTGACGGAGACATCCTGCCCTGCCTTCCAGGGCCATTCCCCTATCTGCTCTGACGGGTACCTCCATCCTTGCCTGCCATGGACATCCTACCTGCCCTGTTATCCTGTCCTGCCTGCTGGGGACATGCCCTCTGCCTGGCGGGACTTGCTGCTCCTGCTTGCTAGGACATCCCGCCCTACATGCCCTGTTATCCTCTCCTGCCTGGCGGGGACATGCCCTCTGCCCGGTGGGGACATGACGCTCCTTTCTGCTTGGACATCCCACCTGCCCTGTTTTCCTGTCCTGCCTGGCAGGGACATGCCTTTTGCCTGTCGGGGACATGCTTTCTGTCTGCCAGGTACATGCCCTCTACCTGCCAGGTACATGTCACTCCTGCCTGCTAGGACACCCTGCCCTACCTGCCAGGGACATCCCACCTGCCGCCCTATCCCATCCTGCCGGCGCCGGGGACATGTCCTCTAGGACCTCCACATCCCATCTGCCCTGCTGGGGATATTCCCCTTGCCCTGATTGCCAGGGACTTACTTTGCCCCTAGGGCACCTCCACACGCTCGGAGGAGGGCCTGCTTTACTTCTAAGGAGACGCCTCAGTCGCTCCTCTATTCCACTCGCTTCCCCCCGTTCCCGGCCGGCCCCTTCGCAGGAGTCCGGAAACGCGGGGTACTAGCGGGTCCCTCTCACTTCGGGGGTCCGAGCTGCCGGCCCCCGTCTCATTCACTCACTCATTCGCTCGTCTCCCGGTTTTTCTTACCCATCCGATGCTCCTCTGCGTTGCTCGTCTCACGCAGATCCTAGGGTCCGAAGGTAGCCAGCAACTCCCGAGGGTCCCTCGAAGCAGATGGTTGAGCTGTCCAGCTGTCCGGGGGTCCTCTTCGGGCGTGGCTATCCCGGACGAGCCCCCAAATTGAAATGAACAGGGCTAATGCCTTTATTAATGTTCAGCTCTTTATTAAAAAGATCAGCTGGGCAGGGGGCTCGACGCAGAGCTCGCCCCCGCGGTCGTAGCTTTCCCAGGCAGCCGAAAGGAAGGCGGCGTGCAGAGTCGGTCACTGGAGTCCCGAGCAGCAGCTGTCCTTTCTCCTTTCCTTGTGGCACACCGGTGGCCCGAGGATGAGGAGGCGTGGTGTGCAGAGTCTGTTGCTGAAGTCCAGAACAACAGCTGTCCCCGCTCCTTCCATGGTGGCAGCACCAGGGCTCTCTGTCTCTATCTCCCTGCTTCTCAGAGCCTAATATAGTCTGTTCTCTCTTAGGTGATGGCGATGGTTAAAAGCCAGTCAGGGGATGTGTTTCCCTCTTCCTCAGCTAGGGCATTTATCTAGACTCCTCTATTGTGTTCAGTTTTTGATTTATATTCATTTTTATCTCCTAAAAATACTCCCATGATCCTAAGGGGTTTCTATTTGCATGTTAGTCTCAGAGTGGCAGCGTGGAGGGGTGGGGGGCCGGTTGTTCCCGGGTAGTTTAAAGAAAACAAACAGAGCAATTAGCTAATTAGCATTTCAATATCGGTCTTTTAGTGTTGCCATGGGAACTAGGAAAGCCCTGACCACGTTTCTGGGGAATACCTGGAAACTATTCATAACACTCCCCACTTTAAAATTCCCCGTAACTTGAACATCATAAATGTAACGTCCAACTTTCCCCCAAAACGAAACAGAAAAGACATCGTCCATGGAGACGTCGGGAAAATGGTCAAAAATAAATTTAACAAAAGATTTTAAAACCCCCTTTTTAAAGGAAACATTCCCCAACACAAGGGCGGACTTAACTTGGATATAAAACTCCCGTCGTGCATGGGAAAGGCGGTTGCCCATTTTTCCCGCTGCAAGAGAGATCCCCGGCCGAAGCAAAAAAGGAGAAAAGAAAAGAAAAAGCCTGCGTCGGCTGCTCGCCTCGAGCAGCGAAACTCACCAGCACCGGGACGCGGCGAAAAGAAGAAAGCTGTGGCGGGGCGGTGGAGTGCTGCCGGTCTCGTGAAATCCGGCGCTTCCCCCGAAGCTGCAGGGTCGGATCTCCACGAGTTGTCAGCAGCGCCAGGAGGCAGAAGCTTTCTAACAATCAAAGTAGAGCTGCCTCTGGAAGCGGCGGCGAACGGCGCCTGAAATCCCGGAGCGCGGCGTCGCGGATCCGGACGCTCACGGAAGACGCTCCTCGGTGACCTGGGCAGTGGTCGCCATGTTCGGGACGCCACTTGTATTAAAATACAAGTCCTCCGGGCTTCACCCGGGTGCCCAGCCTGTCCGGGGGAAAACCCTCAGAGGACCGGTCCGCGGGGAGGGTGTGGCGGGACCCGGATAGCTCCACCGTAAGGACGAGAGGGCTCCGAAGTGGCTTTATTCCTAGAGGCTTTATTTCAGGAGCGTCGCAGGAACAGGAGGGTGAAACGAGGAACATGAACTCTCCAGAAGGGAGTGAACTCCGGAAGCCCTGAGGAAAGGCAGGGCTGGGTATTAAGGGCAAAGAAGTGGGCATGGTTAGGGTACAAAACAGCCAATAGGCAACGGGTAAAGGGGGGAGACAGAGTGGGGTGACATACAAAGAACTAATCGGGGTACAGAGGAGGAGTGGTATTCTAACAGGAGCCAATGGGGACAACAGAATAACTGAACTTTCTGGAACTGGGGAGTATGCTAAACATTGATGGACAGCTCTTCTGGGGGGGAGAGCAGCAGCTGATTGGCAACCTTTTCTAAACGGTTGCTGCCTCCCAAGGGAGAGCAGGAACCCCTCCCACAAGGACACAAAGTATTGGTTTTACAAATCCGTATTTTGAAGAGGGAATGGACAAAATATGAGTATAGTGGGGGAATAGCAAGTAAGGAATTTGTCTCTGCAATACCCTCCCTTTGACTGCTAGGAAACACTGTCTAAAGAGGTTCCTGTGGTACAAACAATAACTGGATGGGAAGAGGCACTCTTGAATTTCATAATAGGAAACAGCACCTGAGCACTGCAGTGGTGAAGCACCTTGCTTGCAAACTCACTCGAGGCAAGCGACTGCTGCCATGCTGCAGGGCTACCTGCAGCACAGAGGGAATTATGGCCAAGCCCTCCCTGCAGGCCTGGATAAACCACACAAGGGACCCACAACTTCCTCACAGCTCTCTAACTCACTTAAGAAATAAAACTACAGTAAGCAGAGATCTCCCCCCACTATCTTTTTTATTTGTGTGTCACACACCCACAGTAATGCTGAAAGTAACAAATTAACAGCTTACATTAGAAGATACTGAAACTTTTTTCTTCGTCTAGCTTTGTAGGTTCCCTTTTATATATGTAGCCACCTCCAATTCTGCGTAAAAAAATGAGCCTTATTTTTCAGAAGGGCTATGCATGCACAACTCTAGCTGCTGTTCCAGGTGCACTGCAAGTAATCAGTACTTCCAGAAAAACTAACAAACAAACAAAACAAAAACTAAAAAAGCAAAAACACCTTTGGGTACCTGAAAAAGTATGGCTGGAAGGAAAAATGTTTCTCATTGACCTACTAATTAGCTGGTGTTACTTTTAGTTTAACTTTACACACTGAGAACTACTTGATTGAATAACCTGGCCTCGACTTAAAATAAATTAAAACCAGGTTTTGCTATGTCACAGTTGTAAACTAGTTTTTTTTTCATTTTAGAGTACAGCAAGTTATGTATTTGAAGATGAAAAATCACAATGCAAATTGGAATAAATAGTTTAAACTACTTGTACACAGCAAAGGGAAAAGAATTAGCTGAATCAACAGCTCCATGAAGACATCTGCTCCATATGAAGCATCCTCCCCTATTTCCTTCTCCAGCCCAAACTTCCTTGTTAATTTTTCTTTATCTTCCTGGCTTAATATTAAAACTCTGGCTGTCATTTTCCCATCTTCTGGGATAACCCCTATTCTTAATTTTACTTGTAAATTTCGTCCTAATAAGTTTCTACCCTCCCCTGGGACTAATAAGACATCTTTTATTTAAAATTTAGTTTCTCCCTCAATTTCCACATCTTTGATGACAGGAACAGTGAAACTCTCTCCTTTTGCTCCTGTTACTTTTACAGTATCTTTACTTACACTATAACCTTTTGGAATATTTAACAAACAGGTTCTTTCTGCTCCTGTATCTACTACAAATTCGAATTCTTCTTCTTGGGGACCTATTTTTAAAGTTATCACAGGCTTTAGATGGTATTTGTCCCTTAGAAAAGAGAGCCTTTAACCCCCCTATTCTTCCTCTGTGTTCATCTCTTTGAAGATTTTCAGATCTTTTGCCTGTTTAGGGCAGTCCCTCTTATAATGTCCTTCGCCCTGACAGTAAAAATAGACATTCCTGGAATGCTCCTGAGGTTTGGTTTGTATTGGGGTTTTATTCTTTTCTGTTCCCCTGTCTCTACGACCATCATATTTAGGAGTAGTGCCTGTGTGTTTTTGATTTCTCTTGTAATTGTTTTCTCTCATGGTGACTGCCATTCTAATATCTGGCCAAGTATTTGTAACAAAGTTAATTCTTAACAAAGCTTTTCCCATATCAGTTTCAGGATCTATCCTGGAATATTGTTTTATATTTCTCTTAAGTCTGTCTAACCATTCGGTTGGGGTCTCTTCTTTCTCTTGCTGTGCCTCAAAAGCCTTTTTCTTCGAGGTGCTGCCCCTTTGGGCCGGTCGGGCAGCCGCGAGCAGCGAGGCGGGGGCCGGTACCGAAGCGGCGGGCGGCGAAAGAGAGAGCGGGGGGGGCTGCTGCGGGCAGCGGGGCGGGAACCTGCAGAGCCGCCGCCGCGGGCAGCGAACTCGCGCCTGGGACAGAAACTGGGGCATGAACACGCGGCAAGCCAGGACCTGGGGTAGGCGCTGGGACCGGGACAGGCACCGACACCGGGGCCGGCGGAGCTGAAGGGAGCAGCTCGCTGGGACCTGAAACCGGCGCTGGGGCCGCAGGTGGTGCAGGCGCGAATGGGAAAGGAGGGGGTATAACTTGTAAAGGATCCCATTCTTTTTCTTTTCTGCTTTTTTTTTTCTCTTGTTCCCCTCCCTTCTCTTTGCCTTATTTTCTTTTCTTGTTTTGTTTCGGGGATTTCTGATACCTTAAAGATTTTTATTTTCCTAAAATCCCCTGTCTAACATGTGGCATATTCTCTGTTATAAATTGAGGCGAATAATTTCTTCAGCCTTTCAAGAATCAATCAGAAATTTTTTGATTACAGCAAGCGATGGCAAGCAAACAGCGCTGGGTGCAGCCGGGGAGTCAGCTCTCCGCAAAGGACTCACGCCGTTTCCCCCTTCCCGCAGTCTTTTTATACTCTTTTTCTTCCGTGTCTGCGGCATCTCTGGGTGTACTCTGCGCTTGCGCCCTCTGTTGCTAGGGGGTCTTCTTCTACTCTCTGGTGGTCGTTTGACGAAGGCTCCTCTCTTCTTCTACGGTGAAAGTCCACTGCCTTGTAATGATCTTTTCCATATAAGGTTATATGTTATATGCACCTAAGTTCTAGTTGCACAATCAGCTTAAGTAATCAACATACTAGCTAGTTTCTGTCTGGCGGTTGTCTGTTATCTACACAAGGCTTCTCCTTTGGTTTTCTGTTATCTACACAAGGCTTCTCCTTTCTGTCTTGATGAACAAAGAGTCCTTTCTAACTTATCACATTCTCTTCCTTCTGGATCAAACGGTTCCTTTGAGTTTACAAATATATTTAGAGCCTGACAAATTTATCTTTCAAAAGAACCATATCTAGGCCAATAAACGTGGTCCGATCTTATTTCCTTTGTTGGCCATTCAAGCATACAAAATTGTATCATCTTTACTTTGTCCTTTTTTCTTGTACAAGGGTTTTTTTCTCAGTTGGCTAACATAACTCCCAGGGGACTATCCTGGGGGATCTCTGTTGATAATTTCTTACTCCTTTTTTTCTCTCCTCTATTCTCCTTACTGGATTTCTGTCCCGTTTTTCAAGATTTTATCTCTTCACCCCCTGCCTCTGTTTTTCACTTTCCTCTCACCACCTAAATACCACTTTTCTTTCGGCTATATTCTAAAAAAAAACCCTCCTTTTTCTCGCACTACTTTTCAATACAACACTTTCCTCCGAGGAACTATAATAAAGCTTAAAATAAACAATCTACATTACATATACTTTCGTCCGTCCACATTTTCTCCACTTTATTTTTCACTTACACACAACAAAGCAACCACAACAACAAGGTACCTTTTATTGTTCAACACACCTATTACACCTTTAGGTGTCCCTGGCCAGTCCAGGTGTTCTTGGATACCCCTCAATCTAGCTGTGTTGTTCCCAACCCCAGATCCTCTCAGGCTTATCCTCAAACTGGCAAAATTTTTGTCTTCCACTCATTTCCATTTACTCACCTTTATTTTCCACTCACTCTCGCACACACATTCACACCCTCAGGCCTGTTCATTCACACTTCTACATTTCCCTTTATTTTATTGCACAGAGGAAGGAAACGTTAGCAAACCTCTTAGACTTACAGGAAAGGATTTCTGTTACCAGAGAATTGCAGATCGTGTAAGCCCCACCCTGACCCCTTCCACCTCCCCGAGGTTTGGCTATCCCTCTTCCCTAGAGATAGCCTCAGAGTCAGGGGTTCGGACCTCCGTACCTTGCCCGATCTGGACTCCCCACCCCCCCTCCCCCGGGGGAATGGGTTAGACGACTACTTTACGCAGCCGCGGTGCTAAAAGGTCCTACGATACTGAGCCATCCTTGCTTTGGGGGCAGCCTCTATGGGCTTCAATACCGCCAGGCCTCTGGGAAGTGCCCTGAATTTAGTTGCCTCTGGTGCCAATTCAACTTTGAGGCTGGCTGCATGCGACTTACACTTGGTGCGAGTCACAGCTTCCCCCTCACGCCCGGGGGAACAAGGCTAGGTTTGCGGTGTTTTGCCTCAGCTCCCACCCGCGGGGACTTGTTGGTGTGGGACCCACCCTCGCATACACAACAAGAAAACAAGGTACCTTGCTCTGGCCAGTCCCAGAGCTCTTGGATATCCCTCAATCCAGCTGTGTTTTCCAACCCCAGATTCTCTTGGGCTTATCCCCAAACCGGCAAAATTTTTATTCCATCCTGAGTACTCTCGAATTTTCCCCAATACCTTTTATTTTTCCCCAATAGATTATGCCAAGAAAACCCTCTTTTAACCTTTTATTAATTTAATTTTTTTCCCCAATTAATTACCTTTTTATTTTCCTCCCCTGTGACAAATTGAGGCGAATAATTTGATTCAGCCTTTTTAAGGTCAATTAGAATTTTATTAATTACAGCAAGCAGTAGCAAGCAAAACAGCGCTGGGTGGGTAGGGGTCTCCAAGCCGCCCCTCCTGCAGTGTCCCACACTGCAGTGCCCCACACCCCACCCCCCTTATTCAGTCTCTTTTATAGTTTCTTGGAGGTTTCTTCATTCGCGTCTCTTGCGATAGCGGTGGGCGTAGCTTGAGCATCCCTCTGCATCGTGTCTGCATTGAGTCGAGGCAGGTGATCGTTGGTTTCACAATCGGCTCCGGACAGTGATGGGCGTACCCGGAGCACTCCTACGTTGTCTAGTCCGGTGGCCGTTGCCTGGTGGTCGTTGATTTCATAATCAGCTCCGGCCATCCTCCAACATCCTTAGCCTGTGTCTACAAGAAAAGCTAAAAAAAGCTCCCTATAAGGTGATTAATTATACTTGTGATCTTGCGTTTTGTAATATGTCTATAGCCTTGCAATATGCCTGTAGCCTTGCGGTTTGTACCAGTTGCTTCTTTATCGTCCTTTTTTTTTTTTTAGTAAAACCCACAAGTTGCTGTTTCCCAACTTCACAGATGCTTCCCCTATCTCCTAACAAGCAAGCTAGTCCCTCATACTTTAATTTTAGATTTCCTCCTTTAATATTCCAATTCTTTTGATGAACAAACAAGTTACCACAGTTTATCACATCCCCTACCAAGGGGTTCCACTCTTTCCCTGAGACCCAGTCCCAGTTTCCCGTGGGGGTTTCTCTCACTCTTTTCACCACTCGCTTCGTCTCTTTACTGGCCGCTTTTCTCGCGAAAAAGACGGAAACGCAGCATGGGAGACTACCGCTCTCGCTTAGCAGGTCTGGGATAACCAGCCCGCCTCTCATTCACACACATTCATCCCCCCTTTATCCACCCCGTCCCAACAAATACTTACCTATCCTTTGTCCTTGGGTCTTTGTTCTTCGTGTACACTTTAGTCTTAGGGGCTAATTACCGCGGTTTTAGGGAATCTCTTCCCTTTTCTTTGTTTTATTGCCCCCTTTTGTCCATCGGATCGTAACCTGCGTCTGTCGGCCACACCAGGGGAGTACAGTGAGGCTGCCTAACAGGGCAGGACGCGTCTCCCCCACTCTGACTCGCCTAAGGCACCGGCAGAGAGGTGTTAAGAACCATCCTCTGCTACCATAATTGTGAAAAACACCAATCACTTGGTTTTTAAAATTTTAAAACTTTAATAATAATAAAATGGTTATAAAAATAGTAATACAATAAGAGTAATAAAAATTTAGAGTTAGGACAATTACAAGACAACAAAAAGCAAAGAATTACGGACGTCTGGATGCTCTCGGGCACTTAAGCCACGACAAGCATGCCTTGTGAACAAAGGAATAACCTTAAAAGCAATAGCCTGTTGCATATACAAAACACTTCATGATGATGCACATATTTTATTTAAAACAAGAAATTCGTCTGGTACTTGTCAAAAAGTTTCTGTTAATCCCCAGGCGCGTTTGAGTCTCAGTCAGGCTTGAAGAAGTTCGTTTCTGTTGATAAGGAAAGCCATAAATTCCTCTTCTCTGGAAAATTTAGGGGTTTCTGTAATTGTTATCCTTGTGCGAAGAATTCCTTGATTATCTCATCTCTTTCTTGAGCTAGTTAAAAAGTATCTTACATAGTATAGTTTCTATTTTAACATTGTGTTATAACCTAAAAATACATTCAACACACTACTTGAGAGAATTAATACAGCATAACTTTCCAACATTACACATGTAATATTCATTGTAACTATTGCAAAAAGCCAATCATAAATTATGCATTTTTCACACTTTGTTCACAAGGCATGCTTGTTGTGGCTTAAGTGCCCGAGAGCATCCGGACGTCCGTAATTCTTTGCTTTTTATTGTCTTCTAATTGTCCTAACTCTAAATTTTTATTACTCTAATTGTATTACTATTTTTATAACCATTTTATTATTATTAAACTTTTAAAATTTTAAAAACCAAGTGATTGGCGTTTTTCACAGCGCGGTCCCACGGGAATTCCTCAGAGACCTTTTGTTTCAGCTTTGAGATTGTGCACGGGATCTCTCCTTTTCACAAAATGGCGGCATCCTGCACCCTTCTGCCGTACAGCAAAATGGTGGTGCCTTGCACACCTCTTCCGTACGGCAAAATGGCGGCGCCCTGGGTACTTCCGCAAACAATGCATACGTACTTCCGTCGACGCCATTTCGCGACCAACACGACATTCAACCTGCTGCTTCAGCGCCACCTCCGGCCGGTTCTATTATTGCACCCTCCAATTCAAATAATATACAACAAATGCAACTACCATTCCTTATACAGAAGGAGAAGGAATGAATACAGCTTCGAAGCATGAAGAAGGAGCATCTTTGCAGGACACAAACCCACAAAATGCAGAGAATTAGTCCCATTTCCTCATATTCCAGAAATCATCTCAAATAATAATACAAAAGATCCTTCAAGAAACCCATCAAATTCTACCAAGTGGGCAGAGATTAGAAGAAAAGCATTAAAGGAAGGAGATTTTGACATGGTATCAGCACAATTAATGGCCATGCTGATAAAATATGGCAGACAAAATGCAAATCCCAAATGGATGCCACTGGCACACTCTCCCCCTCCTCTTTGCACCCAAAACACCTCTTTGACAGCCCTGTTCACAGCCCGCCACATGCATTGAAAAAGGCATGGCAAAATGAGCAGAAGAATTACAAGCCCTACTAAAATATAAAAAGCTGTTTTCAAAAGTTCCCTCCACAATGGTGAGAGGTCAAAAAAATCAAACATACCATTCAACCAAGACCCAGTAACTTCTCCGAGTTTGGCTATACCTTCTTGCAATTGCTTTATGTCTTCATGAATCAATTTTGAATGATCAGACAAGTTCATGCAGCACATCCCCTCAAATTCTTCACACCCGTGCCCATGTGTCAGCAATAAATAATCAATTGCTGCTCTGTTTTGAAGAGTTGCTCGTCTTACACTGTTGATGTTTGTTAACGTGTTACTCAGTGCAAGAGAGACAGCACGAGAGTGCTTGCTCAACCCAGACCCCATTTGATCCAATTGAGTCAAGGCTACTTCTGATGCTGTTTGTGGTGAGAATATTGCAGCCACAATTCTCTGAGCCTTGTTCTATGTGTGAACATTATCATCACAACGTGGATCATATTGTTTAACTTCTCTTTTCCCTCTATGTTTTTGTTCTTTCAAAATTGTCAAATCAGGTATTAACAATGAAATTTTTCCGATGCTGCATGGACCACCTTTGGCATTTGCAGGGATAGCAGGCCAAATTCTGTCCCCACAAATGAAAAAAATTCCTCGCGGCAATTGCGCTGGAACTTGGGAGGATGGTTTGTCTGACACCTTGGTGTAATTGCACCAAGAAGATGCATGTCTGTAAATGAAATGGTTTGGGGTGGCATCAATCGTTTTGTTCTCTGTTTGTGTCACTCCTGTAAGGCCGAACTTTATACAAAAATTCATTTCCACCGAACCAAGAATTTCCAATTCCTGAGGCTCAAAAGGAGCCACTGGGAGAAATTGTGTCCAAACATGCCATCCGTCCACAGGATTCAAAATGACCTGCGAAACCTTTGGAGGGATGTCCTTTGGAATTGTCCATTCGTTCACTGGTAAGCCTACCAAACATGTTGAAAATGGTTTTTCGGCCTTGAGTGTGTCAAACAGATGGTGTCTAAACCTGCTGCATTGGCCAAAGTTTCTCAAACATTTTCTTTTGGTTGGATCATGTGCAAATCTGCCAAATTGTCCAAGGCAATTGAATTGCCTAAGGCAATTGATAATAGAATGAAACACAAAACCAACATCTGGACTTTGCAATGCAATGACATCCAAGTCCTGAAGCTCTTGATTGAAGAGATGTTCACGGTCTTGATGTTTGCTCACGTCTGCGTGCTTGCCTCTTTGTTTTCGGATTCAGTGTCTGCTTGCATCTGGGTTTGATATGGCTTCACGTATCTCGCCGAAACCCACTTCGGTCCTCGCCCTGTGGAGACACAAGCGAAACCCTTGCCTCAAGTTATTAATTTGAAAGGGCCTTTAATCTGTCCTGATTCTGGGTTTCTGATCAAAACTAAAGTATTCTCCCTTAGTTTTGCCTGTTTACTGTTTGAAAAATGCCTGAGAATTGGTGGAGTGGGCTCTGAAAAAGAGCTGTTTAGAAAATTCAGCACATACAAAGCCTTGTTCAACCGCATGTGAGGCGTTGCCTCTGCCTCCCCCCTTTTCTGTTTGTCCAAAAGGGATTTCATGGTGTGATGTGTTCTTTCAATGATTGCTTGACCTGTGGGAGAATGGGGAATACCAAAGGTGTGTCTGACACCCTACATTTTCAAAAATTTGTCAGGCACTTTCCCTATATAAGTTGGACCATTGTCTGTTTTAATTTCTTGTGGCACCCCTAATGATGCAAATGCTTGTAAAAAATGTGGACAGGCATGTTGTGAGGTTTCTCCTGTGTGCAATGATGCAAAAATCACTCCCGAAAAAGTGTCAACTGAAGCATGAATGCTTTTGAGTTTTCCAAAAGATGGATATTTTGTGACATCAGCTTGCCACAACTGGAGACTTTGCAATCCTCTTGGATTAACAACTCCTGTGGATGCAGGTGGTTGCACAAGCTGACAGTCTGGACAAGCACTAATGATTTCCCTTGCTTGGCTTCTGGAAATGTGAAAGGATTCCATCAGTGCCTGTGCATTCTGACGAAAAAATGCGTGGCTCAATCTTGCTTGTTCAAAAATGTCTGGCAATGTCTGTGAAATGGGCATGGTTAGTTCGTCTGCATGAGCATTCCCTTCTGCCAAGAATCCTGGAAGAGAGGAATGTGCTCTGATGTGGGCAACAAAGTATTTATGTTTTCTGCCCTCTAATAATGTTCTCATGCACAGTAAGTATGAATATAAAATTTCATTGTTTGTTTCTCTCAGAAGTGACCCTTCCAGTCTTTTGACCACATTTGCAATGTATGTGGAATCTGTGATCAAATTGAAGGGTTGCTGAAACAATTCAAAAGCTCTGGTCACTGCTGCTAATTCCACAATTTGTGGTGAGCCCTGCACAATTTTTATGTCTGACTCCCATTCCCCTGTATTTGAGTTTTGCCATGTGATTACCGATTTGTGAGTTTTTCTCGAACCATCGGTAAACACAGTTATCGCATCCAATGGTTCCTCACTTATTTTTGGCTTTTCCCTAAAGCTTATTTTTGCATTCAGTAATCTATGTTTTGGAAGACGAATTGAACAAACACCAGGGTATTCTAACAAGGCGATTTGTAAACCTTTTGATTTCTGTGATGCCCAATCAAAATACTGTTTCTTCAAGGGTAGATAGACTACTGAAAAATCTTTGCCTGCCATTGTCAGCAACCGTGTCCTTGCTTTTATGATAATTTGAGCTGTCATCTCCCGATCCGTGAGGATTGTTTTTGGGGATCTGTAAGATAGAAAAACCCACTCTATAACCAAGAGAGGATCTCTTTGAGATGAGTCCCACTGAAGAATCAAACCATACAACTGTATTTTTTCCCCCAACACTGCTAGATAAAAAGGCAGTGAAGTCACAAAACAATGCGCTTGTCTTTGTTGAATGATCTTTGCAATTCTCTCAAGGGTTTTCTGTGCCTCGGGTGTGAGAGTTCTGGGATATTTAATGTTGTTGTCCCCTCTCAGAAGGTTGAACAGTGATTCGAGATCGTCATCATCCAGCTGATTTCTCCTAGAAGTTGTTGCAGGTCCTGGAGGTTGTTGATCTCTGAAATGAGTTCTATTTTTTGAGGTCTGATGGTCTGCTCCGTGATCTTCCATCCCAAATATTTCTTGGTGCAATCTCTTGAATTTTTGAAGTGCTGGTTTCCAGTCCTACTTTTTGCACTTCTGCAACCACACAGTCACAAACCTTTTGAAGTTCCTGTTGTGTTGGTGTCTGTTGCAGTGTGCAGCTACGCAAACGGAGCAAAAGGGCTTTGTGAATTTGAGATGGGAGTTTCTGTTTCCTAAACCTAAAGCTGGAGTTTCTATTCTGTATTTTTACGTGTATTCATCCTTCCCCCTGGAGTTATTCCCATTGGATTTTACCTATAATGTATTCACACTGGGCATTGTTCTATTGGTTTCACCTTATCACTTATTTTCCCCTGTATAACCTGTAACTCAACCCCTGATCATGGTCACTTGTATGTGCGGCGATTGAGCAAATACAACCTACTTTGGACTGCACAACAAGTGTCCAATCTCTTGAGTCTCTTTATCCCGGTCTTGATCGCACTCTCTAAACAGCTTTGTCCATATCAAACGAACCCACAAAGGTGTTTGTTGCCTCTCTCTCTCTCCGGCTGCTCCTGGAAGCACCTGGCCAGCGCCCCGGGAAAGTGGAACGGGCGAAAACAAGGAAGTCGGAGAGAGAAGAAAAGAACGAAAAGCAACAAGTGGCGCCCGAATGCGTGGCTTTGATGCGGGAACTGTTTTCATAGCGCGGCAGATAGCGCTCTGGTTTGGGGCTTTTCCAGACGCTGATTTCCACCGCCGTCACTGCGGGAGACACGGCCCCTGGCGCCGCCACCATTGAGTCGCCAGCGCCAGAGTCCGCCCGGTGGGAAAAGCCGCTTGGACCACGTCGAGTCCGAGGGGGCTTCTGCTCCCTCCGCTCAGCCCCGCAGCGCTATCGCCGCTGAGAAACTCTTCTGGCTCCTGCTGGGTTCCGGGTTTCCAGCGGAGCGAAGACGCAGCTTCTGCACACCCCAGAAAACGACTTCAGACCGGGAACCGCTGTTGTTTTTTGTTTTCTAAGGGTCGATGGATCGGTAAGATTCAAAACTAACGCGGGAAGGCCCCGGTTAGTGGATCTGGGTGGAGGTACCCCCGTTCCCGCGGAAGGAAAGGGCACGCAAGCGCGCAGCGTGCGGGGTGCCGCCGTCGGGTTTTAGACTTTTTTAGGTTTTTTTTCTTTGTTTTTTCAGCAGCAGGCGGGTGAGGCTTGCTGGTGGGTAACATGGGTGAGAAGTTGTCCAAACAGCAAAAAGAGATTTATTACCAAGTAAAAGTAACCCTGACAGAGTCGGGAGAAAGTTTTTCTAAAAGTTTTGTGTAAAAGTTTATAAAGTGGTTGATTTTAAAGTTTCCAAACGTCTCAGCTCAGGATGTGAGGCAGAAAGTTTTTTGGAAGGGGGTTGGCACAGTTTTAACGGAAGGCACCAAGAAGGGGGATCCTTCAGTGAAAAAGGGTTTCATGAGGATCTTTTTGTTAGTTTATGACATTATTAAAGAGGGTGCAGACAGTCGGGAAACGCGGGAAACTGAAAAGAGTCCATCTGCTTTAGTTCCCCCATCTCCCCGACTCCCACAGTCTGAAAATGCTAATTGCTCTGTTGAAACTTCTGTTCCTAAACCTTCTTCTGATTCTTTTCACAGTTTTGGCTGTTCCCAAAACTTCTGTACTCCTTCTAACCCCTTCCCTCACCTCCCACGGAACGAACCCCCACAAGATGGTGGCGGCCACGTGGCGGGGGTCTTTGTCTCATCACAAGATGGACAAAGAAGCGCGGCGGGAACTCCTTCTTCCCAGGTACCCCCCCCCCACCAATCCCTGACCCTCCTTCCCTTTGTCCTGGCCCCTCCTCCTCCTCTCTTGCGGCAGACCAAACTCCTCCCAAGTGCTATTGCAGGCCTCCACCCACAGCACCGCCCCTCCAGGTGGTTCCTTCAGCTCCACCCCTCGAGGTTCCATCACCCAATCCCGCCCCGCTCGACATGGCATCACCCACCTCAGCCACTCCCACACAAACCTCCACCCCCGAGCCTCCGGACCCTGCCTCCCCTCCTCCTGTTTCCCAAGGCCCGGCCTCTGGTTCCCATGGTGATGGGAAAGTGGGGATGCTGAAGCTGGGAAACAGAAAGCAGGCAAGGATTCAAACTCCTTGTTTCTCGCGCCAGTGTTGTACAACGCGAGAGGGCAAAACCCCAGATGGGAACCACTTTCATACGAAAGCATAAAGGAACTCTGCAAAACAAAATGTGAATTCGGACAAAAAAGCGAATTTTTTAAGAGCATGTTAAAAGCAACTTTCAATTCTAACACCTTAGTTCCCACTGATTTAAAGCGCTTGTTCAGTTGCTCGCTCCCTCCATCAGAATACAGAATGTGGGAAAGAACTTGGAAAAGGTTTGCAGGAGACCTTCTTCCAGGAATTTTGCAGAGTCCCGATTATGCAACAGATATAGAGGATGATGAGATCACCCTCGAACATCTTGTAGGTGAAGGGGACTGGAATCAAGCCCAAAAGCAGGCAGCAGGGATTCCAAAACCAGTGTTAGATCTCACAAAAGACGCAGCAGAACGGGCATTTCTTAGTATGCCCTCAAAATAACCTATAATACCTTATATTGCTCTCAAGCAACCTGTTTCAGAGCCATTCATGGATTTTGTTGATCGAGTGAGAGACACGGTCGAGAAAAAGGTGGAAGGGCAAGAAGCACGAGATGAAATCACATTTGAAATTGTCACCACAAATGCAAATTATGCCTGTCAGAGAGTCATCATGGCTCTTCCAGCGTCACCTCCACCTACGCTGGATCGGCTCATCGAGGAGTGCACAAGAAAAGCCACACTGATGGCAGAGGACTTGGTGGAAAGTCCTCAGGAAAAAGTGGTTGCTCCAACATCAGCAACCCCAGAAACTCCAACATCGAGTTCTCCTCCTCCCAAACGCATGTGTTATTACTGCAATGAGGAAGGCCATTTCATCAGCCAGTGCCCCTTTCAGGGGACAGCGCCTCCTCATGGCGGGAGGGAGGGGGGGGAGAATTCTCCAACCAGCAAAAAAACTAATTGGGGACCGCAGACCTACCCTGCGTGATGATACAAATGGGGTGGGTCAAGGGGTTGTTGGAGACCCCACAGATGACGCAGTGGCGTCAAACAGGAAACGCCCCAAGGGAGGAGGAGAACCCCAATTCCTGTTTTTCCTTTATACTGGCAGAATTTTTATAGTTAGTTTACCCTGTTGTATGATTTCATTTTTCTTTCAGATTAGCAGGATGTCAATTTCTAAGTTCCTGCTCCTTGTTTGGCTCCAGAAAATGACCTTCTACCTGTCCACAGGGGACGCATGGATCATCCCTCAGCCACGGAAAAATGTGTGGGTCACCCTTGCCCAAGCCGTGAAACAAGAACACCTGTGTTTAGCCACTGCCTCAGCAGAAAATCCAATGTCCACATGCCTGGTAGGGATTCCAAGCAAGGGGCAAGAATTTCCAAATTCTTTGATTCATTTGCAAACTGAGTTGAATGAAAACAATCCCCCGAATATCTGGGCAGAGTTCTACAAGCACAAGGATGTTGTAGAACGTGTTAAAATACCTGTTCAGAATCCCCTGCTCCTGTGGCAAAAGTTTGTTCTAGACTTGCCCGCTGCTGATGGGGAGCCCCAGGAATTAGAACTACTGGGCTCCACAAAAGCTGAATTTTGCGTTCAATTTAATTTTTCACCAGATAAAGAAATAAAACTATATGTACAGGTCAGACAATACAAGATGGAATTCAGAGCGGGCCAATGGTGCACAGCTGTTGCTGTTTTAGAGGTCCCTAGCACCACGGATTTCTATCCCCGCAAGCTGGAAAAGGGAATGTTTTTCATCTGTGGGGATAGAGCATATCCAGGAATCCCTTCTCATCTGGTTGGAGGTCCATGCACTCTGGGGCGTCTTTCCCTTGCTTCCCCCAACATGACTCAAATTCCAATCGGGCAAACGAAAAGTGAAACAAAAATTACCAAACGGAGTGCAAGTCAATTTGATGAACATTGTGACGCTGAAATTTACCATTGGGCAAAATCTAAAAGGGTTGCCGTCTCTGTGTTCCTACCATGGGTAGCGGCAGCCAAAGCATTGAGTGAATTAGGCAATTTGGAATGCTGGGTGACGAAGCAGGCAAGCTTAACATCAGCAGCCTTGAGTGACCTGCTTGCAGACGAGGAAATTACCAGGAAAGCCACCCTGCAAAACAGGGCAGCTATCGATTTCCTGCTGTTGGCACATGGGCATGGATGCAAAGAATTTGAGGGATTGTGTTGCTTTAACTTGTCATCAAAAGGCCAAAGTGTTCAATCGTCCATCCAGGAGATTAGAAACCTCATTGGCAGCGTGAAGCAGGAGAATGAGGACTGGTTCAAGGGCATGTTTAAGGGCTGGGATCTTTCTGGGTGGGTGTTGTCCCTTCTAAAGGACATTTGTTATTTTGTAGTTGCAATTTTTTTAGTTTTGCTATCATTTGGGATTCTCAAGCGAATAATTTTTAGCATTGCTTCCTCCAAGTTTGCAGCCTCCACACCTGTTGTAGTTGCTGCTGCCACCACGGGAGGAGAATGGTGGGAAGACGGAAAACAAGACAACACTGCAGTTTGATAGCCGCAGTTTCTCCTTCCCCCAAAGCTCCGTTCATTTTATTAAACAAAAAAGAGGGAGATGTTGCAGTGTGCAGCTACGCAAACAGAGCAAAAGGGCTTTGTGAATTTGATATGGGAGTTTCTGTTTCCTAAACCTAAAGCTGGAGTTTCTATTCTGTATTTTTATGTGTATTCATCCTTCCCCCTGGAGTTATTCCCATTGGATTTTACCTATAATGTATTCACACTGGGCATTGTTCTATTGGTTTCACCTTATCACTTATTTTCCCCTGTATAACCTGTAACTCAACCCCTGATCATGGTCACTTGTATGTGCGGCGATTGAGCAAATGCAACCTACTTTGGACTGCACAACAAGTGTCCAATCTCTTGAGTCTCTTTATCCCGGTCTTGATCGCACTCTCTAAACAGCTTTGTCCGTATCAAACGAACCCACAATGGTGTTTGTTGCCTCTCTCCGGCTGCTCCCGGAAGCACCTGGCCAGCGCCCCGGGAAAGTGTCACCGGGCGAAAACAAGGAAGTCGGAGAGAGAAAAGAACGAAAAGCAACAGGTGTCTTCGTTTGAAAAGACAGGAGTCTGTGAAGGAAGGCAAGGGCCTCCCGTGAAATGGAAAAGGTAAATCCCCTCTCTTTAAATTACCACAATTTCAAAATAAAAAGGCTCTGAGGCAGAGATATGGGAATGGGAATAACAGTTCTTTACTAGGAAAAAAACTAAATTAAAAAAAATGTAATTAGTACAAGCAAAACTACTGATAGAGTCAGAAACCTGACACCCTGAGGAGTCAGGGTGTTGGTGATAGTCCAGTTAAATGGTGGCTGCTCCTCCTGCTCCTGGAGTGGCAGATGAAATGCTGCTGAAGCGATGATCCAGTAGAAGGGTGTAGTTTTCTCTGAATGTCTGGTGATAGAGTAGATGGGCCTGGTCTTCCTCTGGGAATCTAGTGAAGAGGCTGAGTTGCTGTCTCAAGAAATGCTGATTTTATGCCGGTAGAGATGCTTGGCTCCTCCCTCTGGGTGGAGCATCTTACAATGGGATGATGTAACTTTCTCAGTCATGCAGTGAGCCATTCAATGGCACATTAACAGAAGATATCTCCCCGGAGGGAGACATTGTTTTTGGAAGAGATAAGAAAACTGCTCAGCAGAAGATACCTGTCCCACCTCCGACAGATGGCAAATAGAATATATGCTTATCTAACAAGCCAGGATAGTTGGTGCTGCAATGAGCAAATCATCCATATAATGAATGATTTTTGTTCCCAGATATTTTTCTCGTGCTGGAGACAAAGCTCGAGCCATGTACCATTGACAGATACTTGGCGAGTTCTTGAGGCCTTGTGGAAGAACGGTCCAATGATACCTTTTGCAGAGGCTCCTGTCTGTTGATGCTTGGGATGGAGAATGCAAGTCGAGGAGCATCATCTGGATGAAGTGGAATGCTAAAAAAGCAGTCCTTGAGATCAATGACCACAAGTGGCCAATCTCTCAGAATCATTGAGAGGGAAGGAAGTCCCAGCTGAAGTGGTCCCATGTCCTCAAGGACTTCATTGATTTTCCTGAGGTCATGAAGCAACCTCCATGAACTGGAAAGTTTCTTGCGAATGACAAACACTGGAGAATTCCAGGGGCTGTTCGTCAGCTTGATGTGTCCTTTTTCCAGTTGTTCTTTGGCCAAGTTTTTCAGAGCACTCAATTTCTTTCGTTCAAGGGGCCACTGATCCACCCAGACAGGATTGTCTGTCTTCCAGATTAGTTTCAGAGTGGTGAGCGCCACAGTGGCCCCCACTAAAAATCCACTTCCAATTTCACGCCCCATTGTGCCAAAAGGTCTCTTCCCCATACTGAGATGGGCTTTTGCACAACGAAAGGACAAATGATTGCTGTTTTCCCTCCTGGTCCTGAGGCAACAATTGCATTTGCGCTTTGCAGACATATGGAGCTTCCCCCTATGCCTGAGAGAGAACCCAAGGGTGCGACTAAATCCCATTCCTGGGGCCAAAAGATGTATGATATGACTGTGACATCAACCCCTGTGTCAAGTGTCCCTTGGATGGTGATTGACTTTTTGCCACAGGCCAATTGACAGGCGACGATGGGTCGATGTCGACCTATGTGTTTCACCCAGGAAGCATGAACTTCCACATGGTCGCCAGAAGGAAAGTCCTGATAATCAAACACTGGCATGACTTGTTCCGCTGCATGAGGTGGCAAAGCAAGAGCCTTGGCTATTGGGGTATTTTCTGGAACAATCAATGGTGGTCAAAGAGGTTTAGCTAAAACTGTCAACTCTTTGTTGTGTTTTGCCGAGATGATCGAAGGATAAATGATGAGTCCA
The DNA here is from genome assembly GCF_024509145.1 of Vidua macroura. Lineage (NCBI taxonomy): Eukaryota > Metazoa > Chordata > Aves > Passeriformes > Viduidae > Vidua > Vidua macroura. The sequence goes on along the minus strand of NW_026530535.1, from coordinate 1,982,207 downwards.
AGAATGCTGCTTCTATCTTTACCTATAATTAAAAAGCCTTGTCTTTTTGACGCTGTTCCAGTGACACCTGTGTGTATCACTGCATAATTTTCATCCATGAAACATGTCATTTTGGAAGCTGCCAGGATGCGCTGTGCTCCTGGTGGCAACAACTCTGGATCACTGGGGATCCTGCAAATTGGCCTGCTGAGGGAGTCTGCTCGACGTTCTCCGATATTTGTCCTGTTTGCAGGATTTGATCCTGAGTCATTGCCATCACTTATGTCGTCGCACGCTGGCGATTTGTGCTCTTTTTTGAGTTTCCCGGGACAGGTAGAGGTTTTCTGTCCACATCCGTTAGAGAATGGCATTCACTCGCGAGATGCTTTCCCCTTCTGCATCTTGGACAAATGTTTGTCGACTGCCCAGTCTTTGCGAGTTTTGGACAATTTTTCTTAAAATGTCCATAGGCCCGACATTTGTAGCACTGTCCCTCTGATTTGCTTTTCTTTTGAAGCGTTGAGAGAACCTCTTTGAAGTTCTCATTTTGTGCCTGGATGATTTTCTCCATCTGTTCTCCAACGATGGATGCAACATGTTGAGATGTTCCCACCTTGCTGCACGCTTCCACTATCTCCGCCAGAGAGGGTTGGCCTGGCATTGCGTTGACGACTCGCCCGCATTCTGGGTTGGCATTTGCAAATGTAAGGCTTCAGAGCAAGTGTGGTTTCACTGCCTCCTCAGTAACTTGTCTGTCCACTGCTTGTGTGAGGCGGTCAGTGAATGAAGAAAAAGGTTCAGAAGGACCTTGCTTGATATCTGTATAAATGGTTTCTTGAATTCCTGCTGGTGCAATTTGCATGATTGCTTTTCTTGCAGCCTCTTTGATGTCATTCAGCACCTCTCGTGGAAGTCGCGCTGCTTGTTGAGCTAGATTATCATTTGGAGGATCACCTGCCATCTGCGCCACAGTGATAGCTGTGTTTGGTCCGCCTTGGTATCTGGCTCTCAGCTCACCAAGAGCTCTTCTCCATCTTGAGTCCCACACGAGAGCTTATGTGTCGGTGAGAATCATTGACACAATGGACCTGATATCATATGGTGTCATATCATATATATTAAAAGTGCTTTTTAAAAGTTGTTTGAAATATGAAGATCCGAAGCCATTATCTCTTATTGCTTTGATCAGGTCTTTGACAATATCATGCTCCAATCGTTCCAGTCTTGGATTTTCTCCCTGTGCATCATAATTCACTGGCATGGCAATGTGCCTTGTACCAGTCATGTGGAAATCTTTTCCTTTCAACGCCTTTTTCCTGATTTCTGTCCAATCTGTCATTATAGGTGTCAGTGTTTTAGGTATTTGTAATTCCACGGGTATCTGCTTGTAAAATGGAGTCAATTGTTGTGCTTGCTGCCATGCAGCAGCTTGTCCTATCTTGGGATTCGCTGGCATCAGTGGTATTTCCACGCTTTGCTGAGCTGCAGGCGCTGCATTTCCAAAGAATGTTGGCAGTCCTGGTGTTTCCCTTGGTCCTGGATGAGGAACATTTGCGGCTGAAGAAAAAGCACTGCTGCTTTGCATTGAATGAAAAGTCTGCGTAAATTAAGTCACCAAATCCGGACGAGATTTCAAGGCTGTATCAATATACTGCAAAAGAAATAGTCTCACAATATCCCCTGGTATCAGAATCGATTGTCCCTGCCTATATGAACCAGCAGCTCCTGGCGTTGAAACCATCCAAGCTGGGACACCCTCTGAAGCAGTAATATGCAGCATGTAATCCTGTTGCTGCGCTTCAGTAGGAATGTCCTGAGCCCCATGACGTTCAGGAGCCAACGGTTGTTCTATTTGCTGCACAGGATACGTTTTTCCTGGAGTAGTCTTTCTTTTGTAAGAAATCGGAAAATACTATTGTAATGTTTGTTGTAATGTTGTAATCCCGCCACTGGGTGGCGCTGTTGCCCGCTCGGCTGGGCTTCACATGGTAAAGGGTTGCTGTAACGTTGCAGTCCCGCCACCAGGTGGCGCTGTTGCCCACCAAGGCACCCGTGACAGGGTGGTGCCTTGAGGAACGTCTCCGCCCTGATCACGCCCCGTCTCTGCCTATGATGCCACGGGGATGTGGGAAGGAACGCCCCCATCGTGGCCACGCCCCACCTGCTTTGGCTCTGGCATGGCTGCGCCCTCGGGAACTCCCTCTTCCTCCCCCCGGCCGGCACCCGTGCTGCCCCGATCCCGTCCTGGGTCCGCCCCGCTTCAATCCCCCCCGGGCTCGTCCCTCCGGGCTCCATGGCAACGCCTACACCCGGCGCGAGTGTCCCCCGCTCCGCTAGGGTCCTCTCCGGGGCCCCCGCCACCGCCGTTCCCGCTCCGGCTTCCGGGTTTGACATCATCAGCTTATCGGGTTCCGCCGCCGCCGGCGCTCACCCCGCGGCTGCCGCGCATGCCTCGGGCGGCTGGCCGGCGTCCGCTGCCATGGTGTCCGCCGCGCGGGCTTCCATCGCGGCCGACGAACAGGTGTTTACATTTTATACTAAAAACTACATGTACTATGTTTACAATAACGTGCCAATATCTATCATATATGTTGGACAGTGTGTCTTTATCTTAAACCAATAGAAAAGTGTCACCATCACAGCAAGACATGGAGAGCAAGAAGGAGAAGAGGGTCAGGACACACCCAAATCCCTCCATCTTGTCCCCTCGAACCCCATTTTAAAAAGCCCCAAAATTCTACTTTTTCATCCTGTGTTAATTCAACTACCACATTACTCAAACCCTTCTGGCTTGTAATTCCTCATACAAAGTTGGCAGTTTTTTCCATTGGCTGAAATCGAAGCCACAGGTGTTTTTGACTTTGTGCCAAGGTCTCCAAGCCCCCTGCCAGGGTCTCGAGACAGCCACGGCAGTCAGAGGGATGTCCTGGGTTCCCACAGCACACAACATAATTAAAGGCTTGAGACAGGCAATAAAAGAGAGTGGTTTAAGGTCTCCTTACTTCAAGCAATTATTAAAAGGCACCTTCTGTAATTAGGCTCTGGTTCCTTGTGACTGCAGATACATTGCCACCACAATTTTAACATATTCACAATGCATGCTATGGGAAGTCAAATGGAGAAGAGTTCTCACTGCATTAATAGAGTCTTATGCTGGAGGCCCAAATAGAAACCTCACATTAGCAGAATTGGCAGGAGACGCTCCTCATGGTAAACCTGAGGACCAAGCTGCAGACCTGCCTCAAGATGTGATTGCAGATATCAAGGAAGCAGCTCAGAAAGCCATTCTGCAAATCCACCCTACGGGGATCCCAGAGGACATTTATACAGAAGTAAAGCAAGGAATATCTGAGCTGTTCACCTCCTTCATAGATCACCTTACTCAAGCAGTGGAAAGGCAATGCAGTGATGAAGTGGCACATCCTCATCTACTTTGAAGCTTAGCTTTCGCAAATGCCAATGAAGAATGCAAACGCATAATTAGTGCCTTACCTGATCCACAACCAACCTTGCCTCAAATGATAGAAGCCTACAGCAAGGTAGGCACTCTTCAACATGTAGCAGTGATCCAAGCAAACGTCTTGGGGAAACAATCTGGGAAACTTCTAGAAGCAGCAGATCAAAGACTCAAAAAAACCCTCGCAGCTCTCCATGTAACTCCTCAACAAGATAATTCCATGGAAATAATGGCAGCAGAACTCCTTACACAGGACCATATGCTGCTTTCCCAGCAACCCAGATTATTATCCTCAGGTGTGCAATGCGAATTGGCAACTTCCAAATTAACATACTTAATGAATGAGAGTCATGCAGTGATATCCACAGGAGTCACTGGAACATCATGGAAAAGGCAAGAATTTTTAATTATAGGCAAAGACAGAAGCAGCATTTCAGGGCTCATCATATTTCTGTCAGTCATTTCAGCGAACCATAATGAAGAATTAACAGTTTTGGCCCAAGCCTTACAATCTCCTTTGATTGTTCCGGAAAATACTCCGATAGCCAAGGCCATCACTCTACCATCCAACGCAATAGAGCAATGAGTCATGCCAACAGTGAATCAGCAAGCATTCTCTGAAAGTGAAGGCATAAAGGACAATAGGAGACAAAGATAATAAAGTTTAATGGCCGGGTGCTTGGCATTCAGCCAAGAGCACACTTGCTATTTCACAGACACCCTTTACTATTGCATCAGCCTACTGCATATTCATAAACAATTATGCATATTTAAACTTTTCCCCAAACTAGTTTACATGTTCCAAGAACTGTTTAGCATGGCTCCTCCTCGGGTCTGCCTTTTTAGAGCATGCGCATTTCTTGGCTGTGGTTTTAGTCCGTTCTTATTATCACCTCCAGCTTGGGCTTTGGTCCATACTTTCTACAGATGGTAAGTGCTGATAGTAGCAGGGGTCTTCATCATACGTTCATTGGATGTTTATCCCAACCAAGCAGACAGTTCAATTACCACAAGCATAACTATATCAGCTATTTCATTACGTTTTAGTTAATAGCAAAAATAAAAACTATATCTTTATAGCAAAGTTACTTTAACATTATACTTATGGAATCCATTTTTAATATTTGCGAAAAGCCAATATTATAATATGTATTTATAACAACATAAAGCCTGAATGAATTTTTGTCAAAATTTGCTCATTTAAATTACCAGATACAGCTATTTTGTTATAGAAATAAGAACAATTTTTGGTATATTTTTTTTATAAGTAGTACTGAAGAATGAGTAGCAATTTCATATTATGATTGCTATCAGTTGTAAGCTGTTTAATGCCTTTTTCTTTCCTATTTAGCTAAGATAAATGACAAAGCCTGCTGATTTACAAACCTACACATATTGTTGTATAGCTATTTATAAGACATACATTATTTTTCTAACTACTATTACTAAGAGGTTTTTAAAAAATGTTAAAGAGGCTCTTCCAGTTAAAGGCTGGACCCTGGACAAGTCTTAACCTCAACTAGTGGAGAAATATACCAATAAACCCAAGTGTTTTCTCCACCAAAACTATATTCAAGTGATTCGGACTTGCCAAATTTGGACCTATAAAAACTAAACCTCCTTTTAAAGTGAACTTGGAAAACATACCCAGGAATAGTTCTCCAAGCCCTCACTTTAAAAAGAAGCTTGCCAATTACTACAGACTCTAAGTAATAGTACAATATTTAAGAAATTGATAATGCATTGTTTTAAATCATCATTCTATTTTTCATGTACTACTAATTGTATATACTATCTGATTTATTTTTATTTAGTATAAGTTTATTGTTTTTATTGTTTTGCTTTTATGTTGCCTTCATGTTCATAACGAGAAACACACATGTTATTAAAAAACAAAAAATTAGGGGGGAATATAGCTCCCCCAGAACTTTACACGAATATTTACACAAAAAATTTTCAAAGCAAATCAAATCACATCAAATTTGACCCCTTACCCTCCTGAAGCACCCTTGGAACCCCAAGAATTGGAGCTCCTGAGTTCTGTGAAATTGGATTTTTGTGTTAATTTTAAATACACGGGAAGAAATCAGTCTAAAGCTTGGGATGTTTCTCCCTATAACCCCGTGCAGAAGAATCAAACCTTTTGGTGCAATTACACTTCTGGCAGTCCTTCTAAATCTAGTAATGCTCCCCCTGTGGCTGCCATCAGGAATGTTTTTAGTTTATAAAAATCAAGTCTGACCCTTTAGTGGCTAAGGTTTTCAGCTAAAAGATTCTTTTTAAGATGGGGATGTATGTGATGATTTTGATAATAATTTTATTAATCATGATACCTTGCTTGTTTCAATGTGTGCAGAGATTTATTAATAAGGCCATTAAAGGAGTGTTTTTGGTTGAAAAGAGAAGGGGGAGATATTGGGACACACAAGACAGATTATGGACTTTGGACCTGGTTAGCATAAGAGATTTGATAATCAGGATGCCTTGGCAAGAACAAACAGCTTTGAAGATTGCAAGAAGATTAAATCAGACTGACTTACTGGAAAAGAAAATTACAACAAGACTTCTGCAAGCAAGAGATATTTAAAATACATAAGTTTGTTTATGTGACGATTAACACAATTGTTGTAGTAAAACATTACTAGCCTTCCTAGAATAGTATATAAGCATATGTAGTCCACAATAAATTTGGATTCTGACCATCTCTCAGTCTCCCCATCTCTCTCATCATCGCCGTTAGGCCTACACTCCAAAAGGGAGGGTAGTCATGCCTAGTCATTTAATATGGTCTGTAGTAAGAGAGGAGCATAGGAAGAGGCACTGGGGAGCAGAAGCCCTGTATAAGCACCTAACTCAGGACATCATAGCTCAAAATTTATACACTACAGTAAGACAGGTAACCTGACAGTGTGATCTCTGCCTCCAGACTAATCCCAAAAACACTCCAAAACTGCTAAGGCTTGAGAGGTGGTCAAGGTATTGGTTAAAGAAATAGTACCACGATTCGAGGTTCCAGCTGTTATTCCCTCAGATAGAGGGCTCTATTTTATCTCAAAGTTGGTACAGCAAGTTAGCAATACTCTGGGTATAAATTGGCAATTACATACCCCATATCGTCCCCAATTAAGTGGACAAGTGTAAAAAATGAACCACCTGATCAAACAGCAGATTGTAAAACTAGGACAAGACGTCAATTTGCCTTGGCCTCAGTCTCTTCCTTTAGCTCTCTTATGCATATAGACTAAGCCAAGGGCAAAGGAATGACTGAGTCCTGTTGCATCCCGGGTTTGGGTTCAGATTAGGGGTTCTGATCTTTGTTAGTTTGCCGGTTCTGTGTACCCTCATGCATCCCCCGTGTTCCCCCCCCCCCCCGCGCAGTGGTTAGCTCCAGGCTGCCTGCCATTGGAGCTCGCCCCTGCCACTCCTGTGGCAACTCCCTGCCCACTCCTGAGGATTCTGTGTCCGTCACCCCATTCCCGCGATCCCACTTGCCCCGAAGCCCCGTGCCTGCCCCTGCTGGGTCCCCGTTGGTCACTGTGGTACACGTCATCACCACGGCGTCTGTATTCATTGGGCGGGAGGGCTCCCGTTCTCCCTGTCCCACCCCTATATCATTCCGCAGCTCCCCAGCCCCGGGGCCACTTTCGTCCACGTGAGGTTGGGAGCGGGCTGCAGCTTCTCCATCGTGGCTCTCGCGGCCAATAAAGCATCCAGCCGCCACGCGGACAGATTTGGACATTTTCCCTGCTTCTTCATTTCCTCCCTCGTGCTGACGGCAAAGTGTGGCCAGCCCACCCCAGAGCGTGGCAGCAGAAGCGCCCGGAAATAGCAACAAGCGCCGGCCCTGATGAGAAGCTGAAACGCCCAAGCCAGATGCTCGGGAGCTGACCAGGGCTGAGAAAAGTAACACACTGTCGCTGAGTCCCTTTGAGATCCCGTATGGGCAACCCTATGAGATGCAGAAGGGAACATCAGCACATGTAAGAGAAGAAACTATAACAGAATATATCATGGCCCTAGGGAAACAACTCAATAAAATCAAGAAACATGTACTCGGAACTCGGTGTATGAGATTAGATGGGCCAGTACATGACGTACAACCTAGCAATTATGTCTATGTAAAGTGTCTTGCAGAAAAGACTTTGGAACCACAGTAGGAAGGACCATTCCAAGTGCTCCTCACTTCCTTCATGGCAATTAAGATCAGAGAGCAAGCTGGATGGATACATCACACTAAGATCAAAAAGGCTTCAGTCACCATGGAGAATCAAGCAGATGCAACCTAGAAAGCTGTGGCTGTTGCAATCATAGTCATGGCTGTCACAAATGTCAGTGCAAGACTACCTGTGTATAATGGGACTAGCATGTATGTTTGTCAAGGGAAAGCTTATGACTTTACCTCTCATGAGTCTCTGTGGCAGGTGTTACAAATTACAAATTCAACCATTTGGACAGGGAGAAATCTCCCAAGATGTAAAGCAAAGTTTGTTCAGGATGGAATACACCGAGGACCCATAAAACCCATTTGAATCAGTACTGAATGTTGTGACGAATGCTTAACCAACTGTTCTGAATTCAGTATTGTAGTATCAAGATGCAAAAATACAAATTTCAAGGTTGACTATAATATAACCCAAATTTGTATTCCATCAAATAGAGAGACTAGAACAACTCCACAAACTCTGACACCACGAGAAACCATAGTCACCCAGGCCATGTCCATTCAAACCCCAAAAGAAACAATTCAACCTTTAATCACCAAAATAAGACTTTATGCTATTAAAAAGACAGGCATCCAAAGGCTATTGCTCAATCCAGAGTGGTCCCTGAAGTGAGTAGAGATGGCAATGCAGGTAAATGCTTCTGCCATTCCATCAGAGTGTACTCCATTCCTCAAGATCTCTTTTATGGAATGGATCACTTGGTTGCAAATGCATGCATCTTATACAATCAAACGGAAAAGAGATCTTGCAGGGATATTGGGAAGAGGACTGGGGGTCTTGAACATGATGAATTCAGAGGTGTTAATGAACAAATTGACTGCTACCAGTAATAATATAGTTAAATTGCAACAACCCTTAGTATCATCTTTATTAGCATTAGGTACTAGCCAGTGGAAATTGTCCAAAATATTACCAGAATGGGAAAGCATAGAAGAACAAGATCACAAATTGATAACCAATGCTCTGGAAACAGCTAGTAAAAACATTTCTTTAGCCCTTGGTTGCATACAAGATCAGTTGTGGATGCAATCAGTGGCTGCCTCAATTATTAGGGAAGGTGGGGAAGGTACCTTCCCCACTGAGATTCGCAAAATTGTTTGGGACAATGCTTTGGACTTAGAGAAATCCTGGTAGGTTTTAGTCAATTTCACCTATGACCTTGTAACAAGGGTAGTGACTGCTTTTGTTTTAACTATACACAACACATCAGTAAGTATGATTCACCCAATAGTTGCCTTAAGATTAAACCATGAAGGAGCTGTTCTACATCCTTCTGAACATAGAACATGGGCACGAGAAATTGAAGTGGCATACTGTTAATACAGTCATGTGCTATGAGAAAACAACTAGGGTTCATATGTGAGGGAAATGTAAATGATGACCAAGATATTTGCCTGGATACAGAACAAAGCATTTATCACTTTGAAATTCATTCAATCAACCAGACAACTATGCTCGTGTATATAGGTCAGGGTTGTGTATGTCTCAGAACAGCATGCCCCACTATATTGGTGGATGAGCTCCCTGTGAATGACACACAATCTAATTTGTGCATTTATTACTTTATCAAAATTGAAGGATGTGACTTTTCCTATCGGGCACCTGTTGTATCACATCAATATGTAAAGGCAAATTTGACCACTGTGCAAGACATATCACCTGTGCCCATAAGGACGAATCTCACTTTAGTCAAACAGTTATTAAAACACAAAGACCTTAAAGAAATTCTTAAGGAAATTAAAAACATAGGAAAAAAGACCTTGATTACAATACACCATGACACAGAGACAATAAGGAGAGTCTTTAGAAGGATGAAGGAAGATACATCTCAGCATTGGTGGGATGAACTCTTTAGATGGTCCCCTACTGCAACAGGGATTCTAAACCAATTCTGTCATCATATAATAGTTTTGTTAATTCGAGTTGAATTAAGTTTTGCTTTGTCTTTGGTTATGATTTTTTGGAATTTAAAACTGTCAAGAAGGATGGCCACAATGTCTATTATGTTATCTAATCAACTAGTCAAAGATAGTCATAGAGAATATGATAGGTACCTTAAGAAGCTAAAGAATTTGCGTCACTTAGAAGAAAAGAGGGGAATTGATATGAGAAACATATGTTTATGAAAATTCAAAATTTTAGAAGCATACTGTACTTAGGTGGAGGGAATAGCTTATTTAGCAAGTTTGCAAAAGTACAGAACACAGCTTATAACAGGAATGTTAGGTAGAAACAATTTGCAACAGAACACATAGGAATTTAGTTGCAAAGTAAAAGCTATTAAAAAAAAAGTGTATTGTCTGAACTCAGTAAAGCAAGATTTAGGTATTGTTCGAATCCATAAAGCAGAACCCAAACCAGCAAGAACCAGGCTCCTGGTTTTGGCCAGGACACATTGACCTAGGAGTTAGCCAAACCTCCACAGCACATGCCCAGAGATGAAGGTCAAGCAGCAAACACCTGAGGAAGACTTCTTCATCGAAAGACCCGGGCCCACGACCCCCAGGAGGCCTGGCATCACAGAAGACTAATTATAATATGAAGCGCAAGGAGGTGGAGAGTGGGCGGGGAATGGGCGGGCAGGGAGGTATGGGCTTGTGGGATCAATGTGTACTTAAACCTGAAACCTGTCTCACCAGGTACATATGTATGGTGGAAATATCCCCCATGCATCCCAGCTGGAATAAAACATACCTGCTTTACAATTTTAATTGTAAAGTCCTTATTCACCAACTCACATCCTCAGTACAAACTGCTACTAAGATGCGTGGGGACCCCATGCCTCACACTGCTGCAGTGATTTGGGCATGGGTAGGGCTTGCAAATCTTTATAGTCTCCTGGTCTCACTCTGCCTGCAGTCACTTAGCAGGTTTATTACAAAACATGCTCCATGCTGGCAGATTCAGGGCCACAAGGAAGGAAGAGGGATGAGGAAGGAAGCAGGTGGGAATGGGCACTCCCCTCACTACTCCTTCAAAGACTTCTCCGTTCCTGCCCCCAGGTACAGCCATTGCTCCATGTCCAGATGCAAAGCAGAGACAGAGAGGGATGCCACACCATTACCACCACAGCCTGCGCATAGGCGAGAGTGCAGCAACAGCACTCCTGACTCCTGCCTTGTGTGAGATGAGCTCAGACTCATATCACATGTTGGAGGAGGCAGGGTCATGGGACTGTCTACAATCATACATCCTGCATGTGGGGATGCAGAGGGGATGGAAGGTGCGGCCAGCCCTCCCTGCTCTGTAACTGAGCGCTGCGGTCACAGGGAAGATGTTCTCCAGCCAGCCCACTCCCCGAGACCAGTGGGCAGTCACAAAAGCGGCCACCCCCGGATCTCTACTGAGTCCTCCCGGGTGGTGGTGCTTACAGGGGGCTTGCAGCTCCCTGCAGCAGATGGCTGTGGCATGGATAACAGCAGCAACCCAGTACGAGAAACCAAGGCAAAGGAATAGAGAGGGATCACTTGTTTGAGTTCCAAGGAAATTTTATTTCCCCAGAGGATTCAGGGACAAGTGACAATAACTGAGGCCAAAAAGCTGCTTTTAAGGAGAGGCGGGAATAAAGGGAGGACACAACCTTTTACCAGTAGGAAGGCATTAGGGGAGGAGTGCAGGGTAAGGGCTATGCAAGAGAAGCCACCAAGGGGAAGGAGCAAACCTTGCACCCCAATCTTGCTTCGAGGAAGGGATGAAGGACAGGGAACATTCCAGAAGGGAACAAAGGAGGTACAAGGAAACTGACAGGTGGATTCACATACACTTGGCTGGAAAATCTTGGGGTAAACAACTCAGGACTGAACCATCAGGGAAGCCAAATGGGGTATATGGAATGAACCATTACAAACTTATAACAAGGAATATTTAAAACCTACTACAGAAGAGCAAACTGTAAAATAACAGACTACCACACTGCTCTAGCAGGATCCTTGGCATAGAAGACAATTTGGGACAGGGCTGCTTTTCAGCACCCAAAAATTCCAGCCCTACAGCTGAGATGAGGCAAGGCTGCCATGAAACATTCTGAATTGCCAGCTCCATGGTAGACAGAGTAGGTTTGCACTCCTGCATCCCAAAACACCACTGTTCTGGGTAAGCCAAAATGTTATTTGTATTCCAAAATACAATTTTGTGCTCAAAATTGTAGAAGCAGCCGCCTGAAGCAGCCATCCTGGCTTTAATGAGAGTCCTGTGTAGAAGAGCAACTTGTCACACTTATCTTAATGTCCTGGTTTAGGGCAAATTTGGGAGAAAACTTCTAAAGGGTTTCTTCTAGAAAGCAGATTTAAGCGGCTCTTCCTCTAACTGGTTTAGGAAAATATTTCTTTGGAGAAAAGTGGAAAAAACCTGTTTATTTAACAGGCAAAGCATTCACTAGCATAAAAAATGAACAATATTCAATAATAAAACCTCTCGCCATTTTGAAGAGATGACAAACTTAGAAAGTTCTTTTTGTGGGCTGTAGCTTGGATTACTCCATTTTTTATTAGTGTCTCTGGTGCTGGAAATGCTGCGGCCTAGGCTAGGCCTAGGTGGGCTACAGGTGCGAGCTGCCAGTGCTCTTTTGGGTTTTTAGTCTAGAGTAGGTTTAAATAGTTTTAAGAAAAACCACAGTTTAGGGAACTTTTCTGCCTTAGCTAGCTAAAAACTAACTAAAAAGCAAAGGAGAACTCTCTCCTGCTGTCTACTGCAGAAAACACAGTTTAGGAGATGGATGCAGGAGAGTAAGTGCAGTTTCTGATAACAAACTTTGCACTTCTTCTCTCCCCTCTTTTGCTCTCAGAACTAGTTTTAAAATTGTAAAACTTATTTTTGGGCTAAATAGACAAATGGGGATATAAGCATCATAAAGGTTATCCCAGGACATTCTACTTTTTATCCTCATATTGTCAGTTTACTACTAAAATTAATATATATTCTAACTCGACAAATACATACATTATACATGTGCACATATATGGTATGTAGCTATATGTAGACATTGGCAGTAACATCAAATAGTGATATTTACACATAGTTTTTACTTAACAATTAGATTTCTCTTAGGTACATATTGTGTTGTTCTATCTTTCTGTATTATCTACTATGTGTAACTTGATCTCTGAGTAAAGATAACCTTACAAATGGGATTGTCTATATTTGAGGCAGAATTGATCTAAACAGTCTTTCTTAACAAATCTTTGACATGTGCTGCTAGGACTTTGTTTACTGTATGTAGGGGCTTAGATTGGGCAGGGTTGGCTTGGTTGGTAGAACTTCGGGTCTTAATTAACTAGGTAGCTTCTGTTAGATGTTGCTTTTAATTTTTGAAAGATCCCTTACTCAATGCTTTTAATGTGGTTTTTAACAGTCTATTGTACTTTTCTACTTTGCTTGTAGTTGGTGTATAGTATGGGATATGGTACACTTGCTCAATGCTATGTTCCGTAGCCCAGGTGCTGATAAGGATGTTTTTGAAATGAGTCCTGTTGTCTGATTTAATTTTTTAGGGGTATTATGACTTTAAAGGACTTATTTTTTAAGGGTTAGGATGGTGTTCTGGGCAGTGGCTTGAGGCTCAGGACAGGCTTTTAACCATTGTTCTGGTTTAAAAGCAAAACCAGTGAGAGACTCCAAGTCAGAAATACAATTTATTAGGAAAAGGGAAAAGAAACAAAATACATGCAATAATACAAAAGAAAAACCACTGACAGAGTCAGAATACAACCTGGCACCCCATTGGCCAGCGTGTTGGTAGCAGTCCAAATTGGAATGGCTGCAGTCCTTCTGGAGTGGCAGATGTGGTTCTGTTGGAGCAGTGATACTGTAGAAAAGGGTGTAGTCTTCCTCTGAAGGTCCAGTGGAAAACCCCAGCTGTTCCTCTTGGAAACCTGTGGGAAGGCTGACTCTGATGTCCCCAAAACTCAGATTATATCCAGTTAGGAATGCTTGGCTCCTCCCTCTGGGCGGAGCATCTCACAATGGGATATTATAGTTCTTATCAGTCACGCAGTGTCATTCAATAGCCTACTATCAGAAGATGTCTCCCCTGAGAGAGGATTGGTTGTGAAAGAGATAAGGAAAACTGCTCACTTAACAGAAGACAACTGCTACACAGATCGCAATAGAAAACATCTTGCTTCTCAATCTGGGACAACCATTTAGTGGTGGCTTTTACTGTTGTGAGCATATAGCACATATTTTAGTGTGTTTGGGGGAGCGTAATGTAATTAATTTGACAGGCCTCCTTATATTTATATTTGGACTACTGTCCATTATACTACAGGGGTTTTAACTGTTTGGCTTGCTTGATTGAAGCACACGTTTTAAAGTCATAGATAACTTGAGAAATACTGTTTATGGCTAAATCTACTCTTTGGTCTGGTGTTCACTTATAGATGGCATCTTTGCTCTGATGACCTGAGCCATCATGAGCTTATTTAGCTAGGAACAACTTTTCCTTGTGTTGTTAATCTAAGTTTATCTTTGACACTTCTATCTTTGCAGCTTGATTTACCTGCTTGTTATTTCAGTGCTCTTCATTGGCTCTACTCTTGAGGATATGGGCATTTATATGGTGGACTTGCACAGGTAGTTTCTCTACTCTGGTAGTGATGTCTTTCTACTTTTCAGCAACTCAAATTGGCTTTTTCTTATGTTGCTAATTAGCCTTTTTCTACTTCTCCAGCCATCCCCACAGAGTTTTTGTTGCTATCTATGAATTAATGTAGAGGTAGAGTGTGGATATTCTCAGGTCAGTCAGAGAGAAAGAGAAAGGTTTTCTAACCGGGCAAGAGCCTGGGAAGCAGTTGGGAAAGAATGTAAATAATTCTCTAATCTATCTTGTTGTTCACATTGTTTATAGATATGTTCTGCCAGTGTGCATCATTCACTGCACACCAATGGTGTGAGATGCTTTTACTCTAAGACCAATGAAATTAATCTGCACAATGTTCTCTATATATAGAGCGGTGCATTTGAAATAAAGGAGAGTTCATTTTCTTTGCCTTCTGATCTGGAGTTCTCTGTTCCCATCCTGCTCAACGGCATCAGTAGAGCATTGGCTACTTTTTTTCTTTTAATAATGTCTATGGATAATTAAATGGCTTTGAGTTTAGTGAGTTGGCTTGATTTAGTTTTTTTATTAGTAGCTTTTGTGACCTGTCATGTTGGGCTCTATATGGCTACTTTCTATTTTTGTTTCATTTTTATAATGTGATAGGAACTATTAGTAAAAAGAGCGTAATGTGTTTCTTCTGCTGGCAGTTGGTTGTATGGTGGAGCTTCTTTAAGCATGTATCACTTGTTTTTCCTCTTTATTAGTGAGATCAAAATTTTTACTTTTAGGCTAATTTGTAATTATCTCTAAAATCCTATGGTGATTTGCTTTTCTAATATGGGCGTGCTGTGTGATGAGGGCAATCTACTTGCTTCATGTGGCATTGGTGGGATGCTGGGTAGAGGAAACACTTGCTTTGAACATCACCCCAGCACTGGTAGTTGGGGTGCCAGGAGGAATTGTATTTTAGTGTCTATTACTTCTGAAGTGGTTTGGATTCTTTTATAATCTGCTAAAATTTTCTTTTCTGTTGGAGTGTAGTTGGCTTTTGACTCTGTGTAGCTTTGACTTTAAAATCTTAATGGTTGGCTTCAAGTTTCACTAGGCACCTTTTGCTAAAGGTTTTAGGACAGACTATGGCTCCTGGCTGTAGAGTAGAGCACGTTCTTCACATCTGGTCCTGTCCTGACTGGGCTAAGGGCTACTGCATGAGTGACCTCCTGCTTGGATTGAGTAAAGGTTTGTTGCTGTTTAGGGCCTCACTGGAAAGTGTTCTTCTTGTGGGTGACTAGGTAGAGAGAGTTCATAATCTGATTGCATTTAGGAATATGCATTTTCTAAAAGCCAATGGTACTTAAGAAAGATTGTGTTTTTTCTTGTTGGTGAGTGGAGACATTGCTGTGATTTTGTTGATGACATTGGTGGGAATCTGATGCTGTCTATCTTGCTACTTTATTTTTAGGAATGGGATTTTTTTGGTAGGTTCTTTGACTTTACTCTTCTTGAGGGCGAACCTAGCTTTCATGAGAATTTGGATAATTTTCTTTTATTTTAAAAATATTTCTGCTGCCATGTTTCCCTACACAATGATGTTATTGATGTACTGTAGATGTTTTGGAGCTTCATCCTTTTTTAGTGCAGTCTGAATTAGTCCATGGCAGATGGTAGGACTGTGCTTCCACCCCTGGGGCAATTGGTTCCAGGTGTACTGCACTCTCCTCTACCTGAAGGCAAATTGAGGCTTGCATTCTACTGCCAAAGTAATGGAGAAAAATGCATTGGCAATGTCAATAGTGGCGTATTACTTTGCTGCCTTGGACTCCAGCTTGTACTGGAGCTCCAACATGTCTGGTACAGCAGTGCTTAATGGTGGAGTCACTTTATTTAAGGCATGATAGTCTACAGTCAATTTCTATTTTCTTTCAGATTTGCACACAGGCTAAATGGGGCTGTTGAAGGATGAGTGGGTTTTGCTGACTACCCCTTGGCTCTTTAGCTCACGGATTATCTTATGGATGGGAATTATAGCATTTTGAGTTGTTTTGTACTGTTGGCGGTGTACTCTCGAGGTGGCAACTGGTACTCGTTGTTCTTCCCCATTCAGAAGTTTTATTTCAGATGGGTTCTTTGACAGTCTAGTGTTGTGGTTTGAAATGGGAGGAAATTTAGGGAAGTGATGCAAAAGCTTTTTGTGTAACTGACAGTCTGTTAAACCACTGAGAAGCTGGACACACCTCTTTGAAAGACACATATTAAAGACGAAAAAACCAGGGAACTTCCTCTTTCTTTCCTGGCCAGCAAGAAGGTGTGAAAAAAGCCAGTCACTTGGTTTTTAAATTTTAAAAGTTTAATAATAATAAAATGGTTATAAAAATAGTAATACAATTAGAGTAATAAAATTTTGAGTTAGGACAATTACAAGACAATAAAAAGCAAAGAATTACGGACGTCCGGATGCTCTCGGGCACTTAAGCCATGACAAGCATACCTTGTGAACAAAGGAATCACCCTTAAAACAATACACTGTTGCATATTCATACATGCTTCATGGTTATGCATACATTCAAGTTACCGGCAGGTCAGGTGACTATTTGAAGGGCCCAGGCGACATGTTAACCCTTTCAGTGCTTCAATTCTCCCTCGAGTGAGAGAAAGGAACAAGATGCAAGCATGTAAAGGAACAACATGAAGACATCATGGTCAGTGAGGAAGAAGTTAAGATCCAGATGGGAGGGATGAAGGAGATGCTTTGATTTTGGAGCTGAAATCCTGTTGTAAGCTATGGAGAAAGGACTCTTTTTCCTTATAATGCATGAAACTATGGGGAGATGAAAGTGTTCAAATTGATATTGATCAAAGGCCTCCATGTTAAAGTAAGCAGATGTTAAAGTAGCTGTGATCCCATGAGAAGTTTGAACAGAGAAGGAGAGAAGAATAGTCCGGTGCCCCCTGGAGAAGATCTCTGTTCCCAGGGGTGAAGATGATTTTAGAGATAGATAATAAAAACTTTTGCCTTTGAACAGCTCATCTTTAAAACAATACCCCATAAGTCGACACGGCCCATCAACATGCTGTGGGAAGGCTTGTGGAAAATGGATGGGGCTTCACCATAGCAGATTTTCCCCCAGGCGGCTGCTAGTCGTGAGAGAGCCACGAGAGAACTATTTTTTTCCCCTCTTGTGGAGAATTCTCCATAACCTTAAAAAGAGGGACTTCTCTCCCTAAGTGGAATGAAGAAAGACTTTTAGAGGTGGTAAACCAACTGGAAATTTTAGGTTTTGTTTCTTTACATTGACAGTGGGAAAGAAAAGGTTGTGGGAGGAGAAGTGTTCTGAAGGGTTTGTTTTGATTCTTACTACTTTTTGTGTGTACCTTCACTCCCTATTTGGGGGACATCTGTGTTTGGTACTAGAACTTCTGATCTGTACTGCCAAGATTTGGAGAAATCCCTCTTTCAACTCTTCTCTAACCTCCTCTCTGAGTTTCTTGTGATTCTTTTCTATCTTATCTTTTAATTTCTGCAGACATGTTTCTTCAGTTGCAATTCTTGTATGTGTTGGGCTATGTGCAGCATCTGTATATGTTCGGAGCTTCTTTGCTCCATTAAGCGCGGTGTCCAGTAAGAGCCTGAGACGAGAGATGCGGGACTTCAGGCAGCTCTTCAAAATGCAGTTTATTGTATCCAAGATGTTACAACAGTCCAGGGTTGTGGGTGACAGAGCCACACATACAGCTGTCAGCTCCAGCTGTATGTAAGCCTGAAGACCCTTTAGTTTTGGTTACATTGCATTATATACTTTTCTTTGCTGAGCATATTATACATAACAATCAATCAGCATCATATACAATACCTTTACTATTACCTATAGCCTACCATAACTACTATCATTACCATATTATGGTTAATACTATCCAATCACATGAGTTAGTATGCTACAGTTTAAGCTAGAAGTTGTTTTTCAGTTTTCTTGCAGTGGAAAATTCTGAGACCTTTTTTCTACTTGCCACATCAACATGTCTTGTTTGCCTGTGGTATCTTTCTGCTTGGTAGAAGCATCCTTTTGTTTGTGGTCAGCTTATCCTTTGCTCTAAGTCATCAAATCTCTTTCCAACTCAACGTAACCTTTGCTTTCTTAGTTGTCCAGTAAGACTGGCTCAGCAGTTGTCAATTTAGACATCTATTGTTCTTCTATATCAAAACTTGCTTCCATCTCGATTCCTTTCTCAGGTTATACATGCAAAGAGCTTTCTGCCAAGCATACATATCTGTTAAACTTTCTTGTCAAAGTTTCATCCTTCCCAACAGTCCCCTCTTTGTCATCCCGTTTCATTATTGCTAAAGTAGGAGCATATTCTTGTGGCTTGTCATATAAGTTTTTGCTACATTATCGATGTATGTGGTACTAAGTTTGGATTCTTAGCTGTTAGGTTATCTGAGAAGATAATGTCTGCCTCTGCCATTTCTCTCAAGTGTTGAATTCCTTGTTTTATGATCTTCCACTGGGTTTGCTGCATATAGCGATTGACTGCATATAGATATCTTTGTGCCACACTTCCTAAGACCCGTGCCTAGAGACTGTGAGGATCAGCCATCCTCATAATTCTTTGGTTGACAACTGGGTCATGTGACAGGGATCCTAAATACCTCGCTTTAGTATTGTCTAGAATTGTAGCCTTGCCTGCAGCGACCCAAAGATGGACTAACCATCTAATTATAGATTCATCAGGTCATAGGGTATAATCCTTTCTTAAGCTACGAAAGTCTTTTAGGGAAAAGGACTCAATAGTGACTTTCGATTTTGTGTCAGTTGCTCTGACTTTTGATTTCGTGTCAGTTGCTTTGACTTCTGATTTTGTGTCAGGAGCTTGCTTTGAGGGTCCTTCCCCTGGATTATCATTATTTACTGGCCGATTGGTTTTGTTTGTGTGCTTCTTTCCCATGGCGACTGCCAGTGGCTTAGGCTCGCTTTCTGGTTTAGCTACAACCTGAATAACTGGGGTGTTGGTTGCAGCCTGAGTAACTGGGTTAGCTGCTGATTTATCTCCCTGCCCCTCTGCCTCTATTTGCTGCCCTACAGTATCTAGCAGCGTGCGATAAGTATAGGCCAGGGCGCAGCTTATTGCAATGATCTTTTTCGCTTTAGAGTTATCATGGCACTTTTCTTTCAGGTATTTCTCCTCTTTAGCTGGCTTTTGTATTTGTTTATGTGGAAAGTCCCAGGCTATAGGGTCAGAAAATTCTTTAAGGGTTTGGCCCATATCCTCCCATTCTCCGCACTACTCAGGATTTTCCATGCCTGGGTCTACTTCTGGGTCAGGGGTCACATCAGCTCCTTTGGACATCTCAGCTCCCACTCTAGAGAAGCTGCAAACTATATAGAGGAAGCCTACTAGATTAAATACTAGGAAGGTGGTCTCTTTAACATTCAGGGGAAATTGAACATTCTCAAAAAGTGATGTAACAGACTTAAAGGAGAAGAAGGAAAGGAAAGGCTGAAAAGCCTCATCTCCTGCATTTCTTCTAACAAACTGGGTGCAATTACTAATAAACCCCCAAAACATGATACTGGAACTAGGACTCAGGGCAGGATGAAGAAACCGTAAATCAGACATATCTTGAACAGACTTCAGTACCTTTGTAAACTCCCTATAAATCATTATCACCTGTCCTAGTTGAGACAGTCATAGCTGAGACTGAGACAATACAAAACAACACACTCCATTTTCAGAAGGCTTCAAACACTGTTTTGTTTTAGCATGCATGCTTTTTATACATCCTTGCAAGACTCATAAGTTTACACTTTACTCATTGGTCAGAAGAGACAAAGTGCTTATTGGAATAGACAGTTGCAAGTTTCTCTTATTTATCCTTCTTTCTTTCTTGGTTTATATGTCAACAACCTTGGTAGAAAATTCAGGGGTAAACATGGATCCTCTTATCAAAATTCTCTCTGGCTCACAGAAGTCGCTGTAAAACCTCTTCCACAATTCCTCCTTTTTTTTGTATTTGAACCACAAACACAAGCACTAAGGACTTTTCCAGGGCCCTTGCAAAAATCCAAGCAGACAGGGGACACACAAAACAATGATGACAACCACCAGCAAAATTAAAAACACAACTTCCAACAATACCCCAAACCGTTCAACAATACCCCAACTTGCAAGGAAACCACTCAACAATTTCCATCCTACATTCACCTGCAAATTACTAACTTCTTCCTTCAAATCCAAAACTCCTGTGAACTTGGTCCACTATGATCTAGCAAGCCCATACAACACATACCCTCAAAATCCTGATGTTCATAACCATGCACCAACAATAAAGATGTACCAACAAGGCACATAGAAAATGAATTTTCAAATGCTGTTACAGACCCCGCAGTCCCTTAATGACACATTTATGGCAGGATGTCACTTTCACTTTTAGTTGAATAGATTTTTCTCCACACAGAATTAGAGACCAAGTCATCTGCCTAGTCACCACTTAGATCTAAGTAGCATCCACTTAACTTCACAACTGGTTGCTGCTATCATAATGGGCAGCTAACCTAGTTGTTCAAAGTGTGGAACCTTTGCTAATTCAACACCCCTATGCAAAGGCAACACTTCTCCGCTAGGTACATTAAATTCCCCTATTTTGGGAACGGCAGTGCCATGCAAAGGGAAATGGTACAAAGCACATTACTCAGCACTACCAACCTCTCTGTAGAAAAATAAGAAGAAAAAAAGTAAAGGTAACATCCACCAATTTAAATTCGAGTTTTCAGGGTGAGTCAATATTTCCATTTACTCTGCCTTGAATTATCATCTTCACAGCATGTTCTTTGAGGGTCCATGCTTCAATCCATCTAGTGGCCAGTGTCACCCACTCATTCTACTTCAGCTGTGGAACCACTCATCCTGTTCCTTCCTATATACTCCAGATAAGACTTAGCACAATGAGCAAAAACCCAGTGAGGGCCATTCTCTGTCAGAACACACATGTTCCTTCCTTCACATTATTAATTCCACTGAGCCAGTCCACTTTCCAGTAATCAAATCTTTAACCCATGCCTTAATATTTTTGTGAACATTTGTCTATTTAGAATTCAAAGAAGAAAAATTATAGAATATAGGAGACAGTTGTAAGTCAGGTAAAAGACGTAAAAAGTTTAACACATAAACAGCTTTATCTAATCTCACTTAAGGTAACTCCCTATATATTCCCCCTTTTTATTTTTAAACCTGGCACTTCAAAACACCATGAGTATGTTCAAAAATTGCTTGGCCTATTGAAATATGAGGAATGATCAACACCCCAGGGATGAAAAAACATCTGCAGTTTTTGTGAAACACATGCCAGGCCATTATCTGTCTTTATATGTGATGAAACACCTAAAATAGAAAAGGCATGGTAAAAACGACAAATAACAGCCCAAGCTGTTTCACCTGCTGATGCTAATGCAACCATGGCATTAGCAAAGATGTCAATTGTAGCATAAACAGACTTTAAATGGCCAAACTCAGGCATTTTTATAACATCTGTTTGCTATTCTTACAAAGGAAGTTGGTGTCTAGGATTGGTACCATAATATTATGAAATAAGAGTCATATGCCAATCAGGACAAGAAGAAATAATTGATTTTGCTTCACTTTGTGACATGTTAAATTATTGCCATAGTGCCTAAGCACCTTGGGGAAAAAAATGATGAGATAACACATTAGGTACCATTTTTACTGCCAAAGTAGTCACAAGGGAATCCACATCGACCTATTAAGGAGACCCTTGTTGAATCATAAATTCATATTCCCAAAAATCATCCCTTTTCCAGGCTACAGCTGCTTTTCCAGTTTTCCCTGATCTATGTGCAAAAATTGTTGTACCTTCCACTGGAACAGGAAAACAAATTTGTTTACCCTAAAAAGGAATGTCCCTAGTCAAAGTCAAAATAGGATGAGAAGGTAAATGATACATTACTGTTGTAGGTTTGTGATAAACTGTGGTAACTTGTTTGTTCATCAAAAGAATTAGAATATTAAAGGGGGAAATATAAAATTAAAGTATAAGGGACCAGCTTGCTTGTTAGGAGATAGGGGAAGCATCTGTGAAGTTGGGAAACAGGAAGCAACTGCTACAAACCGCAAGGCTATAGGCATATTGCAAGGCTATAGACATATTACAAAACGCAAGACCACAAGTATGATTAATCACCATTTAGGGAGCTTTTCTTAGCTTCTCTTGCAGACACAGGCTAAGGATGTTGGAGGATGGCCGGAGCTGATTATGAAATCAGCGACCACCAGGCAACGGCCACCGGACTAGACAACGTAGGAGTGCTCCGAGTACGCCCATCACTGTCCGGAGCCGATTGTGAAACCAACGATCACCTGCCTCGACACAACGCAGACACGATGCAGAGGGATGCTCAAGCTACGCCCACCGCTATCGCAAGAGACGCGAATGAAGAAACCTCCAAGAAACTATAAAAGAGACTGAATAAGGGGAGTGGGGTGTGGGGCACTGCAGTGTGGGACACTGCAGGAGGGGCGGCTTGGAGACCCCTACCCACCCAGCGCTGTTTTGCTTGCTACTGCTTGCTGTAATTAATAAAATTCTAATTGACCTTAGAAAGGCTGAATCAAATTATTCGCCTCAATTTATCACAATTTGGTGCCGTGACTCGGATAAAGGAAACCCAGGAGGGAGGCCCCACTAGGGTGAGGCGCCCCACTGCCTTTTTGCGGTGGACCTAAGGGGGGGCTTCCTCCTTGGGCCTTTACCGACGAACCTAAAACTCAGTAGCAAGCAAAGGTACCCCTGTTAATCTTTGTGCACAAAGAACCGCGGAAGAGTGAACACGCAGGAAGCGTAAGTAGCCCCCGGTGGGTGGTGGGCCTCCTTTTTCCAGGGTTGATTAAAACCTGCTGGATTGAGGGATTAATATTCCAAGAGCATCCAGGGTTGATTCAAACCTGCTGGATTGAGGGATTAATATTCCAAGAGCATCCAGGGTTGATTCAAACCTGCTGGATTGAGGGACTAATGTTCCAAGAGCATCCAGGGTTGCTTCAAACCTGCTGGATTGAGGGACTAATGTTCCAAGAGCATCCAGGGTTGGGGGACGTAGGAGGGAGGGAGCTGCACCCCCCTCGGCGTCGAGTTACCCTCGGTGGGGAGGCTCCTGGGTTAGGAGGAGAGCAAGCGGGCCTAACCCAGACGCGGAGGTGGACTGCGTCAAAGTTCCTGGGGCGGAGGATCCCTGGAGAAACTTCCCCAAGTTTCGGCTTACTAATTTAGTATAAGTGTATGTGCTCGGTGGGCCCCGTACAAGCGGGCTCCGGAATGCGTGTGCGTGTGAAAAAGACGGTGGGCCCCGTACAAGCGGGCTCCGGAGTGCATGTGAAAGGGACAAAGCCTCGACCCCGGAAACGGGGTCTTTAAGAGTCGTTTAGGGGTGTGTAGTCCCGGGGTGATTGAGGTGAATAAGAAGACACACAGGGCGAAGCCCCGGTCAAGAAACGGAGGCGCCGGAAAGACGTGAGTAGTCCGGTCCGCCCAGTCGCTCGGTCAGGGGTGGGAGTCCTGGAGTGCAGTGAATGCGAACGTGTGTGTGAGAGGGGAACTGGCAGCTCAGATTCCCCAAGTGAGTGTGGACCCCATAGTAGTGCGTTTCCCATATCCGGCGACGGAGTGGGCCACGAATTGGGGGAAGCGACTGTCGTATTGTTTGTGTTGAGTGTGAGAAGGCACTCTAGAAGATGGGTCAGAGAAAAAGTAAATCTGCTGAACCCATGGGTGGGAGAATTTCGGTAAAACTTCCACTAGGCTTAACGGTAAAGTATTGGGATGCCTTTCCTTCTAGAAAAGGAAAAGATAGAGTTAAAATGATCCATTATTGTATGAAAATTTGGGGGGAGTAAACGGATAGGGGGAGACCAGCTGTATTGGCCCGTGTTTGGGTCGTCTGAGGATTGGATCTGTCAAGCTCTAAATATATATATATATTAACTCCAAAGAGCCCTTTAACCAAGAGGAGAGTGAATATGCAGCTCTTTGGATAGTGGGAGAGATTGAAGAAAGCTTTCCAGTTGTATTCAGGGGTGGACCCCAATACTCCAGAGGGTGAGACACTTTTGAAGGTGCATTTTGTGTTCGATTCTTGGGTGGACATTCGGAAGAAGTTGGAGAGGTTGGAGGGATGGCAGGTGAGAGGATTGGATGAGTTGTTGTGAGAGGCTCAAAAGTTGTGTGTTGGGAGAGAGGATGAGAGTTTTAAAAAGCAGTCTGGAATCGTGTTAGCAGCAGTGGGGGGGGACAGCAGAGTCCCCGGTGGGGGGGAACTGGAGGTCAGTCCAGAGGTCGGACTGACGTCCAGCGAAGTTGGTTTGAAGGGAAGTCGAGAGTTGGTTTGAAGGGAAGTCGAGAGGTGGAGAGAGCATTGTCTGTTTCTATTGTGGGAAGAAGGGACACATGAGGAGAGAGTGTCGGCAGAAGATTGCTGATGAGGAACAGTTCAAAGAAGATTAAGGGGGTCGGGGGCTCTATCTGCTGGGGACAAGGGAAAGAACAGAGCCCCTGGTAAAATTAAAAATAGGTCCCCAGCAACAAGAATATGAGTTCCTTGTGGACTCAGGGGCGGAGAGATCAACCGTCCAGACCCTTCCCCAAGGGTGTAAGGTTTCACCTGAAATAATACAGGTGATTGGGGCCAAAGGGGAACCCTTTGGAGTACCTGTAATTAAGGATGTACTCTTAGAAAGTGATTCTAAATTAGGAATTGGGTCATTTTTACTAGTTCCAGAAGCAGATTATAATCTATTAGGGAGAGATTTGATGGTCGAGTTGGGGATAGGGATAGAGGCAAAAAAGGGAGAACTAACAGTAAAACTATATCCTTTCCAGGCTGAAGACGAAAAAAAAAAGATTAACCCAGAAGTTTGGTATACCCCCGACAGTGTGGGGAAATTAAATATTGAACCCTTTGAGGTAACTATCAGGAACCCAGAAATCCCTGTCAGGATTCGGCAATATCCCATACCCAAGGAGGGGAGGGAAGGACTAAAAACAGAAATAAAGAGACTTTTGAAAAAGGGACTTTTAGAACCCTGTATGTCCCCTTTCAATACCCCCATCCTGCCGGTAAAGAGTAAGGGAAGAAACTATAAAAACTCCTAAATTATTTAAGCCTTAAGGGACTCAAAGTTTCAAAGTCGAAATTACAATTTGTGGAAGAGGAAGTTAAGTACCTCAGACACTGGCTGACTCAGGGGACTAAGAAATTGGATACTGATAGAGTCCAAGGAATACTTTCCCTGGAAGCTCCAAAAACTAAAAGGCAGGTTTGACAGTTACTGGGACTTTTTGGGTATTGCAGACAATGGATTGAAAATTTTAGTGGGAAAGTTAAATTTCTGTATGAAAAATTAACAACAGACGGGCTATTAAAATGGAGCTCCGAGGATGAGACCCGGTTAAAATCATTAAAAACTGAATTGGTCAATGCCCCGGTTCTCAGCCTCCCGGATCTAAAAAGACCATTCTTTTTATTCATTAATGTCAATGAAGGGGTGGCATACGGGGTGTTAGCCCAGGAATGGGCTGGAGGAAAGAAACCAGTGGCATATCTCTCAAGGCTTCTCGATCCTGTTAGTCGAGGGTGGCCTGCCTGTCTGCAATCGATAGTGGCTGCTGCCCTTTTGGTAGAAGAAGCAGGAAAGATAACTTTTGGGAGTGAACTGAAGGTTTTATCTCCTCATAACATCCGTGGAGTACTACAACAAAAAGCGGATAAATGGATAACAGATGCCAGACTCCTAAAGTATGAAGGCATCCTAATTTCTTCTCCTAGGTTAAGTATTGAAACCACAAGCTTACAAAATCCAGCCCAGTTTCTATACGGGGAACCAGTTGTGGGACTAACTCATGATTGTCTTTTGCAAATAGAGGAACAAACAAAAATAAGACCAGATCTCGAAGAGGAGGAATTAGAGGAAGGATATCAATATTATGTAGATGGATCCTCTCGGGTCCTTGAAGGGAAAAGGAAATCTGGGTATGCTATTGTGGATGGGAAGATTTTTAAGAAAATAGAATCTGGTCCTCTTAGCCCCAGCTGGTCAGCACAAGCATGTAAATTGTATGCAGTGCTCAGAGCTTTAGAACTGCTAAGATGAAAGGTTGGGACCATTTATACTGATTCAAAATATGCTTATGGGGTGGTTCATACATTTGGTAAAATCTGGGAAGAAAGGGGACTTATCAATTCACAGGGAAAGGGGTTGATACATGGGGAATTAATTCAGAAAGTGCTCCAGGCCTTGAGAGGTCCGGAAAGAATAGCTATTGTTCATGTAAAAGGACATCAAGTGGGGATGGGAAACTCAGTACGGGGAAATAACTTAGCCGACCAGGAGGCGAAAAAGGCAGCTCTAATGAGTTTAAAACCATATAAGGGGGGGGTCACACAAAGGGAAGATTGCTCCACTTGTGGAGCTGACTTAGAGGAAGAACCATGTTGGGCTTGTTGGGATGCATACGGGATTGATTCGATACAGTGTGCCTGTGATAACCCCCAAGAAAAACATTGCCAGTTCCATGAACCCATTAACCATGTGTTAGCCTTCACGGTACAGGAAAAACAAAAATTAAACCAAATGGGGGTGAAGGAAAAAGAGGGAGGCAAGTGGATACTACCGGATGGGCGAGAGGTACTCCCAAAAGGAATGGCAATGAGGGTCCTGCAAGCAATCCATGAGAAAACCCACTGGGGAACTCAAGCCCTGGTTGACCAATTTGCAATTAAATATATGTGCATAGGGGTCTATAATCTTGCAAAACAGGTAACCCAACAATGTTTAACCTGTCAAAGAATAAATAAACAACAATTAAGAGAAAGACCAATGGGTGGAAGGGAACTGGCACAACGACCCTTTTCACATATACAAATAGATTTTACAGAATTACCAAAAGTGGGGAGGTATAAATATGTATTGGTACTGGTAGACCACTTAACCCATTACGTGGAAGCTTATCCTACGGCCCGAGCTACTTCAAACACTGTGGTAAAAGTATTATTAAAGCAAATTATCCCCCGGTATGGATTAACTGAGTGTTTAGACTCGGACCAGGGACCCCATTTCACCTCTAAAATTGCAAAAGATGTCCTGACAGCTTTGGGAACTCAATGGAAATATCACACCCCATGGCATCCACAGAGCTCGGGGAGGGTGGAAAGGATGAATGGAGAAATAAAAAAACAACTCACAAAGTTAATGCTGGAAACAGAAATGTCATGGGTTAAGTGCCTACCTCTTGCCTTATTGAACATTTGAACTCAACCCCAAACTGATGTGGGAATCTCCCCATTTGAAATGCTATTTGGAATGGCTTATGATATGGAAGCCCCCACAGATCACCCCTGCCTTAAAGATTCTCATATTAAATTTTACATCACCCAAATTATGAGCAGAAGGCAGGAATTGAGGAAGAAAGGAGTGTTGGCACAGAGACCACCTCTGGATATCACAATCCATAAGATAAAACCAGGGGATCAAGTACTTATTAAGTCTTGGAAGGAAGATTCCTTAACTCCATGCTGGGAAGGTCCTTTTCTTGTTTTGCTTACCACAGAAACGGCAGTCAGGACGGCCGAAAAGGGGTGGACTCACGCCAGCCGAGTGAAAGGCCCGGTTGCCACAAATAACCAGTGGAGAGTGACTAGCCAGCCTGGGAACTTGAAAGCGACTCTTAAGAAAAACTAATGAACTCTGTGGACATTATCCAAATCAACCATAGGGGGAAGCAAAGGGATACAATTACAAACTAGCTAAAGACTATATAGTGATTTGTAACAAGGAAGGTTGTGGAGATTGTTATCCTTTTGTGTGCTTTATATGTAAAATTTGCCAAGAACAGTGGTGGGTCCATTGCCAGAGGGGAAGACCACCAATTGGGGTTTGTACTGAGTGCTATAAAACTCAGGGAAAACTAACTGAAACTGTGCTAAGGATAGGAGAATTGGAAAATCGGTGGGTCAGTTTTGGATCTGAGTGGTGGGAAATATTTACCAAGGGAGTATACCCTGAGTATTCTTGTTTTCATACTAACGAGCCCACTCCATTTGCTGCTCAGATAATAAAAGGGTGTTGTCGAAAGGAACTGAAGGGGATTCCTTGCAACCCACCTCTGGTCAAAGATAAGAACTGGGAACAGTACAAGGCTAGGCAGGAGCGGAAAAGGGGACGCTCAGGCAAGTACTGCTGCTGCCGAGAAGATGGTTCACCTCGCGGCTCGAAGCACCCGAGTCGGCGAGCGAGGCAGAGAGGAAAAGGCCAAGCCCCCTCTAAGTGGAACAATGCCGAAATGCTCCAACTATTGCCAGCCGAGTACTAGGATCCCTCAAAGGACCAGTCTAAGTGCCTCTGAAACACCAAGGGAGCAGCAAGCCAAAAAGGGGAAAACAGGATATTACGTAACAAAAACAAGGCTAGGACTCCACCCTTATTGGCAAATTATTAGCTTTCTATTGCTCTGTCCTAGTGGTGTTTCTAGTCAGGACAATGCTGAACACTTTACTTCTAGCCTACGAAGCAGCAAAGCGATTTGATGAACAAAATGGTAAAAGAGAAAATGGGGGATTGTGATAAACTGTGGTAACTTGTTTGTTCATCAAAAGAATTAGAATATTAAAGGGGGAAATATAAAATTAAAGTATAAGGGACCAGCTTGCTTGTTAGGAGATAGGGGAAGCATCTGTGAAGTTGGGAAACAGGAAGCAACTGCTACAAACCGCAAGGCTATAGGCATATTGCAAGGCTATAGACATATTACAAAACGCAAGACCACAAGTATGATTAATCACCATTTAGGGAGCTTTTCTTAGCTTCTCTTGCAGACACAGGCTAAGGATGTTGGAGGATGGCCGGAGCTGATTATGAAATCAGTGACCACCAGGCAACGGCCACCGGACTAGACAACGTAGGAGTGCTCCGAGTACGCCCATCACTGTCCGGAGCCGATTGTGAAACCAACGATCACCTGCCTCGACACAACGCAGACACGATGCAGAGGGATGCTCAAGCTACGCCCACCGCTATCGCAAGAGACGCGAATGAAGAAACCTCCAAGAAACTATAAAAGAGACTGAATAAGGGGAGTGGGGCGTGGGGCACTGCAGTGTGGGACACTGCAGGAGGGGCGGTTAGGAGACCCCTACCCACCCAGCGCTGTTTTGCTTGCTACTGCTTGCTGTAATTAATAAAATTCTAATTGACCTTAGAAAGGCTGAATCAAATTATTCGCCTCAATTTATCACAGGTTGATAAGGAAGTGAGTTTTTTCAGGAAATTATAGTCAAACGAATCAGTGGTCAGATTGAATATTGACACCTGGTATAACTACTGAAGTTATGGATATGCTTTTGAGAACACAAGGGGTTAAAAGTAGAGAACTCCCAGAGGAACTCTCTCTTTTGTTCCGGTCAGAGAAGAGTTCAGACCTCTCCTGCCCAGCCACAGGCTGGGTGGGGAAGGGGAACCCATGCAGCTTAGGCTGAGGTAGGCTAGGAGCCCTGGAGAGAGAAAGGGGATGAAGGGAATGGAACTGAGTCAACCCCTGCAAGAGAGAAGGGTAGCGAAACACTAAGATGGTTTTTGTTCCCCCCGCCCAGAGAGAGAGCGAGAGAGAGAGCCTGTACTACTTGGAAATTTGATATCATGTGCCGGCAGTACGCCGCAGAGGAAAAAGAGAAGGGGGGGGAAAGGTGCTCAGCCGTGGGAGTCTTAAGCAGCCTGCTGTGAGATTTCAGCCATCCTTGGGGGCAGCGGAGGCTGAGACTTTAACCCCTTCTTAGACAAAGAAAGCTTTGTGAAACATTAATCTTCTTTAATATAAAAGAGAAGACAGACAGCCTGGGGCTTGAGATGTCAGAAGAAGATAGGAAAGAATCTTAAGTGGGAAGAGGTGATGGAGTGGCTTTTGGCTGAACTTTTTCTTGTATAGCCATAGACTAAACCAATTTCTCTGGCAACACAGAGACTGCATTTAGGGGGATGCAATGGTTTGAGCCAAGAGAGTGACCTGCTGCAGTGACTGCCAGGGCAGGAGTGGAGTGAACAGAGAAAGATGAGGAGGCTGTGGTGGTGCCCTCTGTCTTTAGGGAAGAGGAAGATTTCTGTTCTCAAGATCCCCAGCCTCAGGAGAGGAGAAAATAGGTGGGACTGTTGCCCCAAAATAAGAAATTGTTGTGTTTTGGTACTTGGCAAAGCATCCTTAAAGGGAACCCTATAAGCAGTTATAGTCCATAGACAGTAGTGAGAGCACTGTACATAGAAAAAAGATATCACAATGGCAGATTTTCTCTGGGCAGTGCCATGTGTGACATAGAAACATAAAAAGTTTCAACTGTGTTTCCTGTAAAAGACTATAGTACAAGAAGGACTCCTCTCTCCCCTGATAAACTGAAAATTGATTATCTGAGAAGTAGTAACTTAATCAAGAGTCCAAAGTTTTGTCTCACTGTACTTTAGTAGAAATTGAGTGAGAAGAAATGTTTTAGAAGGTTTTCATTCTGAATCTTATGTTTCTTTTATTATAGTATAAGTTAATAAAGTTTTTTCCTTTATTTCTAAGCTTAAGCCTGGTCTACTCTGACTTTAGTCACATCTCACAATAGCCATTTGAAAAAAATATATTTTCATGAGTGCCCTGACACTGTGCCAACGCCAACCCATGACAGTTACTTAACCTGTAAAATAAGATAAAGCACATTGCAATTCATTATTATTTTGAAAACACCATTCAAAATACTATTATTATACAAATATCACAATAGTTACAAGATCATGTGTTATGGTTGGACACTGGCGCAATGCCAGCGTCTCTATGAAAATGCACTTTTTCTAAATAAATGCTGTGAGATGTTATTAGGAACAGAGTAGAGCAGGCCTAAGCTTAATAATAAAGGAAAAAAAAAATTATTAAACTACTACTAATACAGAAAACATATAAACTAAATCTAGGATGAAGACTTTTTAAAACACCCTTCTTCTTCCTAATTTCTAAAAATACTTAGCTATGAAACATCACTCGGGTTTCTTGATCAAATTACTACCTTTTAGGTAATCTATACTCAAACTATTAAGGGAGAGAGAAGTCTCTCTTGCACCACAGACCCCCCAGGAAACACAGCTGCCCCCCCTGTGTTTCTCTGTCACACATGGCAACTGCCTGGAGAAAAAAAATTTGCCAGTGTGACACTCTCCTTTCTATGTCACAGTGCTCTCACTACTGTGCATGGACAGACTGCTCATAGGGCTCCTTTAAAGATGCTTTGCCACAGACCTAAAAATACAACAGTTTAGTTTCTCATCTTGAGACTACAATCCCCCTCATTTTCCCCTGAAGCTGAAAAGTCTAAAAACAAGACTCATCTTCTTCCCGAAGACAAAAAGTATCACCATTCCCTCTTCAGCTTTCTTCGTTTTTCGCTATTCTTGTGCTGTTCGAAACTAAAACAAGTCTCCCTAGGTTACCACTGCATCCCCCTAAAATACAGTCTCTATTACAAGAGATTTTAGTTCAGTCCATGGCTAACAAGAAAAGTCTAGCTAAAAGCTACTTCATCATCTCCTCCTACTTAAATATTTCTTCTTCTAACATCTCAAGTCCCAGACTATCTCTCTTCCACTACAAATCAAAGAAAAGTAATACTTTTAAAAAGCCTTCATTTCCTAGAAAAAGTTAAACGTTCAGACTCCTTAGACAGCTGATATCTCAGTCCAGTGTTCCGCTGCCTCCCACGCTAGCCATCCCCCCTCGCCTTCTCCTTCTCCTCTGCTAGCAAATTTCCAAGTGCCACCAAGCTCTCTGTCTCTTTCCCTCTTAGGGAAGAGAAGCAAAAGTATCTCCACTTCTCTCCACCCTTCCGTCCACAAGAGCTAGCTAGGTTCCAGACCCTCAGCCCCTCGGCCTACCTAAACAAGGCCGCGTGGCTTCCCCTCCCCCACCCAGGCCGTGGCTGGGCAGGGGAGAGCCTGCACTCTCTAACAACCAGAACCAAAAGAAAAAGTTCTCCTAAGAGTTCTTACTTTTAACCCCCTGTATTCTCAGAAGCATGTCCATACTTTCAGTAGTCACTCCAAGTACCAATATCCAAACCTAACCACTAATTAGTTTGACCCAACTTCCTAAAAAAATTCACTTCCATGTCAAACCACAACATCATGGCCTAAGATTTTATGACAACATCTACGACCCTTGATAATGATATCTGCAAAAAACTCAGAAAGTCCTGAAGCTGTTTTTCGGGATCTGAAAGATAAATATATCCATTCCAAAATATACAATTTATCTTCCCAATCATCATTCCATTGACACAATATTCCACATGGTATTTTTGTTCTTTAAAAATATATAATTACACACCAACAAAAGTGTTTATCCTGTTAACAAGTTTGCATGTCAAAGCTAATTCAACTTCTTCCCATTACCTTTTTTTACTACATCAATCAAATATCTCTCATCAGTAGAAGTAATCCCTGACAATAATTCAAATAAAGGTTGCATTTGATGATTAGTTATCCCTAAATATGACCTAATCCAACCTATTGCATCAACCAATTTTTATACATGAGTAACAGTTTTAACTTCAATATCTAATTTTACAGGTTGAGGCGTAATCTGTGTATTGGTTATTATCAATCCCAAATATTTCCAAGGCATCTATTTTCATGCTTTCTCTGGGGAAATAACTAAACCCAAAAGTTTTCAAATTTGTTACAGCACATAGTTCGAGATCTGACAACTGTTGTTTATTATCAGAAGCCAACAAGATATCATCCAGACAATGATAGCAATAGCAATTACTGAATTGCTCTCACACCTTTGATAAGGCCTGTGCCACAAACCATTGACAAAGAGTGGGAGAATTTCTCATTCCTTGAAGAAGAACTCTCTACTAATATCTTTTATTAGGTTCATCATGATTTAAAGACGGCACAGTAAAAGCAATTTTTTCCTTATCTTGTTCAGCCAATAGAATGGCAAAAAAAAGCAATCTTTTAAATCAATGGTAATTATCTCCCATCCCTGTGGAATCATTGTAGGTGTTGGAAGACCTGGTTGTAAAGGTCCCATTGTAGCCATTTGTCCAGATTGAGAAGCAAGATGTTTTCTATTACCATCTGTGTAGCAGTTTTCTTCTGGGCAGTTTTCCTTATCTCCTGTTAATGGGCCCATCAATGTCTTGCCACATGACTCAGAGATAACTCCCTCCAGGAGCCATTTCTGTTTAATGGGTAATCAAGGACCCACCGAATGACTCAGAATGACATCAGCCCATTGTGAGATGCTCCCCCCAGGGGGGAGGAACTAAGCATCCCCACCTAGATATATTCAGGGGTTTTGAGACAGAGCAGTCAGCCTTTCCACAGGTTTCCAAGAGGAACAGCTGGGGTTTTCCACTGGACCTTCAGAGGAAGACTACACCCTTTTCTACAGTATCACTGCTCCAACAGAACCACATCTGCCACTCCAGGAGGACTGCAGCCATTCCAATTTGGACTGCTACCAACACGCTGGCCAAAGGGGTGCCAGGTTGTATTCTGACTTTGTCAGTGGTTTTTCTTTTGTATTATTACATGGTTTTGGTTTTTTTCCCTTTTCCTAATAAATTGTATTTCTGACTTGGAGTCTCTCACTGGTTTTGCTTTCAAACCAGAACACCATTACAGCATTTATCTGCCGTAGATCATGCAAAAGCCTCCTGATTTCTTTTTATAACAAAAACAGGGGTATTCCATGAGCTAAATGACTCTTCAATATGTCCAGCTTATAGCTGTTCTGCTCCTAATGCTTGCAGGGCAGAAAGCTTTTCAATAGGAAGGAGGCACAGGTCAATCCAGACAAGTTTATCTGTCAACCATGTCTAGGTTGCAACTGGACATTTAAGGCCTTGCATCACAGTGGTCCCTACTAAAATTCCGTAGTAATTTTAACATCCCATTGGGATAAACAATCTCATCCCCATAAATTACATGGGGCATTGGCAACATAAGGCCTGATGTTAGCTTGTTGGCCATCAGCATTTTTTACATTAATCACAATAGCAGACAGACCACGTGTAGTAGAGCCACCCAACCCCATGATTCCAAAACCTGCTTGAGTGAGAGGCCATGACTGAGGCCAAAAAAGTTGTGAAGTTATAGTTACATCTGCTCCCATGTTAATCAAACCTGTTATTATTATGGTCTCTGGATGATGTCCCTTGGCTGTAATGATGCATTCCTTTACCAGGCATTGATCTGTCACTTTTTGAGTCCAAAATACTTGAGGTGGTCCTGTAGATCCAAGGCCTCCTGTACCACGACTCCGATTCACTGCAATTGGAACATAACTCACTAAAAGAACAAGTTGAACAATACAAATTCCTTTTTGAATAGTAACAGGGGGTTCACTAACAGATACCATAGCATCAATTTGTCCCACATAATCAGAATCAATAATGCCTAAATGTACATTAATACCTTAAATAATATACAAATATCAAATACTGCCACCGTGCCTGCCTGAAGCTCCCTGGCTTCGCCTGCCTGGCCGAGGCATGGTCAGCAGCAGGGGACACTCCTCTGTTTCTCGATGAGATTTGGGGAGCGGCTAAGACAAAGTGCTTCGCTGTTTGCCTTGTAAGGAGGAGGGAGTTGACTCAAGGCCAGGGAAAAAGTCTCAGGTTTAATGCAAGCTCCGGGGAGCTCCAAATGCCATTGTCCCGGTGGCCGAAAGTGCCCTTGAGGCTCTCGCAATCGTCTTAAATACCGGGGCAGTAACCAGGGACGCCCACCACCCAATGGGGGGATTCGGGGGAGTGGAAGACGGAGGGACAGACAGACACACAAACCAATGGGGGAAGTTCAAGGAAGGGATCCCTGGCCCTCGTCCACTCACTCGATGCCCAAGGTGAAAGATTCTGGGAGAGCGGGATGGGGAGCCAAGTGATGGACAGGGTACCAGGGAGGGGTCAGGGGAATGACTGAGCATTTTCAGGGAGATTGGCATTGAGGGAAAGGCAGGAAAGCTCAGGGTGGAACCATTGGGAGAAAATGGGTGCTGAAGGGGCAAACCATTGCAGAACTGTTACAGAGATATAAAAACACAATACAACAAAGTACATCACATACACTGATGATATTGGTTTTTAAACTAAGCATTTCATTGTTACAATATTTAGCAATGTTCCCTTTAGATTTTTTCTATTGTTTTTTATCAGACTCTAGAATCTAAAGATTGTTTCTTATTAAATTTCTAAAGTTTTCAACACATCAAAACTTGCTGACAGTAGACTAAGTACTGATTTTAAGCAAATATCTCTAGCTATAGGAAAGTCCTGTCTGTAATTTCAGGCTGTTTAGTTCTTTAAGTTAGGTATTACTGTTGAGGCAAGCTTACAGCTTTCATCAATTGCTCTTATTTTAACCTTTACTATGCTATTTAAAAGGTCTTCATTGCTTGTTTGTCTCACATGTTCTGTCTGCCTTTTTTCTCCTTATTCTCTTCCTTACTACTATAGCTTACATTGATTGAACACTCACAATAATAAAGCATTCTAACCCTGTCCTATGGGACCATAGGCATTGGCATCAAGAAGCACTTTACATATATATCCTGTCAAAATAATTACTATGTCAACTATATGTGAAAAACGCCATTCACTTGTGTTAAAATTTTAGACGTTTAATAGTAATAAAGTAGTAATGAAAATAGTAATAAAAATTAGGATAATAAGAGACAATAAAAAGCAAAGAATTACAGACGTCTGTGTGCCTGGCATTCTGCCAAAAGGCACATCTTGCTAACAAAGGATTACCTCTTAAAAGCAATAGCCTATTGCATATTCATATATCTCATACATAATTCAAACATTCCTTTCAAACTAGGGTGTTTCTGCTTAATTTCAGCTTCCCCCTCTCATCTTGTAAATCAATATTTTTGGTTCCTCGAAATCTGGGCCTTCCCGATAAGGAGGCAATGATTCTTTTCTTGAGATCTTGGTGTCTGTTGCTGTTTTCTCTATCCAGATAGGATAATGCGAAGAATTTCTTGACTATCTTTTCCATTCTTTGTGCTAGTTACAAGAAGTATCTTAGATCACATAGTTTCTATTTAATATTATGCTATAGCCAAAAAACTATATTTACCACACAACTTAAAAGAGATTAATACAGCATTACTTAAAAGAGATTAATACAGCATAACTTTCCAACATAACACATATAGTATTCATTTTAATATTTGCAAAGAGCTGTTAATATTAAACTCAGCACTTCTACATACTTTGGCTCATTCATTTCCAGAGTAACCTCCCCATTTTTAAATGAAATGGTTGCCTGTAATTTCTCCAGTAAGTGTCTCCTTAAGACTGACTCCGGAGAGTTGGGCATATATAGAAACTTATGGATGCCCCATTGTTTTCCATATTTATATTTCAGTGGCTTGCAAAAATATGCTATTTCAGATTGGCCAGTTTCCCTCCTCACCCTAATATAATCATTCCCCACTGGTACCAAAGCTTTATTTAAAACTGAAAATGTTGCTCTGGTGTCTACCATAAGTTCCACCTCTTTCGCCTCCTTCCCCAGTTCCATTTTTATAACCAGTGGATCTCCTGGGGTAAGATCCTCCAGTCCCTCTCAGACATTTTTCACGTTAGTGACCACCACCTCCCTTCCTCGGTTCCCTTTCCCATTTCCTCTCTGTTCAGGGCATTCATTCTTCCACTGTCCAAATTTTCTGCAAATCGCACACTGATTCTTGTCCAGTCGTGGTGGTCCCTGCCTAGATGGTTCCCGTCCATGTTTTCCTTTCCCTTCCTATTTTACAACTGCTACTAACTTTCTCATCCCTCACTTGTATCCTTCTTCTCAGTTGCTAAAACCCCTCTATGCCTCATCTAACAAGGCCTCTAAATTCCTTCCTTCTGGTCCCCAGAGCTTCTGAAGTTTTCTTCTGATGTCTCCCGTAGACTGCCCTAAAAATAAACTTACTAGCTGCTGTATCCTTATATTGGATCTGAGATCTAATGGTGTATGGTGGCGCATCACATCTCTCAGGTGATCTAAAAATGCAGGAGTTTCGGAGGGGGTCTGCTTAATTGCATACAAAGCTGACCAATTTATAGTTTTGGGGATGGCCTGTTCCATCCCCTTTGCTACCCATTCTTGGTAGTTTTGTATTTTTACCAGTTGCCCGGGTTCATTTGGATTCCAGTTTGGATCCCGGAGAGGGAAAACATCCTTAACAGTCTCTTGTGTCGTTCTACAAAAATTCTCTGCTAAGTCCCCTGCTGTTTTCAGAATTGTTTTTCTGTCTCTGTTAACGCCTCCAACAATTACTGCAGATCAGACCAGTCAGGTTTATGTTGCTTCATCATCTATCTTAACCTTTTGGCTGTTCCTATCAGATCACTTCTGTAGTTCTTGGTAATTCTTTCCCAGGCCTCTAAGTCAATTGTAGAAAAAGGAATTTTAACTAATATCCTTTGGTTCCCAGATCCTACTGCCTCTCGTAAAGGGGCTTGTATTTTTTCCCTTGTTTGCTTTCTAGTCCAGGATGCTATGGGACTGCTTCTGGAAGGTTCCTCATCATCACTATCACTATCAGGCAATAGGGGATACAATGTTTTTTGTAATTCGGAAGTAAGTGGAGGATCAGATGGCCCAACTTGTCTCCCTTCCAAGGGAGCTGAAGCTGCTCCTCCCCTTAGTCCCTCTTGCTCCTCAGGGGGTAGCCCAAACAGGTCCAGTGACCCTTGCTTTTGTGTCTCTGCTTGATAAACCTTGTCACGATGCACACAGCACTGGTCGATTGAGCATGTAGTGCAGCATCACTTAGGTGTCCCTCTATTAGCTTTGTTTTCCTTTTCAAGAGCTAATACCAGGGGATTGGCGGGGGGGGCTCTAATTCAGGATGATTTTGGAGGGAGAAGAACATGTCCGCATATGAAACCTCATTCTATTTCTCCTCACGCCTGAGTCACAGCATAAGCTTCAACAAGGTGTTATATTCTAAGGTCCCAGTCTGTGGCCATTTTGCTCCACTTTCCAGTCTGTATAAGGGCCACCACTGCATGCAGTACTTCATGAGGGTGCGTTTGGATTCTGTGCCTCCCTGGCCTGCAATTTCCTTCTAGTGGGTTAAAATACAGCCCAGAGGGCTTGCCCTAGGGATTTCTTTACCCTCTCCTGATACCATTATTATTTCCTCCTTGTCCTGTTTTGCTTCCACCCAAATCTCTTCTCACACTCTCGCAGTCTTTTCCCAATCCTCTTCCCTTACACTCCAAATCTCCGGGACTAAATGCGATCTTCCACAGAAATGCTCTAAAATTTCTGGTTCAGGTTCTCCCTGACCCTGCAGCCAACACTGTGGACATGCAATGTGTCTTCTACCAGAGGAACAGTACCAACACTTTCCTCAGGACCTGCACTTAACCAACACCCACACATGATGTTGCCCTTACCTGCAGAAACAGGTGATTCCACCTTTCCTGTTAATCTGGATATTCAGTCCTTTGGTGCTGGTTGTTCTTAGCCTAGTGCAACTAATTTCCCTGCAGATGTCCCATATAGTCCCTCTAAATAAACCCGTTTGTTTCCCTTATCACCCAATTACTCTTGGGAGTTAAGAATTCCCAGGAATCGAGTCCAACCCACTGGGAGAGAGGGACTCCTTCCACTCGTCTCGCCACAGTTGGGACAACCGCAACTCCACAACCCTCTCATACGCCTTTGCTCTTTCCTTAAAACACACCTCACGGCAAACCCAAAAAAAAATACAGCAAGCAAAGCCAAACAAACCCTATAGACAGCACTTTGCCAAAGTAAAGCGCAAAACCCTTAAAGAAATAGTAGTCTCGGCAAGCAACACCAAACAAGCCCTAAAGACAGCACACGGTAAAAGGGAATCTGCAAGGTAAAACACAAAGGGCTCAGTTGCAACCCCTACCCCTTTACCAGTGCACACGGTAAGAGACTGTCTAGACGGCAGTTTGCTGCAATTATGACTTTTGACACAAGATGGCAGTATTACATAAAAAAATACATCACAGCTCCAAAAACCACGGTCTCCCGTGGCTAACTCCACAGCTTCACGTTGCACCAAAGGTGTGTCTCAGGCACGCACACAACCAAACACAACACACATCTAAAATTTTAAAACCCACACACATCCAAAATAGCAGCAATAAAACAGGAATTCACTCGGTCCACCCCTAGAACCACTAGCGGCCTCTCCACCGGTCAGCGAACCCCTTCCCCTGCTGGCTGCACACGGTTGCTTGCAAGCCCAAACCTACCAGGACCCTTTCTGTGCACTCAGACGTCTCTGAGCGGCTTATCAGTGGTCCCTACGGGGGGTCCATTTTTAAGAGAAATACATACAGTTTCTCTGCTGCTCAGGAGGTCATTGTCTGTCCTCACAGTGAGTGATGTGAGAAGTGGAATCCCTTCCAGGGAAAATCCTGGGGAGCACCTTAGGAAGTCTGCCGCTCAGCCGGTCCTATGGCTTGGGCAGAGTCACCAGAAATGATACGCAGAAGGACTCTAAAACTCAAAGTGAATTATAAAGTAGGTATATGTTTTTTCGGCCGGGCGCATGCAGAATACTTCTGCAAAGGCATGCGCATCTACCCGCTCTCAGTGTTCTTTTTTATCCTCTAAAATGCTACATATACATTAGGTTTTGCAATACATCTATGCATATTCATTTCCTGGCTCCACCTTCTCCCGCTTTGTATGCTAATTAATTTATCAATCCCTTGCACCTGCATACTTGTCTCTGGTAGTCGTCTTGGGGGTCGTATGGGATAAAGTAAATGGCCTTCATCAAAGTTGACCTTCTCACCCCATCTTCTTGTGCATGCTTACTGATCCTTTGGTCACAGTCCAAACCATGAGGTTGGTCTAATCTGGTCTGGGAGTCCGAGAAGCCTTGTTATCTTGGTAGCCTTGTAACTTTGTCCTGTTTTGGTGACCATCATCCTTCCCTTATTACACATCCTTGCATTCTTTCATATTGCTCTCACACATACACCCTGTCTCTCACGTACACCCTGTCTTCCCTTTACAGGCAGTTAGCACAGTAAAATGCAGCAAATATTAAGCAATATATCATCTAAATATCTATTTCTAATCAATACTCCTCTAATTCCTAACCCCGTGTCTCAGTAGCATAATAGACTGTGAAATGTTGAAATGCTTTTTCATGCAACTAACTCAGAAAATGCTGTAAAATAATTAGGTGATTTCCCATGTTCAGGGACGATCTTATGCAAAAGACAAGAAAACGGAAACAGAAACCAGCTTATTTTTAGCAGGGCCATGTCTGGTGCCTGGGGCAAATGGAGCTGGGCTCGGTCCTACCCTGCCAGGGTGTCCTCGATCCCTACAGACTTGGGATGCACATCCTCCCCTCAGGCTGCTGCCCTTGCTGTGCTTGGGTCAGTGTTACAGGATGGACAAGACCTTCTGCAGGACACCGTCACACCAGGCACAAGGAAGAGCAGGGGAGCACTGTCTTGGGTCAGTTGGCCAAACTGGCCATGGTGGCACAAATCCGTGCTTGCCACTTCTGCAGAGTCTGTCCTCTCTGAGTATTAAGAAGCTTTGCAGAGTGTGCCCCCTGCAAGCATGCACCCAGCAGATTGGTGCAAGACCCAAGCAAATACCCATCTCATACCAGACCTGCCACGTCCCTGGAGGGGGCCTGCAAGTTCAACCAGACAGGAGCCTCAGAGGTTGCATCCATATCACCCACTCTCATGAGGAAGAAGGCCCTCTAGGCACTGAGGTCTCTGCTTAGATGTGTGGTGGCAAAGCCCCTTGAGGCATGGAGCAGCTTTACCTGTGGACACCCATGTATCGAGGCCTGGAGTCCCGGGGGTCCGTCTGGCCCCTGGGGCAGCAGCTGCCGTAGGTGTCCCGGATAGCACTGTGCCGATGAGGCGCAGCCTGTCTGGGCCCCCCGGCTAGCTCCGAGCCGCTGGCTACTTTAGTGAGCACTTGTGGAGTGATTTCAGCTCTTAGTGATTTCAGCTCATTGCTCGCAAAGTGCCTCGGCAGACGCAGGGATGGAGAGAGGTGAAGGCTGTGTGGAGTTCTGCGGAGATGTCTTTATTGGCAGCTTCTGCAAAGGGTTCCAGTGACAGCTCTTCCGCTGAACAGGGCCAAGGTATGGGTTTAAGTACACTGTTGAGGGATCAGGAATTGTCCAATGGCTGGGGTTGAGGAGAATACGACCTATAGCCTTACAGAGAGATAACAGGGGTCTGATTGCAGAAGATGGGCAGCTCTGGTCCAGTCATCATGACTCTGCATTTCTTATCTTAGGCTAGTGACCGCCATGGAGGCCTTGCAGGGCCTCTGACTGCTACACCCATGGGTTACACCTCAGTTGTCCAAGTTCCAATGTACCTTGCCTCTGTGAGGGGATGTGGGAACAAGGGACATGCTGGTGGGCTCCAGCCGTGAAGATCCTGGGCTAGAGAGATCTCAGGGTGAAGGCATACTAGGTACATGGTTACTACCAGGACCTTCTCTCTGGGCCTTTCTGAGCAAGAAGGGACAATGCAAGTATGGAGGAAATGAACCAGCACAATGATGGGAAAAAATGGGCTCTTCTCTGTCCCTCATGGGGAGCAGGGACACCCTAGAGACTGCAATAACCAGCCCAAGGTGGGGATGTTAGGATGTTGTCATGGTTTAAGAATGGTATTCCGCAATGTAGTGTTCCCACTGAAACATCCCAGACCATGCGCCACTCACTGACTTCCTCCCCTCTTCCTGCTCATTCCCACTCTTTCCCTGCAGTGGGATGGAGAGGAGAATTGGAGACATGAAAAGGTAAAGATCATGGGTTGAGATAAGAACAGTTTACTGGAAATAGCAATCAAAAAAGAAAAATGAACAGTAACAACATGATGTGGTTTGACCCTGGCAGGATGCTAGGCACACACCAAAGCCACTTGCTCACCCC
Source organism: Vidua macroura (assembly GCF_024509145.1). Taxonomy (NCBI): domain Eukaryota; kingdom Metazoa; phylum Chordata; class Aves; order Passeriformes; family Viduidae; genus Vidua; species Vidua macroura. The sequence continues at coordinate 1,940,007 of NW_026530535.1, read as the reverse complement.
CCTCTGCAGCTGGACAGAGGAGAGAAAAATTTAATGAAGGGTTCTTGAGCTGAGGTAAGGACTCTGAGAAAACACTCATCAATTACCATCAAGGGCAAAACAGGCTCGACTTAGAGATATTAAGCGAATGAATTACTAACAAAATCAGAGCAGGATATTGAGAAGTAAAATAAGCCCTTAAAAACACCCTTTCCCCCGCCCCCCACCCCTCCCTCCTTCCCACCGACAGTGCAGGGAGATAGGGAGTGGGGGTTTTGGTCAGTTCATCACCCCTGGTTTCTTTCATTGATCAGGAAGACGGAGTTGTTCCCTTGCTGCATTGTGGGCTCCCTCCCATGGGAGACAGTTCTCTCCAAACTTCTCCAAGGTGAGTTCATCTCACATGCAACAGCTCTCTGAGAATTGCTGCAACATGAATCCATCCCATGGACAACAGTACCCCTCAAATTGCTGCAGCGTGGCTCACTCTTTCAAAGAGTGCAGTCCTTCAAGGACAGGCTGGTCCAGCGTGGGAGCAGGGCCCCTCTCTCTACAGGTCTCCCACAGGATCACTGCCTCCTCCAGGCATCCACCCGCTCTGGCATGGGCACCTCCCCCACAGGCTGCAGGTGGATCTCTGCTTCCCCATGGACCTCCATGGGCTGCAGGGGCACAGCCTGCTTCACCATAGTCTTTACCACGGCCTGCAGAGAAATTTTGGCTCCAGTGCCTGTGATACCTTAAGTTTTAGCTTTTATATTTTTCAAATCAGTACTGCTTTAGTGTATAACTCTAAAACTCCATAGCCTGTCAGCTACTGTTGTCCCATTTTATTCAGACAAAGCAATTTCTCTCCAGGCCTGAAACTCAAGGACACCGCACTTTTTCATGCCCCGAAAAATGTAAACAACAGTGAAGTAGGGGGGCAACCTGGGGGAATGTGACTCCATTACCTGAAGCTGTAATTGGACAATTAACCTCTGATATGCAAATAGACCAAACTTATATCTGTCCAAAAAACATGTGACAGTCATCCATCTTGGGTGTATTTCTGCGAGACTCCTGCACTGCCCAAGGTGTGCCCTTTAAAGGCCTTTCAATAAATACCCACTTTTATCTTTTCTCTTTTAACTCTTTTTAGCCTCTGTTCTAGGTAGCCTCTTCAGGCATCACCTGAATCTCCTCCTGCTCCTTCTTCACTGACCTTGGTGTCTCCATGGTTGTTTCTCTCACATATTCTCACTCTGCTCTTCTCTAGTCATAATTAAAACTGCACCACAAACTTTGTTTTGATTTTCTTTTTAAATATGTTATCACAAAAGCATTACCTCTGTGTCTAATTGGCCCAGGCTTGGCCAGCAGCATGTCCATCTTCAGAGCCATCAGGGATTGGCTCTGCTGGACATGGTGGAAGCTTCCAGCAGCTTCTCACAGAAGCTACCTCTGTGGCCCCCTCTACTACCAAGAACCAGGCCGTGCAAAAGCAATATACAACAATACTAAAAACAGAGTGTACAAGACAGGTGAACGATTCGCTCACCACATAGAACCTGGTGCTACCTGACCGCACTCAGGCAAACCTGAAAAAGACACTATACCCCTGCACTTGGCATGCGGTGATATAGAATTACCCCAGGCTCTTGGCTGTGCCCCTCCTGGCTGCTCAAGTGTAAACCCTGTCCTGGCTGGAACCAGGACATTATCCACCCCTTATTCTATACCATAGACACCATGCTCAGATTCCATACATTCCAAATATACATATATATATACACATAAGCAGGGGTATAATTCCCTTAGTCAATAGCCATCCTTCCAAACTGTCTGTTGAGTTCACTTAGTTCGTGACTGTGGATTCTATCCATTCTAAATGTCTTCCAGGGCAGGAGGGCTGGTGTGCTGTCAGCTGTTTGCTCATGAGGAGCTCACAACTGGTGTATGTGGAGCAGTCCATACTCATTGTCCAGGGTAGTTGTGGGAAGAGATAGGATAGAATTGAGTTACAGGCTGTGGGACACACCTGCAGAATGCCATGGCAGCACAGAGAAGCACATGGCAGCACAGAGAGGCTTGTCTCTGCCTGACCTTGGGGGGAAGAGGTGCCACAGGGCAGACCCCAGCAGAGAGGACCCTGCCAGAAGCTGCCAGACAGGTGAATAGCATGTGATCACATTAAGAAAGTGTGTTGCTGACATGGCAATGTGTGATAGGTCACTTAGTGAGAATTACCATGTAAGGAAATAGTGTCTGGAAGAAGTGTATAAAACCAGCTCATTTCTTTGAATAAGTGATTCACATTCCCTGCTGGTTTGAGTCCATGTTTTAGTCGTTACAGGTAGTTATGACATAAAGTGGCAGTGTCATTCATCAACCAATATTATACAATTTAACATTACAGACTGTTCTTACCCAAAAATCAAATCCCCTTGAGGTACACATCTTGTTTCCCTGTCTTTCTGAATTGCCCGCTAAATGCACCCTGGTCCTTGAGCAAAAACAATCCCACAGATGGGTTTGTCTTTGCTTGAGGCACGATTTCTCTAAATTATCTTCTCTAATATATTCCTCATATGCACCATGGGGACTTTATCCCATGTATGGTGTGTGGAGGTTTTGATTGGGCAGGGCCAGCTCGACTGGTAGAGCGTCTAGTGTTAACTAACCAGGTGACCTTTGCTAAATGTAAATCCCAGTGTTTAAATGTCCCACCATCCATTGCTTTTAATGTGGTTTTTAGGAGACCTTCAAATACAGTTTACAGCTCTCTCAATATGAGAAAGCAGTATAACAACAGAATAAAGAAAGAGCAATAAATGAAATCCACATCATCTCTTTCCATCTTGTAGAGAATTTCTAAAGCTGTAAAAATGGGCGTCCACTATGATTTATAAGCAGACCTACTAGCCAGAATTACTCTTGTGCCTGTTGTGCTCTCTGGAGCTGAAACGAAAGTGTGGGGGGCACAGAGCCATGCAATCTTTATTGAGACTCCCATCTGTCCTTGGATATCTGCCATGTTTGGGGAACAGACACTATTCCCATTTTTTTTTCCTACTAGGCATTATCCCTCTCCTGCAGTCCCAAAAGAAGAATGGTTCACCTATGCGTATCCTTACACAGACTCCTTGTGCCACCTTATTTTGTGAAGGGATTGTTTAGACAAAAGGTCTCTGTAATGCAGTCTTAGAGTTATTTCTAGCTGTTCTTCTCAGCTTGCTATGCCTCGTTTACAGCTGGCTCCTATCAAATTCTTGAAATGCTTTATGTTCATCACTTTCTTAAACAAAAATATGCTACTTGCATATATCCTGGTTGCATCAATAGAACTACCACCAACACTAAACACACACATTCCAATGTTCTTGACGAAAAGCTTGTGTCTTTCCAGCATAATGCCAGGTACTTTCTGCCTTTCAGAAGCTATGATAAAATAAAAAAACTTGTTGTAAGGTAATACCTGACATGTACCTCAGGAAGACAACATATCAGAGAGCAAAACAGTATATGAAATTGGGAAAGTACCCGTGGAAGAACTGATTCCAAGACAGTGTAAGAGGTAGACAGAGAAGACAGTTGTTACCCTGCACCTTCTGCCTCTGAACACCTGTTATGCCTATATCAATAACTATCAGTGACAAGTACAGTAACAAATCTTTCACCTTCACATCAAAAAAATATCTTTCCAAGGGGTACTGACATGAGAGGGAAAATCCAGCTTTTTATACACAGGTTTTCAGGATGCTTAATTTACATACAATGCAGATGCAAGTTAATTCATTACATAAAATTAACAACATTTTTTTCAAAGCATTGTGACTAAGAGGGTAACTTTTACATTAGTACCTTTGTAAGTAGGAGTCTAAACTCAGGATTTATGTATAAGACTTAGACAAACTATTTATTCCACAAACACTTATAATACACTGTTTGCAAAAAAAACCCCCAAAACCAACCAAAGCAAACAACCCAGCAATCAACACAACAAAAAACCTCCCAAACTAGTTGAGAAAGTAATATATTCAGTAAGAAAAATCAGGATTGCTCTGGCAGCCTTGGTCACAAAAAGCAGAATTAATGTCTTATCTAGAAATCACTGAAGGAAAAAATAAAAATATATGAACTGATTTAAAATATGTTTTTGAAATAATACACACCCATGAAACCATATGGAAGGAAAGGGAATTGTTAGCCACACAGAGGTCTCCTATTAAGTACAAAAAAGAAATTAGTCAATTACTACAGAGTGTGCAAAAGCTGAAACAAGTGGCTGTGATGTCTTTGTAAAGCCCATCAGTTTGGAGACTCCCCAGTTAATACAGGGAATCAATTAGCTGACAAAACAGCTAAAGAGGTTGCTGAAAAAGGTATCCTTGCACTAATACCTAGCAAAAGGTCGAATGTCTGGGAACAAAAACAAATTATAGTAATCAGGATAGGCAGTTGACCCCATCATAAGGAAAATCCCAGCAGGTGACTGATAAATTAATGTGGGCGGGTAATTGTACCTCCACAATTAATGTATAACAGAACTAAAACATTAGAAAACACATTAGGAAACAGAGAACTAGTTTACAAAGGAATATAGTAAGCACAAAGATGACAAAAATTAATAGATTAGTTGTTGAAAAATATGTGATTTGCTTTGCAAAATAATCCCAAGAAAGGAAGAAGGCTGCCTTCAGGGCTAATAAAACAGGGGAATTCACCAGGTCATTATTGGCAAATTGATTTTGTGGAACTGCCCAGGCAGAATGGGGACTGGTACATTTTGGTATTGATAAATACTTTTTCTGGATGGCCAGAAGCTTTCCCATGTCGCCCCAACAAGGCAAGGGAAGTCTCAAAGATTTTGCTGAAATTAATATTTAATAGCACTGGAACTAACTCATTTAAGTCTTAAAATGTACATTGTCCTCAACAGATCATTGGGGCTAGACTTGCCTGTACATCCTTTCTGACCAGGAGATACAGTGTGCATCAGAACCAAGAATTTTGGATCAATCCAGGAGAAGTGGAAGGGACCATATCAAGTCCTCATGGTAACCTACACTGCACTCAGGGTGGAAGGAATTGAACCCTCAGTTCATCGCACTAGGATAAAACCAGAAACCACACATTAAATACAGCAGAAAAAAGACTGACTAACATCATGGGGTTTTTAAAAATTTATCTATGTATCCTATTGTTTTAGGTATAGGATATGATTATCTAGGGGGATATTAATCATTGGATCTTGATGAAAATGATAAATAATTGCATCTTTACAATAATAATAGAAACTATGTTGCTGATCTCTGGGAGAGGGAATGTGATCTTAAAGTTAGTGCAAGATTTTGGCAAATTACAGAATGTAACTTCTATAACAGCTTGTTTGCCAACATCAACCTCTGTAGAAAATCCATTTCTGTGGGGAACTTCAGTAAGAAATTTGGCAAAATTTCGGAACACGTGGGAAGGATAAGAGAACCATAGTGGGATGGATTTTAGAATCCATCTTCACTCCGCAAATATCTACCTTCAGGAATAGACTAGCCATACACAATTTGACTCTGCAAGTGGAAACTGTAACAAATGTAACTCAATTGGCATTTACTGAAATAAATTAACAATTGCAAGCCACAACTAAAATGACCATACAAAACAGATTGACTTTACATCTGTTGCTGTGTATTGGGTTTGCATGGCCTGGTTTTTGGTAGTAGGGGGGCCACAGAGGTGGCTTCTCTGAGAAGCTGCGACTGATGCCTAAAGATTTTGAGCTTTTAATATATTTGTAGCTTTGTAGATTTTTAATATATAGCTGTATAGTTTCTAGCATTTTCTTATACTTTAGAATAGTAGATTACCCTTTCTCACACATTATGACACCTTCTTGAAATTCTGTTTAGCCTTATTTTTAAGAAAAGAATTTCTAACAAGGATACCCTGTTTTGCACCAGCACTTGGGAGACATAACAAAATGTAGGGCTAAGAACCCTTGGAGAGACTTCAAGGGGCAGGCCCAAGCGTGGGTTACCAGGGCAACCTATCTCTTATTGGGTGTACTTGCTAGATATACTAATAAATTAAACTTATAAAAATTGTGGAAATTGGATGCCACGCATGCACATACCTATATTTTGTGCACCTGAAAGCTTTCATTAAATAATTACTCTTTATGTTACCACTTTAATATTGTTTGGAAAGTTTGTCTTCTGATTCTAGGCAATACTAGAAGCTTCCACAACATCCAGCAGAGCCAATCCCTGATGGCTCCAAAGATGGATGTGCCACTAGCCAAGGCTGGGCCAATTAGAAATGATGGTAATGCCTCTGTGATAACATATTTACAAAGAAATTAAAAAAAAAGTTGTGGGGCACTTTTAATTCCAGCCAGAAAAAAGCAGAGTGAGAACATATAAGAAGAACAACTCTGCAGACAGTAAGGCCACTGAAGAAGGAGCAGGAGGAGGTGCTCCAGGCACTGGAGCTGAGATTCCTCTGCAGGCCATGGTGAAGACCATGGTGAAGCAGGCTGTCCCCCTGCAGCCCACGGAGGTCCATGGGGAAACAGAGATCCACTCACAGCCCATGGACAAGCTCCATGCCGGAGTGGGTGGATGGCTGGAAGGAGGCAGTGATCCTGTGGGAGACCTGTGGAGGGAGAGGCCCTGCTCCCATGCAGCCTGTCCTTGAAGGACTGCACTTCGTGGAAGAGTGACCCATGCTGCAGCAATTTGAGGGGTGTTGCCTTTTTCCCAACCTGGAAATGAAGCTTGAGATAATATTAGTAAGGAGGTAATATAGAAAGGGATCTTTATTTGAAGGTCTTCAGAGGCAGTTATGGAAAGATGTCCACAAAAGCCCACCCCCACAGGGGTGAATACATTTTTATAGGTTTTAGGAAATTACCACAATTGATAAAAAGCACCAATTAGGAGGACAAGTGGTGATGCAATTCCCCCCCAGGTCAAGCCCCTTCTCTGGAGCCTCCTCCCTCGGCACTAGCTGTACTTTACCATGAGAATGTATCTCGAACAGTTGTTCTCAGCCTTGGTTTCCCAGGAGAACCAAGGTAGCAGTGGGGCCCTGCACTTCCTGGAGCTTGGAGTTTGGAATTTGTTATGTCTTTTTGCCTAGGGAAAGGCCATGGAAAATTACTGGGAAAACTAGCTACTAATGCAATAGGTTACAAAGCTACAAATATATGTGTGAAGAATACAAAGAACATATAAAAGAAAAAACAGACGAAAACCCAAATGACATCACTGCTGTTCATGGGATGGACTCATGTTGCAGCAGTTCGCTGTTGCTTATGAGATGAACTGATGTCAGAGAAGTTCGCAGAGAACTGTCTCCCATGGGAGGGACCCCATGGGGCAGCAGGGGAATGACTCCTCTCCCTGAGCAGCAGGAGAAGCTATGGGTGATGAACTGACCATAACCCCCATTCCCTGTTTCCTAGGGTGACTTTATGATGCTTGTATCCCCAATTGTCTGTTCTGTTTATGCTAGATAGTAAGTTCTGCACATTTAAGACTGGTTCTGAGACTGAAGAGGGGAGAAGACACGTGCAGTTTGTTTTCAGAAACTGCACTTGCTCCCCAGCATTTCCTTCTCACAGACTGTGTTGTCGGCAGCACGGACAGTGGGAGACAGCTCTCCTTTGCCTTTTAGGGTTTTTTTTAGCTAGCTGAGGCAGAGAGGTTCCCCAGACGGTGGCTTTTTTATTTCTTGGCATGGATCGTCCCTGCTCTTGACTGAAAATCCAGAAAAACACCAGGAGCTCATGCCTGTGGCCCACCGGGGCCCAGGAAGTGGCATTTTCTGACACAGGAGGGACTGATAAGAGACTGAGCGAGCCGAGCTACATCCCATGACAAGGACTTTCTGAATTTGCCATCTCTTCACAACAGCGAGGGGTTTTATTGTTTAATAGTATTCATTTTTTTATGCTTGTGAATACTTTGCCTGTTAAACAAACAGGTTTTTTCCACTTTTCTCCAAGGAAATCTTTTCCCGAACCAGATGGGGGAGGGGCCACTTGAATCTGCTTTCTAGAGGGATCCCTTTGGAAGTTTCTTCCCAAATTTGCCCTAAACCAGGACAAATACATTCTTGGCACCCAGCGTGTGGCTCAAAAAAGTGGAAAAATCCTGTACTGATTGCATTTTGGTTTCACTTTACTCTGTATTGGGATAAAACAGTCAGTAGCCATGTTGCTTGAATTCATAATGTCTCTCTGGGTGGAGGCCTTCATGTGTCTCTGGTCCCTAGGCTTTTTTGAGGTTTTAATACCTTTCTGGTCCCTAGGCTTGATTTCTTATTCTGAGATAGCTCAAGTACTGGCCTCAACACGTAGCTTTTACAGAAGAGGGGCACAGATTAGAATAGCTGATATGCTGGGCTCGGTGATAATGATTTATAGGGAGTTTACAAAGGTACTGGGGTTTGTTCAAGATATGAATGGTTTATGGTTTCTTCATCCTACCCTGCGTCTTAGTACCAGTAGGATGTTTTAGGGATTTATTAGTAATTACACCCAGTTTGTTAGAGGAGAAGAATGGGAGAGAATGGGCTGAACCCTGAAGGAATTTTCTGATCCCTCAGCCTGGGAATTTTCATGTGAGCAAATTCAGAACCCAGATGAGGTGAGGAAATATCTGGAAGAGAACTGCCATAATGATTCTAATGAGAAAAAGCTCACTGCAATAAGCTGGGCCCTGGCATATGCTTATTGCAGGCTGCTAGATACTCTAGGGCAGCAGATAGAGGCAGGGGGGCAGGGAGATAAATCAGCAGCTACCCCAGTCACTCAGGCAGCAGCCAACACCCCAGCTACTCAGGTTGTAGCTAAACGAGACTGTAAGCCAAAGCCACTGGCAGTCAATACCACTGGAAAGAAGCACAAAACCAAAACTGATCAGCCAGTGGACAATGATGATCCAGGGGAAGGACCTGTCACTGTTGAGTAAGAAGCGGCACAGAGTCACCAGAAGGCTGGTTTGCACAGCGTCCCTTTAGTATGAAATTCTCTTTTTATAGACTGTTCCGATACAGACAGAACAGATTGGTCAATTAATCAATACATTTCACCTGATTGGCTAATTAACAAAAACACCTTTCTTATAAACAATCTTTGAGAAAAACAGGAAAACAGAGAGCAAGAAAACACCACCTGCAGGTTGTTTATAATAACAAGCAATCATTGTTTTCTCTGCAACTCCCTAAAGTCTCACAAGCCAATCGTGAGAAAACTTATCTCATTTTCTCACTCTCTGACCAGGCTGTCACATCCATAGGTTCCCCTTTTTGTTTAAAGGAGGAGGCAGTGTTTGTAATCCTCTGCGGGGCCCCTTGCAGGAAGGAGAACAAACACAACTCCAGAGGTTCCTCTAGCAGTTTCTAGTTATCAATCAGAACCTCAGTCGGATGCTGATTTAAAAGGGTCGGAGAGATCGGATTTTGTGATTCCTTCGAGGCAGGTGCGTCTCACCTGAAGAATGCAATGAGAGAAAATGATTTAGAATGACAGGATTCTCTGAATTCTGTGGCACTGTAAGATGATTGATTGCATATAGAGCTTTTTCTAATCGACTGTGTGGTGTTTCTCCAGGCATTCCCCTTTTTTGTTTGTCTAGAACACGCTTCAAGGTACCATGAGCACGTTCGACAATGGCCTGGCCTGTTGGAGAGTGCGAGATACCAAGTTTATGAGAGACTCCCCATAAGCACAGAAACTGCTGCGTCTTCTATAAGACATAGGTGGGGCCATTGTCATTTTTTACAGAAGAAGGTATTCCCAAGACTGCAAAAGTCATCCTCCAATGGGCAATCATGTCGCGACCCTTTTCTCCAGTGTGAGCAGATGCCCACATGGTGGAGGAGAATGTGTCAATAGACACGTTTACATACTTAAGTCAGCCAAATTCAGTGATGTGAGGGATCTGTTTGCCAATGCTGCAAGGCCTTTAGGCCTCTGGGGTTCACCCCGGCTGGTAAAGGTGCAGCAAGTCCATGACAGTCAGCACAAGAATTGACAATGTCACGAGCCTCAGTTGGCGTCAAATGAAATTGTTCTTGCAGGGTATGTGCACTTTGATGGAAAAAATCATGCTGATAGTAAAAAGTTTCTAAAATCATGGGAATTCGGGGAGTTGAGCTTAGTAGGACCTGGGAAAATGTTAGTCCTTGTCTTTGTTAGAGCATGTGAAACTGTGCTGCACCTGCGTAATTATTAGATGATAAATGATATGATTGTTAGATGTAATGCTTGCTTAGTAATTAGATATAATTATTGTTTGATCATAACAAGAATCATGAGAACTATGTTTGGGGGAATCACGAGAAATCCATGCTTGGATGAAATCAATGTATACAATAGAACAATATAAATTTAATAATTAATATGTAGCTATATAACAATAGAATATAAAACATGTTCAGCTCGAAACCATGTTGGAGTCAGATTTGGGTCTGAAACCCTTGACTTCCAGAGCTCTTCAAATAAAAGCACCTGCATATAATCATATTCTGTGATTATGTGTTCCTGAATGCTAACATTTTGGCGACCCAGATGGGACCCTGTGAGTGCTGGTGAGGACTCCGCGACACGATCACGCTCCAGCCAGCACCGAGGGATTCTCGGGAAGCCCATCAGTGCCACGACCCCCTGCAGCTCACAACATCCCCTGGAGAGAGGTAAGGTGATTTTACTCTGGTCTGGTACCTGCTGATAAGATGCAGCGAAAGCTGCACACGGTTGGGTTAAAGGAATTCCTGGTGGTATTGCCTAGGCGCCATCTTTTAGACAACCGCGAAAGCGTTGCAGGTTCGGCATCAGTGGTGTTTTGTAGCTGTAAACATGGAGAAGCTTAAAGGGATTTTGGGCGGCAATGCCCCCATACCGCGTACTTCTCCTTTGGGGTGCTTATTAGCACATTGGAAACAGGGCAATTTTGGGCAAGATTTATGTAGGGGCAAGTTAATTGATTATTGTAATACATAGTGGCCAGAATATGTCTTAGAGGGTGGCAAAAAGTGGCCCCTACTTCGCCTAATTCTATTTTACCTAGTCCCGCTTCACCCCTCCCTCTGTACACTCCTCTGCCACCGTCACCTGATCTCTCTTCTTTGGGAGATAAAAATTTAACTGTGATACAAGGAAAGAGGGGGGAAATGTAAGTGAAGAAGATAGCGATAGTGGAGATGATAGCAAATCCGTGACACCAGTATCTCCTAGAACTCGGACTCGGTTAAAGCTCGCCCCAGTCTTGGCTAGAAAAGACCTGGGCAGACAAAAGTGGACTGTGATTGCCCCCTTGCGACAGGGAGTAGGAGTGGAGGGGCCGGTGTTTGTAAAAGTGCCTTTTTCCCCTGCAGATTTATTAATTTGGAAACAATCAGCTGGGACCTATAGGGAACATCCTGATAAAGTGACAAGGGTGGTAAAAATGATTATGAAAACTCAGAATCCAGATTTGGATGATATACAAGTAATATTAGATACCTTGATGGATTCTACTGAGAAAGAAATGGTGCTCAAGGCAGCAAAGGGCAAGGGAAGATATCAGAAATAGGCTCATAACGGGAACTCTATATGATAATTTTCCAACCAAGGATCCAGGGTGGGATACTAATGCACCTGGGCATATGCGGAGGCTGAAGAAATATCAAGAGTGGGTCCAGATAGGGGTTCAGAATGCTGTGCCTAAGACTATGAATTGGTCTAAATTGTATGAGATAAGGCAGGAGAAGACTCTCCTACTGCGTTTTTTGGAAAGGCTTAAGGAAGCAGCGAGAAAATATACAGATCTCCAAATAGATACACCACAAGCAAAAATCCAGCTCGCTCTCATTTTCCTGGGGCAGTTGCAGGATGATATTAGGAGAAAATTGCAAAAATTAGAAGGGAAAGAACTAAGAAATCTAGATAAACTACTTGAAGTAGCCTGGAAGGTATACAATAATAGGGAAAAGGAGACTATTAAGAGACAGCAGCAGAATCTCCTGGCAGTGATACAAGGAAAAGGGAATCCAGGCATCAGGGGACAGGGCAGGGGTGGCCACGGACTGGGGAGGGGTGGACTTGGCAGGGGGTGCAGGGGAACGAGTATGCTGAAGTTGGGATTCAGCCAGTGTGCGTATTGTAAACAAAAAGGCCACTGGAAGAACAAGTGTCCAAACCAGTTTTACCAGGGCAACCAGCCAAGCCGGGATCAGGATGTTTCGAAATTAATGGTGCTTGGAGAGTACAGTAGCTGACTAGAATCAGAACAATCTACACAAGAGCCTCTAGTAAGTATACAGTTAGGAGATAAATAAAATTCCTGGTGGATACAGGGGCCACGTATTTTCTGCTAAATGATTTAGAAGGGCAAATTGGGGACAAACAAACAACAATAGTTGGGGCCACAGGGAAGGAGGAGAATCGGCCACTCTTACAACCCCTAGATTTGTGTTTTGGGAATAAAGTTTTAACACATGAATTCTTACATGTGCCTGAGTGCCCAATCACACTTTTAGGGTGAGATTTATTAGCAAAACTTGATGCAGTAATAACCTTTGAGAATGGGGAACTTTTAATGAAAATACCCTAATAAAAGACGGGACAAATTTTAATGATAAAAGAAAAAACAGTCCCCTCTATTCCTAGGGAGGTAGAAGATGCAGTGATTCCTTCAGTGTGGGAAACAGGTATACCTGGAAAATCTAAATTGGCACAACCAATACATGTAGAATTAAAGGAAGGGGCAAGAGCAGTACAAGTCAAACAGTATCCTATAAAATCAGAAGCACGGCAGGGAATAGTAAAGGTTATTGATAAATTATTGAAATACCAAGTTTTAGAAGAATGTGAATCAGAATATAATACACCTATATTTCCAGTGAAGAAACCCAATGGTGAATCTAGACTAGTGTAGGATTTGAGAGCAATAAATTAAATAACTAAAGACATTTATCCAGTGGTTGCCAATCCCTACACGTTGCTGACATCCATGAAAGAGATATATAAATGGTTTACAGTAACTGATCTAAAAGATGCCTTTTTCTGCATACCCCTTGACAAAGAAAGTAGGAAACTGTTTGACTTTGAGTGGGAAAATCCAGGGAACGGAAGAAAAACCCAGCTCATCTGGACACGACTCCCACAAGGATTCAAGAACAGTCCGACCCTATTCGGAAACCAGCTGGTGAAGGAGCTGGAGATCTGGACTGTGAGTGGCCAAGTACCGAGAGAACAATACCTGCTGCTACAGTATGTTGATGATATACTGATAGCCACAGAGGAGAAAGCAACCTGCATAAAGGTAACAATCGAGATTTTAAATTCACTGGGAATGGGAGGGTATAAGGTGTCTAAAGAAAAAGCACAAATTGCCCAACAGACTGTGATCTACCTGGGATGTGAAATTTCACAAGGGCAGTGAAAACTAGGTACTAACCGTATTCAAGCTATTTGTGCTATTCTAGAGCCCCAGAATCTACATAAGCTGTGAGTCTTCCTTGGGATGACAGGGTGGTGCCGTCTGTGGATCATGGACTATGGACTAATTGTGAAACCCCTGTACAAAGCCCAGAAGACGCAGCCATTCACCTGGGGCAAACCACAGAAAGAAGCCTTCCTAAAATTAAAAGAAGCACTGACGACTGCTCCAGCATTAGGACTACCTGATCTGTCTAAAGATTTTCAGCTGTTTGTACATGAAAGGCTGCGTCTGGCACTAGGAGTCCTGACCGAACGTTTGGGAAGCTGGAAAAGGCCGGTGGGCTATTTTTCCAAACAACTTGACAACGTAAGTGCTGGATGGCCTCCATGTCTGTGGGCAGTCGCAGCCACTGTGATGCTGATACAAGAAGCCAGGAAGCTCACTATGGGAAGGCACATAGATGTCTATGTACCACACATGGTATCCACTGTTTTAGAGCAAAAAGGGGGCCATTGGCTATCCCCAAGTCAAATCATGAAATTCCAGGTAATCCTAACGGAGCAAGATGATGTAACATTAAAAACAACTAACCTTTTGAATCCAACTTTGTTTCTAGGTACCATAGCTGAAGAAGGCCCATTAGAGCATGACTGTGTAGAAGTAATAAAGTACACCTATTTGGCAAGACAAGACCTGAAAAACATCCCGCTAGAGCAACCAGAGTGGGAGTTATTCACAGATGGAAGCAGCTTTGTGGAGAACAGAAACAGACACACCGGATATGCGGTAACGACAATCAGTACAGTGGTAGAGGCAAAAGCATTACCACCAAATACATCCGCCCAGAAAGCAGAACTGGTTGCCTTAACCAGAGCACTAGAACTGAGGGAAGGGAAAAGGGTAAACATATGGACTGACTCAAAATATGCTTTTGGAGTGGTGCATGTGCACGGAGCACTGTGGAAAGAAAGAGGACTTCTGTCTTCTCAAGGTATGCACATTGAACATCAAGATGCAGTCCTTCAATTGATAAAAGCAGTACAAAAACCTAAACAAGTGGCAATTATGCACTGTAAAGCACATCAATCAGGAAGCTCCAAAATTTGTGAGGGAAATCAAAAGGCAGACTGGACAGCCCGACAGGCTGCTCGAAAGGTGCAAACAGCAATGGCATTGGTACCTTTAAAACTTAATGCATCTCAATTCAATTTATCCCCACAGCCAAAATATTCAGCAGAAGATGAGAAATTGGGATATTCGCTGAATGCATTGGAAGAATTCAGAAGGGTGGTATGTAACTACACAAGGACAAATAGTGGTACCCCCCTCTTGGTAATGAGAGAAGTTCTATAAATTAAACATAACTAATGTCATTGGGGTGCAGAGGCATTGGTAAAGTTCCTAAAATGCAATTTGATCTCAGTACAAATGTTAACAATGGCTAAATCAATAATGTCAAAATGTGAGATTTGCTTAAAAAACAACCCAGTGGCTAGGCGACAGGCACAACTAGGAAGGATTCGGGTAGGAATAGAACCAGGAGATTATTGGCAGGTAGATTTTGTAGAATTACCAAGAATTCGAGGATACAAATATCTGCTAGTGGGAGTTGACACATTTTCTGGATGGCCCTGTCGCACGAACCAAGCAAAAGAAACAGTTAAGTGGTTACTACAAGAAATCATTCCCAGATTCGGGGTGCCTCTAGAGATATCATCAGACAGAGGCCCACATTTCATAGCCACAGTAGTAAGAGAAGTAAGCAGGTTGCTGGGAATTGCCTGGGATCTTCACACACCATGGAGACCCCAGTCAAGTGGACAGGTAGAGAGGATGAATCAGACATTAAAGAGGCAAATCAGTAAAATATGCCAGGAAGCCAAACTGCAGTGGCCACAGGCTTTACCAATAGCATTGCTGAGAATTCTGATAAAGCTTAGGAGTGGGATGTCAGTCAGTCCTTATGAGATATTGTATGGGAAACCATACGAATCTCCTGGACCCAATCCAAATATACATGTCACGGGAAAGCAGGAAGTATATAATTATGTTCTGTCTCTCGGGAAAACTCTAGCACGGCTTCGGAGCGCCCTCGTGTGGAATAGGTCGCTGTCCCTCGAAAACCCAGTTCATGACATCTATCTGGGGGACGAGGTGTACATTAAGAATTGGAACGAAGAACCACTAAAAGAAAGGTGGACTGGACCCCATCAGGTACTGCTGACCACCTTTACAGCAGTCAAAGTAGCTGGAGTGGACCCCTAGATACACTACACCTGAGTGAAGAAAATCCATCCCGGACTGTGGACCATGTAAACTGTGGGACCAACAAAGCTGCAGATAAGATGTGTTTAATTGTTTCAAGAATGTTACCAGTAATTGTACCAATGCTCATTTCATGGTCTTTGGGATGTGAAATGCAAAAGGATCAATTAATCACTCTTCATTCTAGAATGAAGAAGGAGGTACAGGCAGAAACACAGGTGATAAAGGTTTCCAATGCAATTCAGAGATTCGGTCGGCCCCCTGATATCCCCACTTGCAACCGTATCATAGCATGGTCCCCACTGGGTAATAATTAGCATTGACTCCATGATTCCAGAAGGCTGATCAATCGCTTTTTTATACTATG
Organism: Vidua macroura; assembly: GCF_024509145.1. NCBI lineage: Eukaryota > Metazoa > Chordata > Aves > Passeriformes > Viduidae > Vidua > Vidua macroura. The sequence goes on along the minus strand of NW_026530535.1, from coordinate 1,923,987 downwards.
CTATGCTATGCTATGCTATGCTATGCTATGCTATGCTATGCTATGCTATGCTATGCTATGCTATACTATACTAATAAGAAAAACCCATCACCCTTGCTAACAGTCCGATACAGCTTTGACCAGATTGGTCAATTGAATCCAAACACTGTTGGGAAGGATGAAAGTTTGACAAGAAATTCTCACCAATATGTATGCTGGGCAGAAAGATTTTTGAATGTAGAATCTGAAGAAGGAATAGAAATGAAAGCAAGTTTTGATATAGAAGAAAAGAATTGCTGAGCCAGTCTTACTGGATAACTAAGAAGGCAAAGGGTATGTTAGTTTGAAGGGGTTTTTATGACTTAGACCAAAGGATAAGCTGCCACAAACAAAAAAATGTTTTTACCGAGTAAAAAGATACCACAGGCAAATAAGACTGCTAATGTTGCAAGTAGAAAAAAGGTCTCAGAATCTTCCACTGTAAGAAAACTGAAAAACAACTTCTAGCTTAAACTGTAACATACTAACTTCTAGTGATTGGAGAATAGTAACATGAATATGGTAATTATAGTAGTTATGATAGGCTATAGGTAAAAGTTAAGGTATAGATTGGTTCTTCTGTATTAAGATGCTCAGCAAAGAAAAGTATATAATGCATTGTAACCAAAATTAAAGGGTCTTCAGGCTTGTCTGCAGCTGGACCTGACAGCTGTAGGTTCAGGCTCTGTCACCCACGACCCTGGACTGCTGTAACGACTTGGATACAATAAACTGCATTTTGAAGAGCCGCCTGGAGTCCTGCATCTCTCATTCAGGCTCTTACTAAACACCATCACCAGTGGCCAATTAAGAAATCACCCTTTGGTAAACAAATCTCCACATGTTGTGCACATTCCACATGTGTACAACAACAGGTGCAGCAAGTGAAGATAAGAATTGTTTCTCATTCTTTTCTCTGATCTTCTCACCGCTTTCCCCAGGACAATGCCTGGGAAAGTTGTGCCTGCTGCTCTCTGTGAAGAGAGCTGCAGAGACACAACCACCATCCATTTTACCTCCTTCCAGAAGATAACCAGATCATGTGTGTGGGTGGTACCTGATAGGAATGGGGATGGAGCTGGTACCAGCAATGCGGCAGCAGGCTCTGGCAGCACGCTGGCAGCATTTCCTGGTTTCAGAGTTGCTTGCCTTTCGGGTTCCGTCCCTCTTCCAGGTTCTGGCAGGTGTGGTGAGGGGAGTCCCAGGCACTGTGGCAGGGGCAACCCCGGCTGCAGTGCAGGCTTCTCTGATGCCAGCAGCTTGGCAGTTGCTGTGTGGGCTGTGCAGATGCATCTGGTGCCCACGGTGGGGCGGGCTCCAGCCCTGACAGCGTGGCATGCTGGCACTGTAGGGCTAGGGAGTTCAAATAACAGTCGCTCCCCCTCTAGCTGTTCCTCCTGCATGCCTGGTGTAGCATCTTTTCCCCTGTGGGATGTTTCAGCGGGCTGTACCCACAGTGCACAGGCTCTGCCATCTTGAGTGGGCGGCTCCTGGGCCACATGGCAGCTGCTATCTTGGGGGACCAGCTCTCGCACCAGGTGGCGTCCACCATCTTGGGCGAGTGGCTCTCTCAGCACGTGTCATCTGCCATCTTGGGGTTTTTCATGCTCTCGTGCCGTGTGCTCTCCACTATCTTGAGCAACCTACAATGGTGTATTTGCAGCCGCTTTTGCGTTTCTCTCAGCTTTTATAAATTTTAACGTATCCATCAGTATCTTCCAGGTAGTTAAAACACTTATAGCAATTTTGTCACCTCTAAAGTCAGAGTCAAAAATCAATTGGCCAACTTGTTCATAGATTTTAACACTAAAGGCGGCATCTGTGGTGATTTCTACACCTTGGCTCTTGCAAAACTGTAGCAAAGTCTCTAGAGCCTCTTCATCATGCTCAACCCGTCTTTTACTTAAGATCAGAGTTCAAATATTCACTATAGCTTTGTCCTCTGCAGAAATTTGACCACCCATCTTCCCAGCAGTGGATCACCCTTTTTATGTCCTCTTCTGGATGATCACAGCTCCTCAGTGTGAAAAACAGTGTTCACTCCTTAGAATTTTTAAAAGTTTAATAATAATAGGAAAAAAGGATAATATTTCCAGCGCTGGGGTGCTTTTGACAAACAGCCAAAAAGCACTCCAGTATATACAGACAGTGTTTATCTTTATACTGTTACATCACTGAGATACATGCATATTCATGTGTTTCATACATTATTCAAACATTCTTGTGAACTTTCTGATGTTTTGGGAACTCCTTTGTTTGACTTATTCACACTCTGGCTTATCTGCATGATATCCTTGGTGTCAGGTCAATATATTTTATTTCTTCTTGTGTCTCCATCCTGCTGTTTCACATCCTCTGATAAAGATCTAGTATGTCCTCCTTAAATTAACATGGTATTCTCTAATTGTCCTCTGGTGCTCTGGTTGAAACAGAGTAGAAATCCATTTGTATTTAGGTGAAATGTGCCGCTTTGAATTATTAGTAGCTTGCTAGCATAGGTAAAATATGCTGTTTAGTCTGGTAGCTCTGCTGCACTAGTAAAAACTGCCTCAGCAGAGGAGAAAGAATGTGAATTTCCAAGCTGAAGAGATAAGAGAGGCCCCTTGAACTTTGAAATTAAGAAAAAAACCCCCAAAGCTGAGTCTGCAAGAGATGGACAAAGTGACCAGAGAGTTCTCCGTACAAGGACTGTTCTCTGTACAAGGACTAATTGTAAGTTGTAATGCGAAACCAGTAAAATGAATATGCATGAACCTATTGTGAAACTCTATGCATATGTACTAGTAAGGGGGAATAAAAAAGGCTCGGGATTTCTCAGAGGCCTGCATGTTCTTTAAGGGGGGACGATCCCCACATGCGCCCAGTGCTGTAATAAACATACTGGCTTTGCAACTTTTACAAGTTGTGAAGTTAGTTTGTTTCTGCTTTTTCCACAAATCAGGTTTCTGTCACGGTTATCTTATCACTTGGACAGGTCAGGCAGTGGGTGGCTTTACACTGTTTTTAGTTACACAAAAGCCTTTTACACCTTGGGTTTTGCTAAGGTCTATAATACAATACATTCATCATGCTATTATTTCCATAAGCGATACATAGATATTTTATTCATTACACTACTATTTCTATGAGCAATACAGTGCATATTTAAGCTGATAGATTATATTATATCAACAAGCAGCTAAAAAGAGTTATAATTGGTACTCTTTCTATATACTTATAATCACTAACAACATGCAAAAGCTAATACATAAATGCCAAAGCAAATATTATCTGGTCATTTTTCACATCGGCTGTCAGCAATACACATCCATTGGGATCTGACAATGTCCATCTTGCCATTTTATTCCTAAAAACCGGGTGTCCTGTGCAGGTCCCTTTACCTTACTTTGTTTTATTGCAAAACCAGCTTTTATAAGGATTTGGATTATTTTCTTTCATTTCTCAAAAACTTCTACTGTATTTTCCCACCCAATAATAACATCTATATATTGCAGGTGTTCCAGAGCTTCACCCTGTTCCAGTGTAGTCCATGGCAGATGGTTGGGTTGTGTTTCCACCCCTGGGGCAGTAGGTTCTAGGTGTGCTGGACACCACTCCAAGTGAAAGCAAACTGTGGCCTGCACTCTGCTGCCAGAGGGATTGAGAAAAACCCATTAGAAATATCAGTGATGGCACCACTGGCCTGCCTTGGACTCCAGAGCATATTGAAGTTCCAACATGTTCGGTATGGCAGCACTCAGAGGCACTGTGACTTCATTCAGACCAGTCTCCTGTCAGTCTCCATTCTCCACTAGACTTTGGCACTGGCCATATGGGGCTTTTAAAGGGTGAGATGGCCCTACTGATCACTCCTTGGCTTTCCAGGTGACTAATTAGTTCATGGATGGGAATAATGGAATCTCAGTTGGTGTGATATTGCCTCTGGTGCACTGTTGTGGAAGTGATTGCACCTGTTCTTCAACTTTCAGTAACCCCACAACAAAAGGGTTATCCAAGAGACCAGGCAAGGTAGACAACTGTTTCATTTCCTCAGTCTCCCAGAAAGCTGTACTGAAAGCCCACTGTGTTGGTTTTGCACGGCCTGGTTTTTGGTAGCGGGAGGGCCACAGATGAGGCTTCTTTGAGAAGCTGCTAGAAGCTTCCACCATGTCTGGCAGAGCCAATCCCTAATGGCTCTGAAGATGGACATGCTGCTGACTAAAGCTGGGCCAATTAGAGAGGTTGGTATTGCCTCTGTGAAAAGAAAATCAAAACAAAGTGCACACAGGTTTTCTTCTAGTCAGAGAAGAGGAGGAGGTGAAAACATGTGAGGGAAAACAGCATGCAGACACCAAGGTCAGTGGAGAAGGAGGGGGAGGAAGTGCTCCAAATGCCAGAGCTGAGATTCCTCTGCAGGCCATGGTGATGACCATGGTAAAGCAGGCTGTCCCTCTGCAGCTCATGGAGGATCAATGAGGAAGCAGAGATCCACCGACAGCCCGTGGGAACATGTGACGGGAACATGTGGCAGGCACATTTTTCTCTCTCTCAGGATTTTTCATAGAGAGGCACAGAGAGAAGAAAGAGAAAACAATTTCTATTTCTGCTCCTTGTTTTTCCCATGTGGAATGTGTTTGGAGAATTGTTTACCTGGGATGATTGCTTGATTGGATTCTGGTGAGGATTGTTTGAGCCTGATGGCAAATCAAATCCACCTGTGTCTGGACTCTCGCGAGAGGGTCACGAGTTGTTAGTGAGTTAGATATGGTAGTTAGAAAAGTAGGTATGTAGTTTTAGTATCTCCTTTAAATAGTATATTAATGTATTATAATATAGTTATAATAAAGAAATCAGCCTTCTGAACTGGAGTCAGACATAATTTCTTCCCACTGGGTTCACCTGCATTTACAATAGGAAGATGCTCACGCTGAAGCGGGTGGATGCCTGAACGAGGCTGCGGTCCAGTGGGAGAGCCTGTGGAGACCGAGGGCCCTTGCTTCCAGGCTGAACCAGCCTGTCCTTGGAGGACTGCATCCCATGTAAGAGTGACCCACGCTGCAGAAGTTTTGGGAGGACTGTGTGCCCGTGAGAAGGACTCACGTTGCAGCAGTTTTGTCAGGACTTCTGCTCATGAAGTTAGAACCATGCTGGAGAAGTTCATGGAGAACTGCCTCCTGTGAGAGGGACCCCATGCTGCAGCAGGGGAAGGACTCCTCTCCCTGAGCAGTGGAAGAAAATCCTTGGGTGACAAACTGACCAAAACTCCCACCCCCTGCCTCCCTGCACTGTCAGTGGGAAGGAGGGAGGGGCTGGGGGAAAAAAGGTGTTTTTTTAAGGGCTTATTATACTTCTCATTCTTCTCCTCTGATTTTGTTAGTAATAAATTCACTTTGTATCTCTAAGCTGAGCCTGTTTTGCCCTTGCAGTGTTTTCTTCCAGTCCTTAACTCATGAAGCCTTCGTTAATTTTTCTCTCCTCTGTCCAGCTGTGGCAAGGGAGGGTGAGTGAGCGGTTTTCATGGGTGCCTGGTGTTTGGCCAGTGTCAACCCATGACACCCACCAATACCCTTTGGCATCCTTGAAATACCCTCTCCCGAGACAGTCTATGCTGAGGATGCACAGAACCTCTGAGCCAGTCACAGTAGGGTGCTTTTGCCATTCATTCCCAGTCAGGCTGATCTCAGCCTCCAATAGTCAGCTGTTTTCATCCCCTTGTCACTCCAGAACTACAAATGGATTCTGTCCCTACAGAGCTTGATGGCATTAGGGTACGCTATGCTCCAGTGTCTGCTAAAGCCTTGTACTCCTGTGGGGCTGCTGTGCCAGGCCATCAAATCCATATGATAGAGGAAACCTGGTTATCCCTCTCCTCCACCTGGCTTGAAGCAGGGCCCCTCTTATACTGATCATAAACTTCCCAGATAACATCTCGTAGAAATTGACTAGAACTTCTCTCCATAGAGCCAGTAGTATGATCAGACCTTCCATTATGCCTGGAAAACTGTCTGCTGGAGGCTGGAGTAGCATCTTTCCTGGAAAAAAAAACCCAAAAACATTTGTGTTTGTTTTTCCCTGCAATTCCCGGACCCATGCATCTAGGATCAATGTAGGTTGTCCATCCCACTTTCTCATATCATCTCTGTGGTCCCACAGGCAAAACCACAGGGTACCTGTCCTGGTTTTGGACAAATTAGGGGAAAACACCTCCAAAGGAGCCCCCTATAGGAAACCAAACCCTCCGCAACCTCCCCCCACCACCGGGTTCGGGAGGAATTCCTTCAGAGGGGAAAGTGGAAAAAACTTGTTTATTAAGGCACAACAAAAAAACACTCCCCAGCACAAGAGAAATAGCCCAAGATGACCACAGATGTTTTCACCAGTCCAAGAGGGTTGAGCTGTATCTCTCTTCGCCGCAGAGGGTACGCAGCTTCTTTCGCAGACCCCGGGGGAGCTCCTGCCCGGAGTAGGTCCGATGTCTTCGGGGGGGGGGGGGGGAAAGGGAACAACGGAAACCGGGAAAAAGGGAAAAAAAAAAAAAAAAAAAAAAAAGGCAAAAAAGCAAGCCAGCGAAAAGCAGAGAAAAAAGAGAGGAAAGCAGAGCCAGCAAAGCATGCAGCCAGCAGCAAGCCAAAGCAGCAAGCAAGCTAAGCAGCAAGCCAGCAGCCAGCCGGGGGGGGGGAAGGAAGACAAAACAAACTGAGGACAGGGAACAGAAACCACGATTGGGATAATGAGCATGAAAATGTCCTGTCCCCACGACATTCCACCCCTTATCCCATATCGTGAACATGTTACTGAGCTTCCTTCCCACCTGCTCAAACCTTCCACACTTACACATTCCCTTCCATTCTCACTTGCTCTGACTTTCGACATTTACACATTTCCTTCTGTCCCATGTCTGTGTGGTTTAATGTAGAAACAATGGCATCCAGCAAATTGAGATGTTTGCATGTGAGTCTCACCCCACAATCAGGTCTCCCTGAGGTACACATCGTGTTCTTCCATCTTTCTGCATTATCCACCATGTACAACCTGGTCCCTGAGCAAAGACAATCCCACGAATGGGTTTGTCTGTACTCGAGGCAGAATTGATCCACACTGTCCTCCCTAACAAACCTCTGATATGTGCCACTGGGACTTTATCTCCGTCTACTATATTCAGGGACTCAGACTGGGCAGGACCTGCTCGATTGGTGGAACCTCGGGTGTTAACTAACCAGGTGGCCTGTGCCAAATGCTGCTCCCAGTTTTTGAAAGATCCCCCACCCAATGCTTTCAAGGTGGTTTTTAACAGTCCATTGTACCTCTCTACCTTGCCTGCAGCTGGTGCATGGTAGGGGATATGGTACACCCACTCAATGCCATGTTCCCTAGCCCAGGAGTTGATAAGGCTGTTCTTAAAATGAGTCCCATTGTCTGACTCAATCCTCTCAGGGGTACCATGCCTCCAAAGGACCTGCTTTTCAAGGCCCAGGATGGTGTTACGGGCAGTAGCATGAGACACAGGGTAGGTTTCCAACCATCCTGTGGTGGCTTCCACCATTGTGAGCACGTAGCGCTTGCCTTGGCGGGTTTGAGGCAGTGTGATGTAGTCAATCTGCCAGGCCTCCCCATACTTGTACTTGGACCACCGTCCCCCATACCATAGGGGCTTCACCCGCTTGGCCTGTTTGATGGCAGCACACGTCTCACAATCATGGATAACCTGAGAGATACTGTCCATGGTTAAATCCACCCCTCGGTCTCGTGCCCACTTATAGGTGGCATCTCTACCCTGATGGCCTGAGGCATCATGGGCCCATCGCGCTAGGAACAACTCCCCCTTGTGTTGCCAATCTAAATCTATCTTTGACACCCCTATCTTTGCAGCCTGATCTACCTGCTGATTGTTTTGCTGTTCTTCATTAGCTCTACTCTTGGGGACATGAGCATCTACATGGCGAACCTTCACAGGCAGTTTCTCTACCCGGGTAGCAATGTCTTTCCATTCTTCAGCAGCCCAGATTGGTTTTCCTCGACGCTGCCAGTTAGCCCCTTTCCATCTCTCCAGCCATCCCCACAGAGCATTGGCTACCATCCATGAATCAGTATAGAGGTAGAGCTTCGGCCACTTCTCCCTTTCTGCAATGTCTAGGGCCAGTTGAACGGCTTTGAGTTCAGCAAGTTGACTTGATCCCCCTTCTCCTTCAGTGGCCTCTGCGACCTGTCGTGTGGGGCTCCATACAGCTGCTTTCCACTTCCGATTCATTCCTACGACGCGACAGGAACCGTCAGTGAAAAGAGCATAGCGTGTTTCCTCTGCTGGCAGTTGGTTGTAGGGTGGAGCCTCTTCAGCCCGTGTCACTGGTTCTTGTTCTTCATCTGTGACACCAAAGTTTTCACCTTCAGGCCAATTTGTAATCACTTCCAAAATCCCAGGGCGATTCAGTTTACCAATACGGGCGCGCTGCGTGA